>NW_006408521.1:4162554-4163642 GCF_000296735.1 Chrysochloris asiatica | reverse complement strand
GCGCTGTGGGTTAATTCAATGGACTGAAAAGTCAGTTTGAACTGCAAGGTCGGCCATTCAAGTTCACCACTTGCTCCTTGGAAACACATACAGGGTTGCTATGTGTCGGAACTGACTAGATGGTATTTAACAACAACAATGCTAAGATAGGATCTCTGATAGCCCTGTGGGTTATGTGTTGGGTTGCTAACCAAAATGTCAGCAGTTTGAATCCACCAGCCTCTCTGTGGGAAAAAGATGACACTTTCTGTTCTTGTAAAGATTTAAAGCCTTGGAAATCCTATACAGGACCAATATGAGTCAGAACTGACTTAATGGAACACCATCATGACCACCAATGGCATGATAATGTTTGAATGACAGTAGAATAAGAGAAGATTTGACTTCATTTTTACATCTCAGAGATGTAAGTTATTAGTCAAAATATGATGACTTATTGCAGCCTGTGTAATACAGGAATGACAATGTTTGCCCAGGTCTCTCTGGACACTCTGGAGGTGAGTAAATGGAACATTTTCCCTTACTGCCACCCTGAGTCCTGCAGCAGCATTGAGAGATGATACATTTCATTTTCAAAAATAACATGGATGTATAAATCCTGTCACCTATATCTCCATTTTCTACTGCTTTTTGTGGAACCAATATGACATTTGTTTGTTTTCTGTATATATATATATATATATATTTCCCTCTTCACATTTATGTTACCAAGTCTTTCATGCTACAACTATGTTACTTAAACAACTTATTTCGTTGCCATGTTGTTATTGTTAAGTGCTTTCAAGTCAATTGCAAGTGAATAAGCCTGGCTTCCAGGCACCTTTCTGGCTGTACTTCTTTCAACACAGAATGGTTTGTTTTTTGAAAGTTCATGGTACTTTTAATATTCTCCTCTAACAGCATAACTCAAAGGCATCAATTCTTCTACAGTCTTCATTATTCACTATCCAACTTTTACATGCATATGAGGTTATCGAAAATACCATGATTTGGGTCAGGCATGCCTTGGTTCTCAAGTTGACAACTTTGCTCTTCAACACTTGGGCGACAGACTTGCCTTATGCAGAAGACTTGCCTAATGCAAAACG
>NW_006408521.1:4159847-4161504 GCF_000296735.1 Chrysochloris asiatica | reverse complement strand
GAGTCCTAGTGTGGCGCCTTGAGTTTGACGGCAAAGTCAGTTTGAACCACAAGGTGAGTGAGTCAATTTCACCAACTGCTCCTTGGAAACCCTATACAGGGTCACTATGGGTTGGAACTCAACAGACTTAACAACAGCAACAATAACATATGAAAAAGTGATACAACTTTAGATATATCATGTAAGTTCAATTTATTTACTACAAACATCAAAATGCACAGCTGTTACTGCTATAATTTTATTTTCCAAAGTACTTTATCATAATAGTATATTTAACAAATGCAAAAAATTTTGGCCCTCTTGTACAGCATTTGAGTGCTCCCCAAAACTGAGTTCATACAATAAACATTGCAAACAAATTCATGATTTTTCACAATCATGTAAAAATCTATTCTAAGTTAAGCTACTGCCCTTAAACTCATTCTTTGTCACATGATCAAGGAGGAATTACATGCTTTGGTTGAAGCTATTTTCCTGGTAGCGGAGTTTTATATGCTACAGCAGAAGTTTTAAAATGCCTCAGCCTCCATTTTCTCCTGAATTGATAATTTCCTTTAGAAGGTGAGTAAACATTCAAGGTAAAATGGCAGTAGGTGAACTGAATACAAATAGTGCTATGGAGGTGAGGAATACCTACTTGATTCTGGAAAGGATAAGATCTAATAGTCAGAATCTGACTCTTTTGAAATCAATGCCCTGAAGCGATATACAGCTATAAAGCATTCAGGGATTATACATCACATTGGAATAGGGAGAGGGACAAAAAAGAAAAAGACCCTTGTATAATAGTCTGATAGTTAAGGTTTTGTATCAACTTGACTGGAACAAGTTTCTCAGTAATGTGGAAGGTTAAATGTAGTGATCCTGCATGGTAAGATTTGCTATGTGCAGCAATCAATTAGAAGGACATTTCCTCAGGGCTGTGGCCTGCTTCCCAAGTGTTGGATACTCAGGCAAAGCTCACTGCTTTTTGCTGGGTATGGATCCTGCATCTGACCTCTAGTTCTTTGAACTTGAGCCAGTGGCCTGCTCTATTGCCTGCTGATCCTGGGAGTCATCAACAGCCTGTGATGTGACCTGCCCAGATTTCCTGCCCACAGTCTAACCTGCAGATCTTGGGTTCATCAGCCCTATAGCTATATAAGCCAAAAGCCTCCAGCCTGAAATCTGACCCCCTGGTGAAACTTGCACATCACTACAACTGTGAACCATTTACTTGACACAAACCTTTCTTTTTATATAAATGATTAGCTTCACTGCTTTTGCTTCTCTGAATAACACAACTTAAAACAAATATTACATTACCTTTTTTGTTTAACTTAAGAAACAATCTCACAACATAAATAATTTTTAAATGAGCCATAAAATAGCACCTTTAAGAATTTTAAACTTTTAAGAAATCTCTCATTTTTATCAAGACTTTAAAATTCAAACTAGCATGGATAGTATGATAAACAGGAAAAAAGTCTGCACAAAACAAACAAAAAATCTTCTTATTTTTGAAATAAATTTTGAACATATATACTTTATATCATACATCTAAATGAATTTAATATACAGAGTTTGTTGTTGTTGTTGTTGTCAGGTGCCATCGAGTCGGAACCGACTCATAGCGACCCCATGCACAGCAGAACGAAACAATGCTCGATCCTGGGCC
>NW_006408521.1:4157306-4158462 GCF_000296735.1 Chrysochloris asiatica | reverse complement strand
GTTAGGCTATCAATATGTTAAAAGACTTATTTTCTATGATTACTTAGTTCACATACTTGTTGTTGTTTAAGATGCTGGGCCAACCATTCTCTGATATGCCCAAGTTAGTTTACAAGTGAACAGATCCTGTGTTTCAACTTTAACATTTACCTGCACAAAAACGTAACATTCAACATTCACTCATACTTCATTTCTAATCACCATTCTCTATATGTGTTATATTCTTCTGCCTCTTATACAAAAGAATTATAATAATAAAAGATACATTTCTTGCAAATGAATGCAATTGCATTACACTTTCACGTGTGGTCTGGCTAGGTAAACTGGATTCAAAAAATGGGTTCACCCAGTTATTTCTTAGAGTTTCACTTATAAGAAGATATGTTGAACACATAAACACACCCACACACACAACAGAAAAAGAGTACTTAAATTACAAATGTAATTACTGTCATATTCCTAATCCCATTATGTTGTTGCTGTTGTTAAGTGTCGTTGAGTCGGTTCCGGTTCATAGCGACCCTGAACAGGGTTTCCGAGGCTGCGAATCTTTATGGGAGAAGAAAGCCTCATCTTTCTCCTGCGGAGCAGCTGGTAGTTTCAAACTGCTGACCTTGCGTTTTGCAGCCCGATTCATAACCACTACACTACCAGAGTTCCTTATACTGGTTGTTATTTGGGCAAACTAAGTTCTGTGTGGAATTCCCAAATGCCTTGTACAAGGAAATAAATAAGAAATACAATCAATCTTCATGGAAGCAGCAGTCAAGAAATCAAGAGATGTATTGTACTGGACAAATGTTTTTCATTTTAAAGACTAAGAAAAGACCCATGTAATGTTATTTTCAATGTCCTCTTGTGCATGTCAGAGTTAAGCAATGAATGACAACAACCAAAAATTTTTTGTATAGTCAAGTACGTTGTGAATACAGAAGATTGAATATACCATTGACTACCAGAAGAATCTTGTATATTCCTTTCATTATTGATACTTCCTATATCATGTAATGTTTTACTCACAGAAACCTTAAGTTGTTGTTATTGTTAGGTGTCATCAAGTCGGTACCGACACACAGTGACCCTATGCACAAGAGAACGAAACACTGCCAGATCCTGGGCCAACCTCACAAGTGTTGCCATGCTTGAAGCCACTGAT
>NW_006408521.1:4155410-4155990 GCF_000296735.1 Chrysochloris asiatica | reverse complement strand
TCTTCTGATATCCGTTTTGGTCTTTTCTTTCTTTCTTTTCTTTGTAATGACCTTTTCATTTCCTCATGAATGACATCATGTTCTCGATGTCATTCCACAACTCCTCTGGTCTTTGATCATTAGCGTCTAATGCATCAAAGCTATTCTTGAGATGGGCTCTAAATTCAGATAGGATATATTCAAACTTAATTTTTGCTTTTGTGGGCTTATTTTAATTTTCTTCAGCTTCACCCTGGACTTGCATTTGAGCAACTGATGGTCTGTTCCACAATCAGCCTCTGATCTTATTTTGCCTGATGATACACTGAGCTTTTGTATCATCTGTTTTCATAGGTGTAATTGATCTGATTCTTGTGTGTTCTATTTGGTGAGGCCCATGAGTATAGTCATCTTTTAAGTTACCAAAAAAAAGGTATTTTCAATGAGTATGTTGTTGGTCTAAACCAAGCTGCATTGAAGTATTGGCAAAAAATAAGACTCCAGGCAATGATGGAATCCAAGCTGAAGTATTTCAATAACCTGGTGTAGTGCTGGAGGTGCTCACTCATCTATGCCAAGATAATTAGAAGACAACTACCTA
>NW_006408521.1:4139276-4154675 GCF_000296735.1 Chrysochloris asiatica | reverse complement strand
AAATATCAATGCATTTGAATTATAGTGTTAGTGAAGAATAGTAAAAGTACAATGGACTGTCAGAGGAATCAACAAATCTGTATTGAGAGGTCAATAGTCAAAATGTGCTTTATAAGTGAGGATGACAAGATTTTATCCCAAGTACTTTGGATATGTTGGATAAGTCCCTGGAGAAGGACATAATGCTGCTGAAGTATAAAATCAGCAATAAAGACAAAAACTACTCAGTGTTATAGAATGATATAGTGGCAGCAACAATGGGCTCAAACATACCAACAATTGTTAGAATGGTTCAGAACCATGTGCTATTTCTATTACAGTGTACATTATTACTGACAACCAACTCAATGGCACTGAACAATAGCAAAAAGAATGAACAAATCTATGTTAGAATAAACACAGTCCAGATATTCCTTAAAAGGAAGGATGGCAAGACTTCATTGTATGTACTTTGGACATGTTATGAGAAGGTACCAGTCCCTGTAGAAAAACTTCATGTTTTGTTAGGTGTTGTCAAGTTGGTTCTTACTCATAGCTATTCTATGTACAAGAGAATGAAACACTTCCTGGGCCTGATAGAAGCATATATTTGTGACCTATTTACATTTTAAACTACTATATGGTCATTGCGAGTTCTGATACACTTTGTATTTTTAAAAGTAATATATAATAAATGAATAATGTAATGTTGCTGTTGTTGTTGTTAAGTGCCATCAAGTCAAATCTGACTCCCAGTGACCCTGTAAAAGGTTCCCAAGGAGCAGCTGGTGAGTTTGAATTGCTGCCCTTGCTGTTCAAATCGACCGTACGGTCCAGTGCATCACCCTATAGCACTACATCAGGACTAGATGAACATAAATGTTTTGATATGACTCAGATAATCTAGCAATGTTAGGGAATTATGATTAAAAGAATATTTACCAGTGAAAATAATAACAATGATGGGAAAAAGAAATCAGCTTTTAGAAAGAAAATAAGTTATTAAGGAAACTCTTGCTCTTGGTAAGGTTTTCAAATTATACATGCTGTGCCTGAATCATTTCTTTTATCTTGCCACAATTACAGTAACAGAAAGAACCATAGCCCAGTCAAAGGAGCGCTAAATGTATACATTATCTAAAGGACCTCTGTAAGGTTTTCATTTTCCTATAGGACATTTAAGTGCAAAGGCCTCAGAAATCATCAGATAAAAACGACACATTTTTCAATTTACAAGAAAAATATAATAATCTGAGCTTTACAAGATGTAAATAAAGAGATAAATTTATTTATATAATAAACATAAAGAATTAAGACAATTACTAAAAGTACATTGAAAACTAATAATTATCTGTTTAAGGTGAAAGAGAACAATGGTGTACACACTCACATGTTGGAAACTTAATGACTTCACTATTGTTATGATGAAATGATAAACAGAAAAATTAATTACACTGTATGATATGCATTTCTACTACACCTCCACTAAATTACTACAATGAAAAAAAAAAACAGATAATACTTGTCAAAGACAAACAATGACAGTGATGTGGAGCAACTAAGCTTTACTACAGGTGGTTACATGAATTTCAATAAAAAATTTGTAAAACTGTTTAGAATCACCTCATGAAGCTGAATAAAAATTCATTCCAACACAGCATCTTAGCTAACATAAATGCAATAATTAGATGGCCTTCAAAAAAAGAAATTTATTTTCTCATAGTTCAGAAAACTAGAAGTACGCCTAACCCAAGCCATGGTATTTTTAATAACCTCATATGCATACAAAAACTGGAGTGTGAATAAGTAAGACCATAGAAGAATTGACGTACTTGAGTTATGATGTTGGAGGAGAATACTGAAAGTGCCATGGGCTGCCAAAAGAACCAATAGATCCGTTTTGGAAGAAGTGCAGCCAGGGTGTCCTTAAAGGCCAAGCTGGCTAAACTTTGTCTCTCATACTTCGGACATATTGTCAGGAGGGAACAGTTGCTAGAGAAGGATATCACGTTTGGTAAGTTGGAGGGTCAGAAAAAAAGAGGAAGACCCCCAACGAGATGGACTGGCCAAGTGGCAGTATCGATGCACTCAAGCATGGCAACAGTAGTGAGGTTGGCCCAGGATTGGGCAGTGTTTCATTTTGCTGTGCATAAGATCGCTATGGGTGGGTACCAACTTGATGGCACCTAACAACAACAACTCCCAAACTAGATTACAGCTACAGGTGTCATGTATAGAATTATTTCTACCAAAAATAAGTGTCAACTTGACTAGGCCTTGATTTCAACTATTTTGTTACTCTCATACATTAAAAAAAAAAAAATGTATTGTAAATCCTAACCTCTGTCTATGGTTAATGAGGAAGGATTGTTGTCAGGTGCCATCGAGTCAGAACCGACTCATAGCGACTCCATGCACAGCAGAACGAAACAATGTCCGATCCTGGGTCAACCTCACTACCGCTGCCACACTTGAGTCCATCAATGATTCCACCTGGCTAATCCATCTCGTTAGAGGTCTTCCACTTTTTCTCTGACCCTCCACCTTACCCAGCATGATTACCCAGAAAGGATTAGGTTATGCTAAAGAGGATTGTTGTTGTTAAGTGCCACTGAGTAGATTCCGACTCATAGCGAACTTGTGTAGGGTTTCCAAGTAGCAGCTAGTGAGCTTGAACCACCGCCCTTGCAGTTCAAATGACTTTGCAGTCTGATGCTTAGCCTACAGCACCACACTAGGACTCTGGCTTAGACCATATTAAATTAATTTGGGTATAGGATTAATCAACTTTACTTAAGTCAGGGACCTCATACAGGTCACACACCTGATCAGAAAAAAAGAGGAGTTCTCCTGGGGTGTGACCTGTATCACCTTCGTCTTATAAGACATGGAAGTAGAGTGAAACACACATAGAATGAGGGATCTGAGTACCACGTAGAAAGAGAAACCAAGAGCTGTGTGTGTCATAAGGAGCTTTGGTAGCATAGTGGTTATGATTCAGGCTGCTAACCTCAAGGTTAGCAGTTCAAAAATACCAGCTATTCCTTGGGAGAAATATTAGGTTTTCTGCTCCTGTAAAGATTTACAGTCTGGAAAGCCTATACAGGGTTGCTATGAGCTGGAACCAACTCCATGTCATACAACCCACACCCCCACCAAGTGTGTCATGGAGATGTAGTGTGGAGCTGTGGGTTAATGTGATGGACTACAAAGTTGGTTTGAATCGCAAAGTCGCTGTTTCAAGCTCACCAGCCACTACTCAGAAACCGTATACTGGGTCACTATGGGTTGGAATCAACTCAATGGCACTTAACAACAACAATAACAAGTGTGTCATTTAGATCCAGGGTCCCTGTGCTGAGGACCTCTGAGACCTAAGGAAAAACTGATGCCAAAAAGACAAGCACATCTCAAAAGAAAATCAGGACCAAAGATATTGAAATGCGACAAGAATGAACAGAGCAAACAGAAAAACACCTTTCTCTTCAGCTGGGGCCTTGAATTTGTACTGCTAGTCTCTAAAGTGTGAGAGAATAAGTATATTTTTCAAAGTCATTCATTTGTGGCAATTCTGTTATAGCAATACTAGATAATTATGAAAAAAGTACAGGGTTAAGGATATGAACACATACTTTGAGATGGATACAATTGAATCCTTAACGCGTAGCTATATACATAATAGAAATGAATGAATACATTCACTTATAAACACAGCCATTTTAACTAAAAGTATGAAACAACTCAAAAATACATCCACAGTTAAAAGGTTAAGTATATTGATATTTTCATAAAATGGAGCTTGATAGTTGTATTTCCAAATATGGTAATCAGTAATCTTATGTGTTCTATTTCTTGTTAGGGGCCATCAAGGCAGTTTCAACTCACGGAGACCTGATGCACGGCAGAACAAAACACTGCTGGTTCTGCAGCAAACAAACAATTGTTATTATGCTTCAAAATCCATTTTTTGCTGCCACTGTGCCAATCCATCTCATCAGTGGTCTTCTCTTTTTTGTTGACCCTCCACTTTACAAAGCATGATTTCCTTATTCAGGGACTAATTTCTTCTGATAACATATCTGAAGAATGAGAGTTATCATGCTTGCTAATAAGGAATGTTCTGACTGTACTTCTTCCAAGAAAGATTTGTTCTTAAAGAAAACCATTCAATATTCTTCTCTAACACCTTGACAAAAAATGCATCAATTTTCCAATGGTCTTTCTTATTCATTGTCCACCTTTCACATGAATTATGAGATTACTGAAAATAGCATGAGTTGGGTCAGGCGCACCTTAGTTCTCAAATGAATATCTTTGCTCTTTAACTTTTTAAACAGATCGTATTCAGCAGACTTATCTAATATAATATATCTTTTGATTTCTTGACTTTTGCTTACATGAGTGTTGATTGTGGATCCAAAGAAAACTAAGTCCTCGACAACTTCAATCTCTCTGTCATTTTTCAGGATGTCATTTACTGGTACAATTGTAAGGATTTTTGTTTTCTTTACATTGAGGGGCAATTCATACTGAAACTGTAATTTTTTATCTTCATCAATAAATACTTCAAGTTCTCTTCACTTTCAGCAAGTAATGTGTCATTTGCATATGCAGGTTCTTAATGAGTCTTCTTCTAATCTTGATACCATATTCTCCATTATATATTCCAGCTTCTTGGATTATTTGCTCAGCATACAGACGGAATAAGGATGGCAAGATAATTCAACTCTCATCACATCTTTCCTTATTCAGTATCACTTGTTGTATTCAAAGGACTGTGTCTTGGTCTAGGTTTCTCATGAGCACTATTAAGTACTCTGGAATTGCCGTTCTTCCCAATTTATATCCATAGCTTGGTATGATCCACACAGCCAAATGCCTTTGTATAGTCAAAATACCAGTAGCAAGCTGTCTTCTGGCATTCTCTGTTTCAGCCATGATGCACTGATGTCAGCAATTATATCCTCCTACTTTGCATGTCCTCCTCTGAAACTCACTTGAATGTCTTCCAGCTCCCTATCCAAGTACTGCTGCACCTTTTCTGATTTATCTTCAGCAAAAATTCATTTGTATGTGAGTGAAAAAATAAGGTATCGATTGATATCTTACTCTCCTTTGGGTTTAGCTGTTTAATTTCTGAATTGAGCATGTTTATTTAATGATGAGAAGATAGTTTTGGCAGACCAGAGAGCACATTTCTGAGAATGAGTATAGTCCTTACTGTTCTCAAAATAATTTATCTTCTCTACTTGTTTAATGCATAATTAAGCAGTTTTTCATAATAGAATATCAATACCCTGATTGTCTTTGTCTATTTATGTTTGTTGTTGTTGTTGTTAGGTACCATCGAGTCAATACCAACTCATAGCGACCTTATGCACAGCAGAACAGAACGATACACTGCCCTTTATTTTTAATTTATTGTGCTATCATTAATATATAATATACTGAACAAAATTAAAATAGCTAATTTGATCATTTTTGACTGGTTTATATACAATGAAACATCATCACAATCAAGCCTTAGAATTTCAAGAAGTTTCCTATTGCCCTTTTTAATACATTTTTCTTGCCTCTCCCAAACTTCCCTAGCTTCATTTGTCCCCACGCAATCACTTATCTGCTTTCTGTCTTATAAATTAATCTGCCTTTTATAGAATGTCATATAAAGTCCTGGTATGGTGCTGTAGGATAAGCACTTGCCCACAGGTTGGTTTTAACTGCAAGACTGGCAATTCAAACTCACCAGTCGCTCCTTGGAAACCCGATACGGAGTCACGGTGAATTGGAAATGACTAGATTGCACTTAACAAGAACAACAGTGTAGCATATGCTATTATTTGTCTAGGTTTTTAAATTTTTTATTTTTTTTTTTAACAATCAGCAACAATCAATTTGAAATTAATGTTTTATTGCTGGATAGTATTACAACTTGTTGATCCATAATCACTTTGATGGATGCTCTTGGGTAATATGGTAGATGTGTGCTTATTTTTAAAAAGAAACTATCAAACAGTTTCATAATGGGTCTTGAAACATTTTACAGCTCCATTAGCAGTGCTTGACAATTGCAATTCCTCTCTACTTCTTTACCAACACTACTTAAATCAACCGTTTTAATTTTAGCCAGTGCAATGGGTGTGTCATGCTATATAATTGTGACTTTATACTGTACTTTCCAAAAAACAAATGATATTGAATATCTTTATATTTACTTTCCTCTGAATAGATATTCTTTCAAGAAATTTTTATTCAAATATTTTCCCATTATGTATTGGGTTATTTGTTTTCTTAGTATTGAGTTTTGAGAATTCTTTATAACTTACAAATAAAAATACAAGACACACAGTTTGCAAATATTTTATCACAATGAGGCCTTTGTTTTCATTTATTTAGCAGGACCTTTTTTTTTTTTTTTTAAGTTCATCATATTTAGACATCAGGAATTAATGGAGGTAGGGGAGACTGAAGCAGACACAGCGGTTTTGACGCCTGGAGGCAGACCCAGTTACAGCAAACATACATGGAAACGAGGGTGTGAGCAAGCAGCAGATTTGGCGTTGAACTTGAGGGGGAGTGAGAATGCTGAGTCTCGGGTGGGAGCAGCAGGAGGAACCACATCCGAGGTCCTGAGGGCCCTGAGGAGGAGATGCAGGGCCCCGTTCCCGCTCCTCAGTGCTGAGGAAAACGCACTTGGCTCAGTCTCCTCTGGCCCTGCACCCCATCCCTGGAAGAGATGGGGGTCCTCAGCCCCTACCGCCTTTCCTGGTTAAGCTTCTGGAAGAAGCTTTTGATGAACTCATAGGTGCTGATCATGATGGCACAAGAGGGGGCAGCCTTGATGATCCTGGGGAGGAAGCCTTAGCAGGACGTTTTAAAGAACAAAATTATTTGTGCTTCTTAATTTTTATGATATCCAATGTGTCCTTTTATACAGGTATAAATGAAGGTTTACCGGTTTTGTATCTTTTGCCTTGTCCAAGGTTATGTAGACTTTTTCATTTAAAAGTGTTGTACTCTTAAGTTTTATATTTAAGTCTACAGTCCATGTTTAGGTCCAATCATTTATGTAAATTATTTGTGGTTTGGATCATGTTATTAATGTTTATCTAATTGTTTGTTGCATATTCTATAATTTTTCCATGTAATGGCTTTGAACTTTGCATTTCTGTAGAAGTTAGTTGATGACATGTACTAGGTATTAAGAATTATTTCATCATGTCTTTCTAGGTAAAAGATCATGCAATTTATTTTTAAATGGAGAGAAAGAGAGATGATGAGAGAGAATGAGAGAAAAAGGGACAGAATATAGAAAACTATACATTTAGGGGAAGGTACAGATGCAGTTACTATAATATTATTACTTTTTGAAATAGCTTCAAATTTTCTGAGCTAAAAATTGGATTAAATAAAAAACAAAACAAAAAATCAAATACTATGATCATCCCAAACATTCCAATTACTGCACTTTACAAAAAGAAGGAATACAATAAAATTTGATAAGAAATAAATATAAGTGCATTAGGACTATTTTAATTAGATGCTTAGAAATGACATAGGAAGAGTGCACTTAAGAAATCAGTGTCCATATATAAGTGAATATTTTCAGTGTTGATTAAGCATGTACAAATTTCATGTCACAACAATACTTTCTGTAAATGTAAGTGCTTACACATTTGAGCTTCAAATGACTAATATTTATGTGTGCTATTTTTAAGAATAACAGTGGTAGCTTATTACATATCAGTTATTTAACAAGATTATTTTTTTCTTGGCTATTACTTATCAACATTATGGGTCCTGGTGTGGCACCAAAGGATGAGTTTTGGACAGCTAACCACGAGGTCTATGGTTCAAACTTTGATGTGACAGCACTTAACAAGAGCAAGCACATTGTATATACATTCTAATTTTACTACAGAAACAATACTGACGCTGTAAGCACATCATAGTTTTTCAGCGAATTACACATTCATAAAAAATCTCAAGGTCAGTCTGAAGATTGTTTCACAAAAATATTGGGGTCTCCTTTCTTATAAGCTAAGATTATGTTGCTGTTGTTGTTAAGTATTGTTATTGGTTCCAACTCATAGCAACCAAGTATAGGGTTTCTGAGGAGTGGCTGGTAAGTTTGAACTGCTGACTTCCAGGTTCAAACCCACCTGGAAATCCAGTGCTTATCCTACAGCACCACAGGTCATACTAAAATTAAAAATAAATCATTTGCTAGCACACTATGTATTCTCAAGGAGATAAATTATCCTGAATTCTAATGATCTCCAATTTTGACATAATTAACAAATAACAAATTATCTGTTCTTCTTTTAGATCATAAGTATTCATATGTTAACATCCATGTAGCACAGAGAATTTTTTATGGTATCTCTTCTAGTCATGTCTTTGTAACTCCTACCAAACAGATTTTCCTGATGAGTATCGTTAAAGGAAGCTGGGGGAAGATTCTCATAGGATGATAATGGTTTAGTTGTGAGTGACTGTCCACAGGGTTGTGATTGTAAAGACTTGGAAATCTAACAAGAAACTTGGTCAATTTTGCCATCCTGCTGGATGTAAAATGAGACATCTTGGTGATATATGTGGACTGTGTGTTCTTTGTTTAATTAGCCAA
The DNA here is from genome assembly GCF_000296735.1 of Chrysochloris asiatica. Taxonomy (NCBI): domain Eukaryota; kingdom Metazoa; phylum Chordata; class Mammalia; order Afrosoricida; family Chrysochloridae; genus Chrysochloris; species Chrysochloris asiatica. The sequence continues at coordinate 4,146,067 of NW_006408521.1, read as the reverse complement.
GTTTGCCTCCTTCTGACCTGTTCTTGGAACTTAAGCCAGCAGGCTGACCTAATGTGCCAGTGTCCATAGTCTTAAGGAGTCCTGGTGTGGTACCACAGCATAAGCACTCTGCCTTTAGATCATAGAACTGTGAAGCCCATAGTTTAAACTCACCACCTGCTTCTTGGAAATCCTGTACAGGTGACTATGAGTTGGAATGGACTCCAGGGCACTTAACAAAAATAGTCTTATGAGTCAATAGCTTGATGCTGTGTGAATAATGATAATATTCCAGAATTATGTCTGAAGTACAGATTTGAGACTTGCTAGCTTCTACTGCCATGTGAGCCACTTCCTTAATGATCCATGATGTCTGTGAGACATTACAGCAAATTGTAGAACCCTAGGACCTAGGGGAGAATAGTGAGGGAGGAATAGCTTTAAGATATTAGGGATCATGTAGTATAGATCTTCAGGAAAGTTGAATATTTAGACTGTATCAGGGATTGTATTGCTTCCCCCCAAAATATCTATCAGCTTAACTGGTCCATGATCAACAGTGGTTTGGCAATTTTATGATTATTCCCCATGATCTGATCTGATGCAAATAACCAATAAGGGCATTACAGTTGGGAAATTGTTATACTTGTTGTTGTTAAATGCCATCAAGTCACTTCTGACTCATAGCAACCCTGTGTAGGGGTCCCTAGGAGTAGTTGGTGTGTTTAAACAGCTGATCTTGTGGTCCAGTACATTATTCTGCAATGGGATACAACACCCAGAATACAACACCCTGAATCCCACCAAAACCCTGATCCTATGTACAGAAGATTCCCAAGGATGTGGCATGCAACACCTTTTATCTTTTAAGAGTTAAAAGGAGAGATATGAGCACAGTGAGAGGGACCCACCAACAAGAAAGAAAGTCCCTGAGTAGAGTGTGTCCTTTGGAACTGGGGTCCCTGAATTGTGAAGCTCCTAGATCCAGGGAACAATTAAGGACCAAAGACCTGGAGATCTCCAAGTAATGCTGCACCCACAGATGCTGAAAGGTGGCAAGGACCTTTCCTAAGAGCTGGTACTTTGAATTTGGACTTCTAGCCTTATGTTTTTGTTGCTGTTGTTGTCAAGTGCCATGGAGCTGGTTCCGACCCATAGGGTTTTCAAGGAGCAGCTGGTGAGTTTGAACTGCCAACCTTGCAGTTCGAACTGCCCTTGTGATCCAGTGAATTAACCCACAGAGTCACACCAGGACTTCTTATAAACTGAGAGAATAAATGTTTGTTGTAAATCCATCCACGTATGCTATTTCTGTTATAGCAGTGCTAGATAACTAAGACAGAATGTCTTTAACCTGTACCTTATAGAGACCAGCTTCATGCTGAGCCTTCTAAAAGAAATTATTGCTACACTAAGTATTTGAGAAAATATGTCAAGTGTGTTACTGTTATTGCATCAGAAAAGAATTTTACTTCCAGCATCAGTATAGTAATCCAACTACCTAAACTTACTTAATGTCTAATTTTTATTAAGTTGTGAAAGCCATGGCTGAAGAACATGGTTGTGTCTTCTGCATATCACACATACACATTGATAATGAGCCTTCCTCCATTCCGGATGTCATGTTCTCAGATATCCTGCTTCTCAGATTATTTGCTCAACATAAAGATTAAATACATATGGAGAAACAATAGAGTTCAAATTCACACCTTTCTTGATTTTAAATAATGCAATAATCCTTGTTCTATTCAAACAACTGCCTATTGGTCTACAGACAGGTTCCACATGAGCACAATTAAGTGTTCTGGGATTCCCATTTACTGAAATTTTATTGATAATTTCTTATTATTCAAAATGGTCAAGTATCTTTGCACAGTAAAGGAAACACAAGCAAATATACTTCTGACATCTCTATCTCATCCAAAATCTCTCTGATACTAATAATGATATAATTCTCATTCCACATCCGCTTTTGAATACAGTTGACTTTTTGGCAGCTCGCTGTTGATATACTAATGCAAATATTTATGAAATTATCTTCAGTAACATTTTGTTCATGTGTGATATTAAGGATATTTTTTATAGTTTTCACTTTATGTTGGATAACTTTTCTCTGGACATTAAAGATATAAAGGAATACTAGTAACAAACACTGCAAGGCTATGTGTACTAGTAGAATAATGGCTAAAAGTAAATTTATAGAAACTTCTATCTTTCTCTCAGTATTTGAATATTAATAACAGAAGAGATTCTAAACATGTAAAGAGATTGGTTTTGATGAATCTGAATTAAATGGCACTTTTGTTCTGTATGGAGACATTTTCCAAACTTATACTGCCTAATTCCCAACTCAATTTTGTTACAATTTCAAGCATTTCATTAATTGCTCAGCACTGGACTACTAACCACAAAGTTGGTGTTTGAAATCCACCAACGGCTCCTTTGAAATCCTCTATAAGGTCACTATGAGTCAGAACTGATTTGACGATACTTGTTGTTGTTGTTAGGTGCCAGTGAGTTGGTTGTGACTCATAGCGACCTTGTGCACAACAGAACAAAACACTGCCTGGTCCTGCACCAACCTCACAATCATTGCTATGCCGGAGCCCATCTATGCCAATTCATCTATTGGGGATCTTCTTACTCTTTTCTCCGACCCTCCATTTTATCAACATGGTATCCTTCTCCAGTGACTGTTCCCTCCTGTCAATATTTATACAATAGACATTTTGAACTCCAAATCATCTATAGCCAGAATAGTGTTATTATTAGATTAACAAGTACTAAGTACTGTACTCGTGATGGTGTGGTTATTATTAAAAACTTTAATTATGAAGTCTTGAGTCTATTTTTTAAAATCCTTTTGTGATACTGAGGAGGAGCTATTATAAGGATAACAGATAAACTTTTTTATGAAAACAAAATCAAACAAACAAAATACCTTAAGCATACTTTGCTGTTCCCTTGGAATCTCTTTTTCTTCAACTGCCATTTTATTGCTCAACGGTATAAGAGGCTTCCACATTTTGTCATTTATTCAAAAGTATAAGTGTGTGAAAGAGAGAGCTACTTGAAGCAAATACAGATTGCATTTTTAAATTAAAGCTTTAAAATTTATATCCCAGTTTATTTTCTTCTTCAAATGCTATTTAAAATGTCCATTATCTAGAAACAAAATAACCAACATATCCATTTATACTGACTTTTTTGCCCTGTACTTTACATTACTACACAACAAATTCTGAGCAGCAACAAAAGAGAGCCCTTAATATGAGATTAATTTTAGAGAAGGTGGTTTTCTTAAATGTATCAAACACTGAATTTATGCTCTGCAATTAGTAACTCTACTGCAAAACCTATTTTCTCAGTCCATCATCATGTCATGTCAGAAGATGTTATAAAATGAAAGACAAAAATATACTGATTTTAATTTGCTTAAAATAGCAGCTTCATAATGTAACAAACATTCTTATATCTGAATATCGTCCATAAAAAGAAGAAAAATACAGGACACTTATGGCAAGACAAAAGACTATGTAGACATATTACTCAGATCCTCTACAATAAAGATGTTATTGTTGTTAAGTGTAATTGAGTCAGTTCCAACTCATAGAGACACTATATAGGGTTTCTGAGGAGCAAATGGTGAGCTTGAACCACTGCAGTCCAGAGTATTAACCCTCAATGTCATGAAAGACCAAAGAAAACAGATCCAAATGATAATCCTAGAACTCTGAGCTTCAGTGGAAAAGTCAGAGAAGTGGTTTGAATACTAACTAGGAGAAGACGCAACATAGTGACAGCAAGAAAAAAGACAGGTGAGTGAACTCTCAGCAAGCAGCACTGGATCCTAACAGTGGCCTGATGATGTGGAACCAATGAGGGTTGATGAACAGAAGGGTGTGATTTTCTCTTGTTACACACACTCTAGTCATGTTGAGTATGTGTTGAGACACAGCCAACTCCCATCCTCATCCAACCACCTTTGGAACCTGCACGAACAATTTCTGGAATGTTTTCTCTGAACACAGATAACACCTAAGCCTACAGGAACTCAATGTATGGTCAGGCATGCCACTCTCGCATCCCTTCCCCTTCAACCTTGATAGCTTCTTGGCTGTCAAGAGCTTCCACAGTTTCCTCTACTCTGTTCAGATCCTGCCCTAGTTTTATTCTTTTGTTGTTTTTGTTTTGTTTTATTTATTTTTTTTTGGTCTATCTTCAATTTCCTTTCCCTTTTTTTTTATCCAATTACCTTTTATCTTTTCTTCTATTTCTCTTCCCAATCACTTTCTTATTCTTTGTTTTTATTTTATCCCTCTTGATTTTCATTTTCTATTCTCTTCTATTTTTCCTTCTTCCCTTTAACTAGTTTTGTTTAACATTTTTCCTTTTTCTTTTTCTCTTCTGTGGTAAGATTTTCCTTTCCCTTTTTTAATTTTTAGTTATTACATTATTTTTTCTTTCTGCTACCAATTTGTTTATTTCTCATTCTTCGTTGTTTTATTTGGTACTTTGCTTGTTTCTTTGTTTTTCATTCTCTCTCTCACTCTTTTTTTTTGTGTGTGTGTGTGTGTGTGTGTATACCTAACAGGAGATAGTAATCATGCCCGTAAAACCCAACCATAATCTTAACATCTACAACTTCACCTACTGCGCAAAAGCCACTACCAGCCCCTATACAACCTGATAATGTCCTGGTATAGCACTGTGGGTTAATGCATTGGAATACAAAGTCAGATTAAACTGCAAGGTCAGCAGTTCAAGTTCAACAAATGCTCCTCAGAAACTCTACACAGGGGCACTATGTGTTGGAACCGACCCTAAGGCACTTAACAATAACAACAACAATAATGATAAACAGCAGCCAGCATCCTGAACTGAGTTGCACAAATAACAAATGAAGAATTATTTATTTTTTTAAATAACTTGCAATTGGAAAGCTACCATTTAGCGAATGTCTATTTTCAAAATTAACTTAAACACCAAATGTATACCGCCTTTGTTATCAGGTACTATCTAGTCAGTGCTGACTTTAGCGACCTATATACAATAAAACAAAAACTACCCAATCCTGTCCTCATTGCACAATCACTGGCATTTTTGTGTCCATTGCTGTAGCCACTGTGTCAATCTATCTCAAAGGGCTCGTGCAAATTTTTGCTAACTCTCTACTTCACCAAGCATGAAATCCTCTAGGAATTGGCCCCTCCTGATAACATGTCGAAATATGAGACAAATTCTCACCATCATAGTTTCTAAAGAGTTTTCCTGCTTTCCAGCAAGGCAGATTTGTTCTTCCTTTCTCTAGAAGTGCTTGGTATATTCAATATTCTTCACCAAACTATAGTTCAATGTCATCAATTCTTCTTTGATCTTACTTATTCATTGTCCACCCTTCACTTGTAGATAAAGTAACAATACCATGGTTTGGGTCAGGTCTATTTTATTTCCTGAAATGACATGTTCATCTTTTGCAGTAGATTTTGAACAATGTATTACACAGTATAATTTTTTGACTCTTCCTTGTAGGGGTGATTGTGTGTTGAAGTAAAATAGAATCCTTGAATCTGAAATTATAATATATGCAGACACTATAAATAGAAGAAATATAGATTCTGTTTGTGGAATAATTTTTCTTCTAATGATGCAAATTACAGGATCAAAAGTAGGGCAAATGAGTGTCAATATCACAATGGACTATTTAAAAATTCATGTTAAAAATTTCTGGAAAATGGTAGGTAAGCAACGTCAGTAGTCAGAATATATCCCTAGGATGCAAAGCTAATGGAAAAAATTAAAATAGAGAGTGGCTACTGTCAATCAGGTGTCATGGTGTGGCTCTGTGGGTTAATGCACTGGACTATAAAGTCTGTATGAACTGCAAGGTTGGAGGTTCAAAATCACCAGATGCTCCTCAGAAACCCTGTGCAGGGTCAAAATCGACTCGACACTTAACAACAACAACAAACTGTCAGTCAATTCTGTAAATTGTTTGGTTTGCAAACTATTCAGTTCTAAGTCATTTAATTCTTGATTTTCTACAGATTGACAAAGCAATTATCAGAATTCAAATACTGAGAAACACAAAAACAATTCAATTCACAGAGATAGTGTTATTACCTTTCAGTGAATTACTTAATGTCTCTTCTAGTCGTAAACTTAGTAGATTCCTAACAACTTTTTCCAGATGGATCTGTGTGAGAAAATGTGAGAGCAGATGCTGACAAGATTATATGATTCAGTTGGGAATGATTGTTAACAGCGATAATTGTGATTGGTCAATTTGATCATCCTACTGGATTTAAAATGAGCCATCTCAGAAGCAAAAAGTGGGGAATCTCACTACCAAAAAGCAAGAGTTAGGAGTGGAATGTGTCATTTGAACCCCAAGATTCCTGAATACTGAACTGCCTTAACCAAGGAACAGATTGTGTGACCCCAGAGAAGCAGCCCAGAGGCAGTGAAAGAGTAGCAGCATCAGAAACAAGAACAAGAGCATGAGACAGCACAGTGGGATTCCTAGTGCACTGGGCTTAAAATTGAGTCGCTGTGGGAAGAAGACTTGCTTACAGAGTAGGATGCCTCCATGCACATAATCACGGAGCTAGGTTTGCTGACCCATGTAGCTAGAGTTGAATGTCTTCAGTCTCAGACTTATGGTGGAGTGGTATGTCCTGTGGGTGTTTATTGGCAACACTAAAAGAGCTAACATCGCTGGAGCACGGGAGAGTCTGGATCAATGGACCAACACAGAGTTGTTATTGTTATTCAAGTACCATAAGAATGGTTCCAACCCAGAACAACCATGT
>NW_006408521.1:4107180-4135791 GCF_000296735.1 Chrysochloris asiatica | reverse complement strand
GGAAGCGCAGCAGGGGCAACTGGGTTGTAGTGACATGCTTTGGGCTACCCTTGTGGGTCTCTAAGTTGGTCGACCTACATTATAACCTATTAATTTCCCTAATAAACCCTTAACAGTGAGTATGGTGTTTAAATTCTATAATGAACTATCAAACCAAATTATAAGTAAAGAATACTAACTGCAAGGTTGTTAGTTCAAACCTACCAATCTCTCCTTGGAAACTGTATGAATTAGAAATGACTTGATCGCACCCAACAACAACCTTCACGTAGTAGTGAGTATATTCCCACTCTCACTTCCATACCATTCAGCTTTCGTACCTGTGCATATATCTACTCACAGATCATTGTTATTGCTTGATTGTGTATCCACTATTCCGTTTAATTTTTTAACAGTTCATACCTCCTTTCCAGGTAACATAGGAAATGACAACCCATTGTACATGTCTAAAAAAATGTGAAGAATTAATAAATTTCATAAGTGATAAATAAAAATAACTGTATTATTGTGTTAGTGAAGAATATTGGAGAAACCGTGGACTGCCAGAAGAGCAAATAAATCTGTTGTGGAAGAAGTCTAGCTGGTGTAATCCTTGGAAGCAAGGATTGTGAGGCTTCATCTTATGTATTTTGGACTTATTACCAGGCACAATCAGTCCTTAGAGAAGGATATCATGTTTGATAGAGAATCGGTAAACAAGATAAAGACCCTCAGTGAGATAGGCTGACAAAGCAGCTACAACAAGAGGCTCAAACATAGCAGGGATTGTGAGACTGCTGCAGAACCAGCCACTGTTTCCTTCTGTTGCACACAGAGTCACAACGAGTTGGAATAGACTCAGTTGTGCCTAACAGCAACAATGAAAGATACTCAATTGTACCTAATTTCAGTGAGATAAGTATAGTTCTATTTCCCACTTTGTTTGTAGATTATGCTACTGGTATAACTTAGACAGATGAGCTATGTGTTGTTTTAAGATATGTATCTCCAATGGATGGAAATTGTGTTGAGTGATTTATCACATTTACTAGTTTAAAAAGTCTCACTGGTGAATACATTGCAAATCAAGTACTTCAGGATTTATGTGAAGTTTGCAAAATTGATTTTTCTAAGTGCAGAGGCCAGTTCTTTGACAACGTTGTCAATATGTCAGGGTATTATAAAGACAGTTGACAGTAAAATTTAGAATGTAATGAATATGCTATTTTCATACCATGTGCTGTGCATTCACTCAATATTATAGAATGTATCACAGCAGATTGTTGTCTGGGAGAAGTTGATTTTTTTTTTTTCTAGTATTCAGTAATCCTACACATTTATGCCACCTCTGCTTAATGTTGTTGTTGTTGTTGTTAAGTGCCATCAAGTCGGTTCTGACCCATAGTGACCTTGAACAGGGTTTCCGAGGCTGTCAATTTTTACGGCAGCCAAAAGCCTCAACTTTCTCCCGCGGAGCAGCCGGTAGTTTCGAACTGCTAACCTTGCGGTTCGCAGCCCAATTGGTAACCACAATGCTATCAGAGCTCCTTTATGATACACAGTTATTAAAACATATTAAGTACAATGGTTAAGTATTAAAATGTCTTATAATACATAGTAGGAAGTGCATGCTGTATCAAGGAATTCATCTGGAATTGCTCACTCAGATGCCTTAGAAAATGTAAGTATTGCTGAAGAGCAGACTCAAAAAGGAGATTCCAAAAGTAAGCCTGGAAATATCATCAACAAAAATGCAAACATTAGAGTATGCACTTATGTTACTTTGCTGTTGTTGTTATGTGCCGTGGAGTCGCTCCGACTCATAGTGACCTTGTACAGGGTTTCCGAGGCTATAAATCTTTACCGGAGCAGAAAGCCTCATCTTTCTATCACGGACAGCTGGTAGTTTCAAACTGCTGACATTGCGGTTCACAGCCCAATTTGTATACTGAAGTATTGTCATAGCACAAATCAAGCTCTTCAAAAATCAGAAGCTAATTTAAAGGCATGCAGAAATCTCAATGAGACATTACCAGAGTATTTACTTAATTTAAGAGGATATTTGGAAAGCATACAAAGACCCAAATACTGATTAGCAAGCAGTTCACTGATATAGAATTATTAGAAATAAACTAGTAAATGACAGAAGTGTTCCAAAGTATTGAGTGCCAGAAATCAATGCTGTGTAACCACATGTTGTTGTTGTATGTGTCATCAAGTACATCTCATAATAACCCTGTATAGGGTTTCTGAGAGTAGCGAATGGATTTGAACTAACAACTGTGTGCTTACCAGTCTAATGCTAATCCTACAGCAGTACACCAAATACATTGCTATTGTTAGGCACCATCAAGTCAGTGCCATCTCATAGGGACATTAAGAACAACAGAACAAAACATGGCCTGGTCCTTTGACAATTTCACCATCAGTGATACACTTGCGCTCCTTCATTGCTGCTGCCATCATGCCATTCCATCTCCTTGGGGAATCGTCCTCTTTTTCATTGACTCTTCATTTTACTAAGCACGATGTTCTTCTCCAGGGCCTGGTATCTCCTGATATAATATTCCCAAAATATAAGAGACGAAGTCCGGCCTTCTTGGCTTCTAAGGAGCATTCTGACTGTACTCAAGGTAGTCCATGGTACCTCGAATATTCTCCTCCAACATCATAACTTAAATTAATCAATTCTACTATGGTCTTCCTTATTCATTGTCCAATTTCCCCATGCATATGAAGCTATTAAAAATACCATGGTTTGGGTCAGGCACATCTTAGTCCTTAAACTAGTATCTTTGCTCTTGAACATTTTAAGGAGGTCGTATGCAACAGATTTGCCTAATGTAACACATCATTTGATTTCTTGACTGCTGCTTTCATGAGTGTTGATAGTTGATCCATGAAAAATTAAGTCTTTGACACCATCAATCTAGTTTCTATTTCTTTATGTTATTTATTGGCCAGTGCTATCTGACAATGTTCCACTGCTATTCATAAGGTTTTCAGTAACCAAGTATTAGGAAGCAGTCTGTCTCTCCTTCTTCCTAATCTGTTTTAGTCTGGAAGTTCAGCTGAAACCTGTCCACCATTGGTGACCATGCTGGTATTTAAAATACTAGCAGCATAGCCTCCAGAATCAAAGAAACTCACAAGGTACTATAATATGACAAACTGACATATGAGTGGTGGCTCCAACCACATACTACGCTATAAGTGACACACTTTTAATATGCATGAAAAGAAGGATGGAAGTATATGAAGTTCTTTCAAACAAATTTTACTTCTGAAACAATATGAATAAACTAGATGAAAATTGGATGAAGGCATCTAAAAATTACAGCAGGCTTATCCAGATGACTTAAATAAAAACTTCTTTAAAGGAGTGCTACAATTTCATTCTTATGTAAGAATAATGTTTACAGATTCAGAATTTTACTCATATAGACATATATGATTCTATGTTGTTGTTGCTGTTGATGTGAGGTGCCATTGAATTGGTACTGATTCACATAGACCCTATGAACAACACAATGAAACACGGCCCAGTCCTGGACCAACCTCACAATTGTTGCCATGCTTGAGCCCATTGATGCTGCCACGTGGCCAATCAATCTCACTGGAAGTCTTCCTCTTTTTCTCTGACCCTCCAACTTACCAAACATGATATCCTTCTCCAGTGATTGGTGCCTCCTGATAATATGTCCAAAATATGAGAGACAAAGTTTGCCTCCAAGGAGCACTCTGGCTGCACTTCTTCCAACACAGATCTGTTGGTTCTTTTGGCAGCCCATGGCACTTTCAATATTCTCCTCCAACACCATAAATCAAAGGCGTCAATTCTTCTTCAGTCACTGAAAACCTTATGAATATGATTTCATAGTAGAAGATAAAATACCATGCATATTTCTGAGTGATCAAATTTATTTACTCATACTCCTTATTTTTCTGATTGTAAACTGCAGTGTGGAGGATGAGTATTTTTGAACACTTAATCGTGCTCACGAGGAACCTGTACATAGACCAGAAGACAGCTGTTTAAACAGAACAAAGGGACACTGAATGGTTCAAAATTAGGAAAGGTGTGTGTCAGGGTTTTATTTATTCAATCTGTATGCTGAGTAAGTTACTTAAGAAGCAGAATTATAAGAAGAAAAATGTGTCATCCGGATCAGAAAAAAGATTCATTAACAACCTGTCATATGCAGAAGATACAACCGTGCTTGCTTAAAGCAAAAAGGACATAATATACATAATGATGAAGATTAAAGACTACAGCCTTCAATATGGGTTGCACCTCAATGAAGAGAAAAAAAAATACTCACCACCTGAGCCATAAATATCATCATGATAAATGGAGAAAAGATGGAAGTTGTTAACAGTCTTATTTTGCTTGGATCCACTATCAACACTCATGGAAGCAGCAATCAAGAAACAAAATGACCTTTTGCATTATGCAAATCTGCTCTATAAGAACTCTTTAAAGTGTTCAAGAGCACAGATCTCAGTTTGAAGAATAAGATGTACCTGACACAAGCCATGGTATTTTCAATAGCTACACATACATGTGAAGGTTGGACAACGAATAAGGAAGATTGTAGAAGAACCAATGCATTTGAGTTATAGTGTTGGAGAAGAATATTAAAAGTACCACGGACTGTCAGAAGAACAAACAAATCTTTGTTGGAAGAAGTACAGCCAGAATAATAAAAAAACCAGGATGGCAAGACTTCATCTCTCATGCTTCATCTCTCATCTCTCCAGCCCATGGAGAAGGACAACATACTAGGTAAAGTGGACGGTCAGTGAAAAAGAGGAAAACCTCTAGTGTGTTGGACTGGCACTCTGGCAGCAGCAATGGGCTTAAGTTTAATTACTGTTAGGTTGGCACAGAACTAACAGTGAGACAGCCTATATAGAATATATATATAATTTTAACCTGAGTTTGCAGATACAAAGAAGATATTCACAAGTAGAATAAGGTAACGTGCATATTTTTTTCATAGTGAAAACAGGACATGCTGAGGGATGAAAATGGTACATTGGGTACAGAATCATGTGGGTGGTTCATAGGATCTAGAATGAGAAAATAATGAAGATGGAAGTGGTATTACAGCAACATTTAGAGAGAGTGTGAATTTCATGCTAAGGGATATCAGTTTTACTTGGGGGATTTTAAGGCATTTGAAGAGGAGGATGACATGATTCTAACTGAACTGTAGAAATTTTATTATAATAGTCACATCCAAGAATTATTGCAATGATGAACCCTGAAAGCAATATCTGTGTTCAGGTGAGGAATAGCAAGGATCTAAATTAGGAATTTGGCTATGTTATTGAAGAGAATTTTTCTTGGGAAATTAAGTCACAAAGTCACAAAAAAAGGTCTAAAACAAAAGAACTTTTATCCCTATTAAATCAGAGTACAAGCCAAGAGAAATGTTATTGCTTCTGCCCTTGCATAATCCAGGAGCAGAAAAACACTTTATTTACCATTTTTTATCAAGCATGTGTAAAAGAATCCTGATATCCTAGTTGGTTATGGTTGAGCTGCTAATCACAAGGTTAGCAGTTTGAATCTACTGAGTGCTCCACGGGAAAAAAGATGATACTTTCTGCTTCCATAAAGATTCACAGCCTTGGAAACTCTATCTAGGTTTGATATGAGTGAGAACTGAGAACCAACTCGATGGCACACAACCACCATAATCAAGGATATGCACTTGACACCAGTCTCTCAGCAACAGAGAACACCATGTTTGGTATAATTTAACAAGACAATAGTATACAGTTTTAACAATATGCTTTAGAGTAGGTGACTAATTTTGACTCTGAACCACTCAGATTTGTTTAGATCACTCACCAGCAGGAACAAACCTATAATGAACAAGCTTAGTTTCTTACTGTTGCAGCACATGAAGGGAAAACACACATCACGGGATATCTTAATCAAAGAATGTTAAGAAAGAGACAGGATTTTACTTAGGAGACTCGGTGAAGATTTAAGGAAGAAGGGATTTGCTTTGAATTAGATATTTTTGGGAGGTGGAATAATTCTGTGTCTGAGCTGGCTACCTTAATACATTTTATGTAAAGGGATGACTACCTAGAGGAAACCTAAAGTTGCAAAGGGTAAAAAAAAAAAAAGCAGCAATCCTTCACTTTAGTTTAAATAGGATGGTGATATAGAACTGTGTGATATTTTCTTTGTTCTGAAATATCTTTTTCAAATGACAGTATGTTGAGAAAAAGAAAGAAAAGAAAGAGGAATGGGTTTGCTGTATTGTGGCTTGGACAATGTTCATGTTTGTCTATGTTCAGAAATGATTATGGAAGATTTTATTTTTTTCTTGATCCATCAAACTTGCAGAATGACTTTTTCAAATACTGATATTTTGTTATTTATGTTCAATAAAAAAATATCAAGGCTCATGAGTGACAAGTTGTCTCCTTGTAACATCATGGCCTGCTTGTTGACTTATGTTAGTTTATATCATTTTCACACTAAGGTAATATAACTCTTTCCATAGCATCATATAAGTAATAATGACACAATAAGTATTTGTTGAATTAATATTTGAATTAACCAATAAAATACTTTTCCTCTTTTGAAAAAAAAAGGTATCTAAATGAAACACCTTCATCCAGTTATTGGATTTGTATCTATTCTATCATCATTAACTAGTTTATTGATATAGTAAGTGAACAAATACCATATTCCTTATCAAAACAAAATAATCTTTCTGAAACGTAGAAACATGACTTAAACCCATATGTACCCTGAAGGGTATAAAATTAACTGTAATTTGTAATTAGAGTTTAAAGATAGCAGTTTTGTAAAAGGTATTTAAATTAAATTCTCTATTTGCAAATTGATCTCTTTAGCAATGTGTGCATTAATATTACAATGATTACACTTTCTCCTTTAAAATCCTTGCAATGATCCTAGCTAGGCTTATTCACCTTGGTTTCAAGGTTACCACTTATGAAAATAAGAGCACAGCATTTCATATCTGGGGTCATGTTCCTGAGCATCAACTAGTGACACAGTGATGATACATCACACTAATAAATAATTAAAGTGACTTCTCTCCTCTCCCCAGTGCTCCACTGACAGATGAGACTCGGTAGTATATTATCAAAGCACCATTGTGCTAGTGATGCATTGGAACATGCTGCCACCAGAGAGTCTTTCCCTTGAGTGATATATTGCTTTGTCATAGAGTCTTGGAGAGCTAAGCACGCATTTCCAAAGCCAGTCCATGGGTCTACGGGAGAAATAAAATCAAAGTGTTTTTTTTTAACCTTAATATATCAAAAAATGCATTACATTTGTATGATAGCTGGGAGCTCAAGCAATTCAAATTCATAAATAATGCATTTCCCTTGTATTGTATATATGTGAAAAGGTTAGCTTTCCTTCTAAGAAAAAGAAGCTTAAGGTAAAGGGCAGACATACTAAACAAAGGTCTACAAGATGGAGTGTGATTATGAACTTTGAGATGCATAGAGGCAGTTTTTATGTGGTTTAAGGAAACCAGTCTCAGAACTACCAAGCTGGAAGAAATGATAGTTTTTATTTGTTTGTTTGTTTTTAAGGTAAAGTAAGTTTTGAAAGGTTTCTCATGAAAGTTTCATCTGCATACACTCATTTTAGATGAATATGGAGAGCACAGAATCAATGTGTATCATCATGTTGCATCATCATGTAGGTTTACTAATAACTAGTTGCCACTGAATGTATTCCAAATGATGCTGGCTCCATGTGTGGCAGAATAGAACTGGGCTCCACAGGGTTTTCAGTGGTTGAATTTTACAGAAATTCAGGCTTTTCTTCTGAAACACATTTGGATTGACTCCAGCCTTGAAATTTTCAATTTGTAGCTGAGAGTTTTAACCATTTGCACCACCCACAGACTCCACGTTCAACACTAGAAAGGAAATATAATGAACTCTGGCTACTCATTGTGATGAGCCAAGCACTTAACTACTATGCCACCAGGATCTACCAAGTGTTAATTAACTAATATAATTGGTCCTGGCCTACTTTCTATATCTACTACATACTCTAGTAGTATATATGGACCCTTTGCACAAATTATAAAAATATGCACTCTGATCCATTAGGCTTGATGACAGATTATGGAGAAGGGCCACAGAGACTTCAGCTAGTAATAACACAGAATACCAAATGAAGCAGGTCCAAAGGATAGTCCAGGAACTCTGAACTTCATGTAAACGGGTAATCAAGAAGATCAAAAGTTTACCATCAAGTGGATTTGAAGCAGAGACCAGAAAGGAGATGTTTTCTGATTTGCAGCAGCCATCGGGTACCAGCACAGCCATTTTGAAAGGAAAGGAAAACACTCCCATCACAGAGGTCTGACTGAACATCATTCTTTTATTTTCTACTGTCTGCCAACTCCACCCTGGTGACCAGTAGGGGTACTTGAGCAAGTGGACACCTTCCCACAATGTTTTACAGCACATGCACACAGGTCTGCACAGAAAGGATAGGTGGGCACAGAATCAAAGAAGAGGGAGGAGTCAGCAGAAACAGCTTAAAACAGGAGTGTCTTTCAAAACAGGTCTGGCCGCCTTAGGCTTGTTTTCACAAGGAGAAACTCCTGAACGGGCTTCAGGAGAGGTTTGTTGTTGTTGTTAGGTGCCATCAAGTCGGTACTGACTCATAGCGACTTTAGGCATAGCAGAACGAAACACTGCCTGATCCTGGGCCAACCTCACTACTATTGCCACACTTGAGTCCATCGATGCTGCCACTTGGCCAATCCATCTCGTCAGGAGAGGTAAGAGAGGCAAAAAAAGAAAAAGAAAAAATAGGGCAAAAACTAAACCTTGAGTTACATCATAAGGCACAATGGGAGAGTCTTGAAATTCTCTGGCAGCCTTGAATTGGGGTTACACAGCCAACCAAAAATCACACCCTATAAAACCACCATCTGGGCAAGAGTCAATACCAGCTACTATGCATCAGAACAGCATAAATAACCAACACCTGCTGAAATCACTCTGCGTTAAGTAGTAAGAGAAGTGAAAGGAGAAGCCCATATCCTGATCACATAGTCCAGGAGGCAATCAGAGAGCTTAAGTATACACCAACATACATTCATCTAATTATTAAAAATACAACAACACCATTATGCCTAAAAAATAATGGAACATTTCTGCTCATGTCCAGAAATAAGACATAGTAGCTGAAACAAATGAGCTGGAGGTATATGTAGAATTTCAATTGGAAGGAGTGTGGGCTTTTTGTAACTGCCCAATAAGGAATTCAGGAGAATGATACTGAAGTGCATACAACTGTTCCACAGAAATGTTGAGGAAAATAAGGAAGAAGTCAGAAAAGTGCTACAAGAACAATCAAATAAGACAGAAATAGCATTGGAAACGATTTAAAATATGCAAAAGGAGGTCCAAATGATTAATAATAAAATATCAGAAATGGACAACACATTGAAAGGGAAAAAGAGTAGAATTGAAGGTATGGAAGTCAAACTCAAGGAACTTGAAGACAAATCTGTCAATACTGCTTAGATAGAAAACAAGCAGAAACAAGAATGAAAAAATCTGAAGAAAATCTAAGATTCTTATGGGATAACATGAAAAGGAATAACGCAAGTGTGATTTGAGTCCAAGAACAAGAAAAAAAATCACAGAAAATCACAGAGGAGATAGTCGAAGAGCAGCTGGAAAAAAAAAATTCCCTAACATCCTGAAGACAAGGAGATAAGGATTCAAGAAGCTAAATGAACCCCAGGAAGGATAGACCCCAAAAGAAAATCACCACGATGTATCATAATCAAACTCTCCAAATTCAAAGAGAAGGAAAGAATTCTGAAAGCAGCTAAAGAAAAGAGCAGTGTTACCTACAAAGTCAACCAAATCAGATTAAGCTATCGTCTCTCAGTATAAACTATGCAGGCATAAAAGGAAATTGAGCGACATGAAAACCCTGAAAGAAAAAAAAAAAAAAAAATGCCAACCAAGAATCATTTAGCCAGCAAAGTTTCAATCAAATATGATAGTATAATAAAAAAATTCCAGGATAAATGGAAGTTAAGGGGCTTTGCAAAAGCCAACCTAGTGCTTTAAAATATCCTAAAAGGACTTAGTTTGGACTGAGAACAAACAAGAACAGATATAAACCAGAGAGTGACACACATGGCAACACCAACCAGAACTCATTTGAGAGATGGAAGAATCCACAGTAGATAAAAGCTACAAGAACAAAATCATAGGATCTGGAGGTCAGTCTGTGATCAAAACAACTACAATGTGAAAGAAGGGAAAAATAAAGGAACATAGGTCCAGGTGGTGAGGAGGTCAGGTAGATTTCAAGATAAAATAGACTTTTAAAAGAAAGTAAACGTTAATAGAATATAGGGTAACCTCAAATAAAATTATTACTTCACAACATATCAAGAAAAGGAAAATCCAAAGAGACCATGAGAACATTAAAACTCTGAAGAAACTGACAAGAAAAAGCACACAAAAAATGAACTCAGCACAGGAAGGCATGCAGAACAAAGAAACCAGCAGTACTACAAAACACAAACATAAGGACAGCAATTAATTAATACCTATTGATAATTACACTGAATATCAACATATTAAATGCGCCAGTCAAGAGACAAACAGTGGCAGAATGGATAAGAAAACAGGATCCTTTGGTATGCTATTTACCAGAGACACACCTTACACACAAATACAAAAACACATTAAAAATGAAAGGATGGCAAAAAATATACTAAACTAAATTTCAATAAAAAATGAGCAGGAGTGGCAATACTAATCTCTGATAAAATAAACACTGAGGCAAAAAATAAGAATAAGAGAGAAAGAAGGACATTATCTCATGAATAAAGGGTCAATTGAACAAGGTAACATAACCATAAAAAATATCTATGTTCCCAACAAAATAACCCAAACATATATAAAACAAACCCTAATAGAATTGAAAAAAAAAAAAAAAATACACAAATCCACAATAGTAGTGAGAGATTTTAATACCTCAATTTAGAAGTAGTATAGAACAACCAGAAAGAAACTCAACAAAGACACAGAGGAACTAACACAATCAACCATCTTGACCTCATAATTGTGTACAGAGAATTCAACAGCACAATATACATTCTTTTCCAGTGCACCTAGAACATTCTCCAGAATGGAAAAGTGTTAGGCCACAAAACCAGCCTCCATAAATTTAAAAACATCAATATACTGCAAAACATCTTCTCAGATCACAATGCCATAAAGATAAAAATCAACGATAGTAAGATCAAGGAAATAAAATCAAAGACAGGGAAAATGACTAACATCCTACTTCAAAGCTACTGGGTAGTAGAACAAATAAAAGGTGAAAATTTTAAATTCCTAGAAACAACTGAGAATGAAAACACAATATACCAACACCTTTAGGGAACAGCAAAAACAAAGATGAGAGGAAATTTTATAGCACTAAATGCACACATCTAAAAAGAAGAAAGAAGAAAAATCAACACATTAACACAGTATCTCCCATAATTAGATAAAGACAAGCAAAGTAAACCTACGGTCACCAAAAGAAAAACAATAATAAGGGTTAAGGCAGAAATTAATGAGATAGAAA
The DNA here is from genome assembly GCF_000296735.1 of Chrysochloris asiatica. Classification (NCBI taxonomy): domain Eukaryota; kingdom Metazoa; phylum Chordata; class Mammalia; order Afrosoricida; family Chrysochloridae; genus Chrysochloris; species Chrysochloris asiatica. Next base: position 4,124,183 of record NW_006408521.1, on the reverse strand, counting down.
ACAGAAATATTGTAGAAAGAATCAATAAGACAAGAAGCTGATTGTTTGAAAGGATTGATAAAATTGACAAAGCATTGGCAAAGCTAACAAAAGAAAAGAGGAAAAGATTTAATTTCAAATGTGAAACTTTGTAATTGAAATAATATTAATGAAACTTTCTATATTCTTTGGACCTTATTTATTAATATATATACCTTATCATGTATACCTCCAATCTCTATATATCCATTAACTCTTTACTGTACACTTACAAGCAAAATCAAGATGTTCCATCCTAAAAGTTTCTTTTCTCTAAACTATTTATCTCTATATTTTTCTTAATTTAAAAATCAAAGTTCTTGGTAGTGGAGTCTTTATTTGTTTTCCTTTTATTATTTCACTAAGAAGTCTATAATCTGAATTTTGACCTACCAATATATTAAATAGGTTTCTGTTAAATTATTTACTGACCAGTGAGGTTCCAATTCAGTGTTTTAATTTCTTGTCTTAATAAACTTAATTCTTTTCTATATCTGAATAGTTACATTCAACAATGTATTAAACTTTTCTTCTTATACCTCTTTCCTATTTTAACCTCTATGACAAAAAAGTCTTCTGAATTTCCTTCTCTTTCCCTTAGAACATCTTTTTAGATATCATTTTTCTCTGTACATTTTATATATTTTGGTGTTCTCTCATATTTGTTTATCTATTGTTTTCTCTTACCACTTAATATGCTCCTTCTAAGTACATCTGCACAGGACATGTCGTTGCTGATATTATTATTACTAAATATTTGTCTCCAACTAGGTATACTTTTTAAAGAATTACATCCACAGGTACAGTTACTTTCTAAATATTCCAACCAGATTCCCATCTTAAACTAAAATTCTTTTTCATCACACCTCTTCTATTTGGCATTCCCTGCATAGTATACCATATGATTGATTTAAATGGTCTATACCAGTTCATTTCAGCTCATTTATGCTTAGCACTGGACTGCAACCAAAAGGGAAAAACACCCTGCATTTCTTAAGCTGAAAGAATTGGAAAAAAACAAAAACAAAAAAAACACACATTCAAATCCCATTAGAAATTGATGGAGTCTATGTTAGCGTAGTGGTTACGAATCAGGCTGAGAACCTCCGGGTCAGCAGTTCGAAACTACCAGCGGTTCCACGGGAGAAAGATGAAGCATTCTGCTCCCGTAAAGATTTCCAACTTCGGAAACCCTGTGCCAGGGTCACTATGAGTCGGAACCGAATCCACAGTACTTAACAACAACAACAACATGGACAAATTAATGAATAATGGTGGACACAGTAAAGAAGATGGGAGAAATACAGAATCACGGTACAAACAAGAATTGGTTGATGTTCAGTCATTTCAAGAGATACAGTATGATCAAGAACCAATAGTATTGAAGGAAGAAGGAGTACACTAACAGGGCTCACTGATAGTAGACTATTCCAATTGAATGGCTGTTGTCTACTATGCTAGTGCAGTATCTGAGATCTCCTGAGAGGGGAATGGTCAGTTTGTGGTTCTGGTAAGAGAACCATGCCTCGAAATTAAGAGGGAGTTAATTTGTATATGTAGCCCACTAACTCCACAGAGGTAGGCAAAAAGAAAGAAGAAAGAAACAAAAAGAAAAAAACGAAGCAAAAAGAAAAGGCAAGATGATGAGAAACAGAGTGAAAGAATGGAGAACCTCCTCATAAAAGTGGTGTTGTTGATATTAAGTGCCATCAAGTCAGTTGTGACTCATAGCGACCCTGTATAGGTTTCCAAAGAGCGGCTGGTGAGCTTGAACCACCTCTTGAAGTTCAAACCAACTTTGTAGTCTGGCACATTAACCCACAGCACCATACCAGGACTCCAAGATATCAATGTGAAGACTAAGGAGTGCCTGACCCAAGACATGTTTTATTTCAACAGCCTCATATTCACGCAAAAGGTATACCACAAATAAGGAAGTCTGGGGAAGAATCCATACATTTGAATTATGCTGTTGTTAAGTTCTGTCCAGTGGGTTTCAACTGATAGTGACCCTCTGTAGAGTTGCCAAGCAGCTGGTGAGCTTGACCACCAACTTGTAGTTCAAACTGACCTTGCAGTCTAGCACATCAATTCGCAGCATGACCCCAAGCATAGCTTGGGTTACAGACTGTAACAGTGAAAACAGTGAGAGACCCGGAAGGAGTCATGAGTGAGAGCTGACAATACAGAACTGGAAGGCCTTCTGCAGAAACTGAGAGGAAACTTGTCCTGAGGATGCTAAGAGGAAGTATGTCCTAGTCAAGAGATGGTCTATCCTGATGGGAGTTCAGAATAAATCTCTCCTCAATGGACCTAGAGGAGGCTTGAATAACTGAGAGGTGGGATGGGTGGTAAACAGAGAAGTATGCTTGCTATGAATCAGGCTACTAATCTTGTTATGAATCAGGCTACTAACCTCAAGGTTGGCAGTTCAAAACTACCAGCAATTCCATGGGAGAAAGATGAGTCTTTCTGCTCCCATAAAGATTTTCAGCCTCAGAAACCCTGTGCAGGGTCACCATGAGTCAGAACCAACTCCACGATCCTTAACAACAACAACATGCTTGCTAGCAAGCCTGAGTGGAACAGAGAGAGTTATCTTGCACTAAAAAAGGGAGAGATGTGCTCTTCTTTTCAGTGGATCCTTCCAGAGTTTGCCTACATGTTTTCTAATACTGATTCTAAGTTATAGTCTGTTGATCCCAAGCCCCAATTATGCACTGTTACTTCCTTAGTGAATGACTTATAGTAAGTAAATTCCATGAGATACTGCAGCACATTGGTGAGACTAACAGAGATGGGTAGATTGCTATGGGAAGGGACAGTAGCCAGATTCAGAAATGGAATGACCGGAAAGCTTGAAGAATATAGAAATGTGGAGTATATTTGACTTCTACCTCATAAGCATTGGTGTTGTTTTGATTCTTACATTTGAAATTATTTGTAGAGTTACACAGATAAATGTTGTAAGTTTTAAAACCAGTAAATAAAAAAAGAGTTATGTATATGGAGATTGAGGAGGAGTTATGAGGATAGAGACAGTAGTGGAAGTGAAATTTATTAGGGCAGATGGTTTAATCTAACTTACTTTCTGAAAGATGTAAAGTAGTATTATATAAATTATTTTGAAAATTTTTTGTGCCACTTTTTATGTCTACTTCCAGGAATATAAAGGTCAATATCACTTGCATTTATTATCTATTACATGTGATCATGATCTTTATGGCAGTCAAATCAAATGCACTAATGCATTATATGAAGTGTTTTATTATTACAGATATATGAGTAGGGAAAAAACGCTGTCATTTTCAGACCTCTGATTCAACAACTCCTGAAAAGCAATTGCTAGGAAGAAATGGAGAAGATAAATTTTTTTTTTTTTCATTTTTCCTCTTGTCATGGAATTAAAACTCTCCTTTATATGTTTCTTGAATAGACATTATATCATTTAGAGGGTTTATGTTAAAATTATTAGGAGTGTTTGCTTCCCTGTCTATCTCCAATGCTTGGACTAAGGTTGATGATTTCTTGAATAGAATGGGGAAATTGGAAGAACTGTATTTGGAGAATTTTATAACACCAATGTTACATAGTATCATCATCATAAAAGTGTGTGGGAAATTGTGATATACTCAAAATTCCCAAATTCAACTTAGAAATAAGGAATTATTTCCAGAATTAACAACTGAGTCCCCTCATTAAAAATATCTGCCAGAACCAACTTGAAAATAATTATACACATATTTAAGAAAGAGCAAATAACTCAAAAATAGGGATGCTTTTCTATAGGAGATTGGATATTAGAATTATCTGAGAAAGTTATCCCTTTATATATACAAGATATATATATATGGCTAAGTATTCACGAAAGTTGAATGGGACTGAATCTCTGCTACCAAAAATACTAGAAATAGAGTAGAGGACTGAACAAGGAAAAATGTTACACAGTCGTTTTCACATTGTTGACAGACAATTCATGACAAAGTAGCATGCATTTTAGAGTCCCAAAGAGAGGTTTACAATTCAGCCTGGGACTTTCCTTGGGAGGGCATGCAAAGACTGAGGCCTAAATAAGGGGGCAAAATTAGCATCAGGAGTTAGAATGTTTGATGAGGGAGGGCATTCTTGGTCAAGAGGATCAGCAATAAAAAAGGAATTAAACAAAGACTTAATTTTATTATAATGTTGTCATTAACCATTTAAAATTTCTAGAAGGATTTTTTCAATAAGGCACTATTATCCTTTGATTTCAAGGATTATTGATAGTGCTCTGCTGCTAACAAAGGTTGGAGATTTTAGCTCTGCAGCTAATCCACAGGGGACAGTAGTTTTACTCTGTTTTATAGAGCCTGTATGAGTTGAAATTGACTCAATGGCAACAGATTCCTTGATTTGAGAGAAATCCATAGTCCTACATTGGTAGTATACACTTGCCAGAAGCTAAATGTGACTGTATGTAAGACAAGCATCCTACCTCCTAATGGTTTCACCTTTGTGTAAGGCCTTTTCCTTGAGTACAGCAAGAACTGTGACTTGCAATCCAAGTGGCCAGCAATAGGAGATTATGTGAAACAACAACAACAACAACAACAACAACAACAACAAAAACCCAACATAACAGAATAGTGTGTGCTTGAATAGAAACTCATGAAAAATCATTTGGAGTATGGCTAAGGTGATGAATGTCACTTCTTTGACTAGATTAGATGACAAAGATTATGGAATATCATCCCAATTATATTACTTAAAATAAGATTCCACCTAAGCAGACTCCAAGATGAGTCCTTATTGTTGGCTTAATAAAATAATTAGTTTTGCTGAAATAGTCCAAGAGACAAAAATAAACTGAGGGTCATCTTTGGACAACAATCTACTTTTAAGTCAAAATGAGGAAAAGAGAGACCATCAGTCATGCAACTGTTAGAAAATAAAATCTGTTAACAACATGAATGTGCTTGGGAGCTAACTAGTTGCAGATTTAGCCTCCAGATAAATAAGCAGCCTGCTGAATACCTGGATTACAGCACTATAAAATCCTAAACCAAGATCCAGTGCCTGGACTCCCAACCAAGGATGCTGTGAGAAATAAAGGATGCATTTTTGATCTATTAAATATGTGGTACTTCTTAATTAATACAAAATTAATAGTTGTTGTTGTTAGGTGCCATTGAGTCAGTACTGACTCATAGTAACCTTATGAAAAACAGAATGAAACACTGCCTGATCCTGTGCAAACCTCATAATTGTTGCTATACTTAAACCCATTGCTGCTGCCACTGTGTCAATCCATCTTACTGAGGGTCTTCCTCTTTTTAACTGCCGCTACACTTTACCAAGCATGATTTGTTTCTCAAGGGACTGGTCCATGAAAACATGTCCAAAGTATGAGAGATGAAGTCTGGCTATCTTGTCTTCTAAGGAACATTCTGGCTGTATTTCTTATAATACAGATTTATTTGTTCTTTTGGTCATCCATAGTATGCTCAACATATTCCTCCAATACCCTAACCCAAATGCATCAATTCTTCTATAGTCTTCTTTATTCACTGTCCAACTTTCACATGCATGAGACTATTGAAAATTTTATGCCTTGGGTCAGAGCACTTTAGTCCTAAAACTGACATCTTTGCTCTTGAACACATTAAATAGGTCTTGTGCAGAAGATTTGCCTAATGCAATATGTCATTTGATTTCTTGACTACTGCTTCCATGAGTGTTGACGACTGACCAGAAGAAAACAATTCTTTCACAACTTCTATTTTCTCTCCATTTATTATGATGTTATTTATTGATCCAGTGGAGAGGATTTTTGTTTTCTTTACATTGAAGTGAAAACCAAACTGAAGGCTGCAGTCTTTGATCTTTACCAGTAAGAAATGTAAGTCCTCATCACTTCTGTAGAATTGATGCATTTGAGTAATTATGTTGCTAGACAATATTAAGAGTGCCATAGACTTCCAGAAAAACAAACAATCCTGTGTTGGAAAAAGGATAGCCATAGTATACCTGAGAAGCCAAGATGTCCAGCCTACATCTCTAATACTTTGGACATAGTATTAGGAGGGACAAATCCTTGGATAAGAGTATCATGTTTGATAAAATGGAGTGTTGGGGAAAGAGTGGAAGACCTCCAATGAGATGGATTTGCACAGTGGCAGTAGCAATTGGCTCAAGCATAGAAACGATTGTGTGCTTGGAGCAAGACCATGCAGTGTTTCGTTCTGTAGTACATAGGGTAGCTATGAATAGGCACCTAGCAACAACAACAATTATACAAAGTTCTATCAACAAGTGTACTTTCAGTAGGAATAAGTAAGTTATTGGTAACTGTGATGGTTACGTTGTGTGTGAACTGGACTGGATCATGATTCTCAGTATTTTGACAGCTATGATGTAATCATTTCCCATCATGAGAGCTGATATAATGGAATCATCTCCATGATAAGATCTGTTATGAACAATCAATTAGTTTAAAGGGAATTTCCTTGGGGATGTGGCCTATTTTCAATATATTTGTATGTTCTGGCAAAACTATTTTGCTGGATCTGGATTCTGCATCTGGTTCAATCATCTGAGTCTGTCTGTTTGGATAGAGCTCACAGCCTGTGGTAATGTCTTTCAGCTCTGGGATTCATTACCTGTGCAGTCTGTGAGTCAGAAAATTTCCATCTCACATTCTGAATTTGAGTTCATCTGCAGCTGAAGCCAGAAACCTACCATTTTGGTTTCTTTAACTCCTGCAAGTATCTAAATCAGGAAAAAAAACCTGTAGCCTGACCTCTGACCCACAGATTATGAATTTTCCAGCATGGACCATTTCCTTGAGATGAATCAATTTCTCTCTCTCTCTCTCTCTCTCTCTCTCTCTATCTATCTATCTATATATAGATAGAGAGAGAGAGAGAGAGAGAGAGAGAGAGCTCTGGTAACGTAGTGGTTACGAATCGGGCTGCGAACCTTAAGGTCAGCGGTTCGAAACTACCAGCTGCTCCGTGGGAGAAAGATGAGGCTTTCTAATCCCGTAAGGATTTACACCCTTGGAAACCCTGTACAGGGTCACTATGGGTCGGAACCGACTCAATGGCACTTAACATATATATACACACACACACACACACATCTGTAGAAGACTCATTGATTTTGCTTCTATAGAAAACTGAGTGTAAGACAATAGCTAAAACAAATGACAAAAGGTTGAATCAAATGCACACTTCATTGTAAACATCAGCATTCCCTGGGAAAAGGAAGAGTAACTTGAAATTCAACATGTTTACTGCTCACACTCTTAATTTAATGAAATTCTCTATTTGTATTTATTAAATATTGCTATAAAAATCTCAGAATGACAATAGAAAAGCATATGAAATAAATTTGTCACTTCAAGGAAATTATAATACTATCCAGTTTAAAGAACTGACATTCAATGTTTAGTAAATGCTTTGAAATAACCAATTGTTCTTATTTTTACATTTTTTTCTTTAGTATTCTATCCAGCATTATTTACACTATCACAGATTATATATAATTGTAAAGATATAGAAAATATTCATTTATAAACAATGAAAATATACCAAAAACCTAGGGGTTTTAATATCTGCAATTCATTGTCAGTTTCAACTAACAGTTATATAAGTGGCACTGTAGGTAAACACTGGGCTGCTAACTGCAAGGCCAGCAGTTCAAATCCACCACCCATTCTGGGAGAAAAAGATATGGCTTTCTGCTCTGATAAAGCTTTACAGCCTTAGAAACCCTGTAAAGGTTGCTATGAGTTGGAACTGACTTGGTGGCAGTGGGTTTTTTTAAAGAGCTATATAGTGGCAGTGAGTTTGTTGTCCTATAATGTCTTGTCTTTATAAAGTTATCATTAGAGACCAAAAGTTAAAACCTAGGTAAACCTGGAATTCTGGTTTGTGAATGAATTCAACATATTCAAGTCCAATTTGCTTGCCATAAAATCAGCCAATTAATTCCAGCATATGTATATTGTTCTTGTCATTGCATGTCGTCAAGTCAGTTCTGATTTACAGTGATGCAATGCTGGTCTTCAGTCTTCTGAGGCTGGAAATATTTATGAGAGGAGAAAACCTCATCTTTTTCTCTTGGAGAAACTGGAGGATTCCAATAGCTTACCCACTATACCCCCTAGCATAAGCATAAAAAGAGATTTTGCACCTTTTTATGTCAATGGAATACTATTGTTACCAAGAGAAGACAAAACAATTTATGTAAATAGAGGCATTTAAATACATTAGCAGGGGATCCTTGTGGTGGCAGTGTAAGATTAGCACTGAACTGCTAACCAAAAGGGAGGTGGTTTAAACCCACTACATGCTCCTTGGAATCTCTATAGAGGGTTGCTATAAGTTAGAATTCTCTAGATGGTACTTAAAAACAACAATAGGGTTGGTGTTTAAAATAAACTATTTCTTGTTATTCTCACATTCCTGTTCTGTTCTTAGCTCCTTTACTTGAAGAGAAGTAGTATTTCTTTTACCTTTGAGATTTTCTGTTATCTTTTATAGACCTTTCTCTGGAAATTTTCTGCAGAGACATTTTCTCTCAATAGCATTTCTTATAGACTAATGTAGATTAAAAAAATATATGATAAATTGATCACAGTAAAATTAATGTTCTCATACACATACTCTTTATGTGCATTGTATGAGTTAAGGTTTATTTTTACATTCAAGATTTTCTTCATCAAAATCAAGAATATTTGAATAAATAAAGCTGCTAACAAGATGTAGTTGTCAAGTGCCACTGAGTTGACTCCAACTCATAGCGACCCTGTACAGGGTTTCCGAGGAGTGGCTCGTGGGTTTGAATGGCAAACCTTGTGATTCTAACCAAACTTATGGTCCAGTGTTTATCCTATAGTGCCACATCATGATAGATATCTAGCAACAATGGGGAAAAATGACCACAAAAACAAAATCAGTAAGTATGTAAATCTCATCATCTCACTACCAGGGACTGACTGATTCTGTTGTGGTTTAATGCCACCAAATCCATTCTGACTCATAGCAATCCTATATAGGGTTTATGAGGATCAAGTGGTAGGTTTGAACCACTCACCTTGTACTCATTTCAGATGGGACAATACTTTTGGCAGTACAAGATTACTTGTGAGCATCTATCATTATTTGTTGTTGTTAAGTATCTATCACTATAACCATATAGAAATCCATGGTCATCTATTTTAATTAGACATTTGAAATACAGCCTTGGGGATTTTAAGTGACATAACCATACTGCCCTATATTCAAATTTGAGACCACTAGTTTTATGGCAAAGTAAACATTTCAATTGCCAATCTATGTGTTATAGGTGGGACTGATGATTATGAACATATTTCACATTAACTACTACAAAGAGGCCTGGTGTGGCACTGTGGGTTAATGCACCAGACTACAAAGACTTTTGAACTGCATGGTCGGTGGTTCAAGCTCACCAGCTGCTCCTTGGAAACTATACTGGGTCACTATGGGTTGGAATTGACTCGACGGCACTTAACAACAACTACTACTACATGGGAGCCCTGGTGTATTACTGTGGGTTAATGCACTGGACTTCAAGGTTGGTTTGAACCACAAGGTCAGTGGTTCAAGCTCAAAAGCCGCTCCTTGGAAACCCTATATAGGGTCACTATGGGTCAAAACCAACTCAACGGACTTGAGAACAACAACAACATATACTACACATAAAATAAAATACTTACTTTATTGTTCTCATCATCAATTTCTCACTCTGTTCAACTGTCTCCCTCATTATATATTAGAAATAGAGTAGCCTGCTGTCTCTAAATTGAGTCTGCCCACCAAATGTCTGAAAATTCTTTTCCACCTACTGCAAAACATCCATCTTAATAGAAAATAAAATTTGATAAAATATGAAAATTTTATCATGGTTGAATCACCATTGCCTCACATTAAACACTGACCTGTCTTAGTTTCTTCTTTTGTAAATGATAATATATGAAATAATTTTAAATTCTCTTGCAGCTCCAAAGCAAATCTGTAATCATATGAACTCTCTAATTCTAATTACTTAAAAGTATGATTTTCTGACATGATTTAATGCATTACATGAATTTCTGATTCATATTCTATGTGCCAATTTATTGTTGCTGTTAAGTGCTATGGAATCAGTTCCAACTCTGAATGACCCTGTATAGGATTTTCAAGGAGCAGTTGGGGGCTTCAACCGTCAACCTTGTGGTTTGCAGTCCAGTGCTGATCCTACAGCATAACAACAGGAGTTCAACTTAACAAATAACAGCATTCAATGCAAACAGTTAATCTTATAAAATGATAACACTACTCTTAATGAAAAAATAATTTATTAAGTAAGGTGTAGAAAGGAATTATATACTTTTATTTTTGGAAAATTGAACCAAGGTTATCAGTTTCTAGAAAACACTCTTAAATTATATATCATATATTATCCATTTTGTTGTTGTTGTGTTGTTAAGTGCCGTCGAGTCGGTTCCGACCCATAGCGACCCTGTACAGGGTTTCCGAGGGTGTAAATCTTTACGGGAGTAGAAAGCCTCATCTTTCTCCCGCGGAGCGGCTGATAGTTTCAAACCGCTGACCTTAAGGTTTGCAGTCCGATTCGTAACCTCTACGCTACCAGAGCTCCTTATGCTATATTAATTACGTATGGATTATATGAAGAAGAAAGTGGCATCGGGATTGTAGGAAGACTGGATAAAATCCTGTGATATGCTTGCTGGAAGTAATGAGGACTTGAAATGCTTAGTGATGAAGATCAAAGACCACAATATTCAGTATGGATTATACTTCAAAAGTTAAGAAAATAAAAGTCCTCACAACTGTACCAATGATAACATTTTGGTAAGCACAGAAAAGTATTCAAATATTCATTTTGCTTGAATCCACAATCAATGTTTATGGAAACAGTAGTCAAGAAATTAAATGGCACCCTCCATTAGACAAACCTGCTGCTAAAGACCTCTTTTGCAAAAGAGCAAAGATATCAGCTTGAGGAATAATGTGTATCTGACCCAAGCCATAGTACTTTTAACTGCTTCATATGCATGTGAAAGTTGGGCAATTAATCCAGAAAACCAGAGAAAATCTATGTATGTTTGGTGATGGTAAAGAATATGAAGGTACCACGGGCTGTCAGGAAAGAAATCAACTCTGCCTTGCAAGAACTACAGCTACAGATGGTGAGACTTCATCTCTCTTGAACTCTAATAGTTCAGGTTTTATGTTAACTTGACTGGACAAGGACTGGCAGCAGTTTGGCAGTTGAGATGTAGTTATCCCCTGTGATGAGATCTAGCATAATTTAATCAATTCTATGATCAAGGAGCTCTGGTAGCGTAGTGGTTACCAATTGGGATGCAAGCCACAAGGTCAGCAGTTGGAAACTACCAGCAGTTCCGCGGGAGAAAGATGAGGCGTTCTGCTCCCGTAAAGATTAACGGCCTCGGAAACCCTGTGCAGGGTTGCTATGAGTCGGAACCGACTCCACGGCACATAACAACAACAACATGATGAAGTCTACTCTAAGAAGCCAGTCAACGGAAGCTTCTCATGAGTTTGGCCTACTTCCAATATATTGGGCCCTCAGACAAGGCTTGCTTACTCTCTACTGTGTTTGGATCCTTCATCTGGATTGTGCTCTGACCTCTAATTACTTGTCTTTGAGTCAGTGTCCTTCTCTATTACCTGATGATCTTGAGAGCCATCAATATCCTGCCTTCGTATCTGCCAGGTTCTGCATGCCTGCTTGCTGTCTGACCTGCTGATAGGGGTTCCTCTAACCTGGATTTGGGACTCTCCCACCTCTACAACTGTGTCAGTCATTTTCTTGTTATAAACCTCCCTTTATGTATATGATACATGTTTTAGAGTCCTGGCATGACTCTATATGATAAGCACTGGACTGCTAAATGCAAAGTTGGTGGTTCAAACCCACCAGTTGCTCCTAGGAAATACTGTACACCATCACTATGTACTGGAACCAACTCAACAGCATTTTAATAGCAACATAAAAATTTTACTGGTTTTGATTTTCTAGAGGATCTAGCTAAAGACATGTACTTTGGACATGTTAGCAAGGAACAGTTCCTAGAGAAAGACATCATGCTTGGAAAAGTAGAGGTTCAGGAAAAAAGAAGGCTCCCAACTCCCAACAAAATGGATTGACAGTGCGCAATGATGCAGTTGCCATTGTTAAGTGCAACCAAATTAGGTCTGACTTACAGAAACCCTGTATAGGGTTTACAAGACAATACATCTTTGTGGGAACAGAAAGCCTCATTTTCCTGTTACTAAGTGACTGGTGGGTTTAAACTGTACCTTGTGGCTCACAGTCTAGTGTTTATCCTAGAGCGCCACTGACAATGGGTTCAATCATAACAATTGTGAGGATAAGGCATGACTGGGCAGTGTTTCATTCTGTTGTGCGTAGGGCCACTATGAGTTGGAACCCACTCAATGGAGCCTAACAACAAACAATGATTAAAATAAACCATTAAGTAGGTATACATGAGCTGTTATTCCCAATATTCACATAATACATATTGGGCATAATGGTATTTGGTTTGTCCATCCTACATAGAAATTACATTATTAGCCCATCGTGTGCCATGCCATCTATATTGAGGAACTGTTTTTCAATAGAGATAGTTGAATTACACTATTAACATCTATCTCTACACCAAAACCTTTCTTTGACAACAGTTAAAAAAAATAAATAAAGTTTTTGACTCTGATAGTTAAACTTTCTTAATCTTATTCTGTTGTCTTCAAATTAATCTAAGAAGATATAATAAAATAAACCATTTATAACCTTATCTAAAACAGTATCAAAAAGTGTAAAACATTCCTTGGTGGTTGAAGGAGAAAATGAAAAAAGAAAAAAAAAGGCAATCACATTTGACAAGCTTGGCACTTGTTTAGAAGTCACCACTGGCAAAATGTGATATTTTTTAAACACTGAAGTATTCTTATTTTCTTTAATTGTAATATCAGAATTGTCTTTCATCTCTAAGCTAATACCATGGACCATATTTCTAGCTACTGTGTTGTCCACGCTGTTCTAAGTCCTATCTTCACATTAAACCAGAACTTTTTCTCTGAATGCTGAATTATTTCCATGCTAGAGGTAATGTCTTTCCCTCCTCACTTCCATCCCAATAAAAACAACAAAAACAAAAAAACTCTGTAGCCATTTACTACTAGAGCATCTTTGATGTCAAGACAACATTTCTTTATGTTTTTAAAGTGGATAGGAATAGTAACACCAAATGAAAGCCCTGAGAAGCCTCATGCATTTTGTATTAGATTTAAATTCATGAGTACAAATCTCTCCACTGTAGTCTAATTAAAAGTGTGATGCAGAGTAAAAAAGGAGTGGAGCAGTAATTCATAGCACATCTGGTGAAATATAATTTCTATATTTTTTGTTTGTACTGATAAATTACAATTAGAAAAAAAAAATTAAGGGGTATATTCCCAATTAATTGCATTTGATATGACATTGAAAATTAAACACCTTCAAAGACATTTAACAGCTACCTTTTGAATAACTACCTGGAAACTCATTACAGCCGTCCTTTCATCTGTGACAATGTAGCATTAAGAATATGCAGCAAATCACTACCCCTCATCGCCAGCATGCTGCTGGGACTCTTGCTGAGGTTAGGATGAAATGATAATTTATCAATCTCACAGTCAGTCCAATTCAGCAATCATTCCTTTTACTATGTAAAAGAAAATTTTCTAGGTATGGAATAAGGAAGTAATAACTAAGACATAGCCTCTGCCCTAAAAGAGATCACAGTGTGTCAGTGTGGCAAAATCCACATCATTACCTATAACAGAAAAGAGAGTACTATGGAAGTGCGAAGACAAAGCTATTATTTCAGGTTCAGATCATTAGAGAATAATCATGGAAGTGACATCTGAGCTTTCTCTGGAAGGCTGATTAAGACTTCAACAGGCAGAGATAGAGACGAGAATTCAAATTCTGCAAAATAATGAGTAAAGCTGAAAGTGTGAAACTGCATTTGCTTGAAGGAATTAGTACATGCTCTAGGAAGGACTGACTAAGGTATGAAGATATAGATCAGGAAAGGTAATCTGGGTTCAGATGTAGAAAATTTGGAATACCTGACTAAAGAGTTTGCAATTTAACGAAGTTATGAGAAAATAATGCAATTCTTCATTTTGTGTCTGTTATCTTTATATCTACTTGCGTCTATCTATCTATCTATCTATCTATCTATCTATCTATCTATCTATCTATCCATCCATAAATTGTAAAACTACATTATTTTTTAATCCTAATCTGGGCATGCACAAAGTTTTAAAAACATATTTAACACACTTTAATGCTAGTATAGGAGTATGGTAGCTCTGTGGGATAAGCTTCTGACTGCTAACTCCAATGCTGGCAGTTCAAACCCACCAGACACTCAGTGGTATAAAAATCAGGATTTTCACTCCCTTAAAGTGCAGCATGGTAGGTTAATGTGCATGGTTGAAAAATTTGTTTGAACCGTAAGGTTCAAGCTCACCAGCCACTTCCTAGAAACCCTATACAAGGTCGCTATGAGTCAAAGGTGACTCTAAGGCACTTAACAACAACAACAAAAATTTACAGTTTCAGAAACCCTCTACAGGGTTGTTATGAGTCAGAACAAATTGAACAGCATTCAACAACAACAATCCCATTAAACATATTGTTTCAAATCTTACTTATTTCCAGTTAACAATGACTTGAAGACATTTAAATTCCCTTTTATTCTATTTATATAAAATGCAAAAGTGAAAACTGCTATTAGAATATTATTATGTATATTAATTTTGGACAAATTTGGAGTATGGTGGGGCTTCAAGAATTTGTGGAAAAATTCCATTACCATTTAATTCCATTTTCTCACTAGCTTTTTGAAGCCCCATCATGCATCATTGTTGTTAAGTCGCTAAGTGCCATCCAGTCAGTTCTGACTCAAAGCCACCCTGTATAAGTATTTCTAGGAGCAGTTAGTGGGTTTGAACTGTCGACTTTGTAGTTTGAAGTCAAGTGTTGATCCTACAGTGCCACACCAGGATATATGCTATGAATGTGGGTGTTGTTGTTTTGAAGGGCCTTTAAGTGAATTCTGATTCATAGATATCCCATATAGAGTTTCCAGGGAGTAGATGGTGGGTTTGAACTACCAACCTTGTGATTAGCAGTCCAGTGATGCTCCTAAAGCACCACACTAGGACACTAAGAATGGTGTATGATAAAGCACTGGACCACAATGTCAATGTCAGTTTGAACACCAAAGTTGGCAGTTCAAACTCACTAGCTGCTCCTTGGAAAACTGATACAGGGTCTCTACAAGTTGGAACTGACTTGAAAGCACTTAACAACAACACATGTATACATCAAATTCTACACAAATCCATACTGATTTTGTTGTTTTTATTAAGTGTCATCGAGTCAGTTCCAACTCAAAGTGTTCTAGTATCGGGTTTCTGAGAAGCCACTGGTTGAGCTTGATCAGCTCTAGGTAAATTCAGTTAGTAGACTCACCAAAACTGTTTAACCAGAGGAAACTTTTGTGCACTTGAACCAGTGCACTAGCACAAACATGTTTTTCTCATGCAGATGATAACAGTGCAAGGGAGAACAAAGAACAACAAATTTATTAATTTATTTATTTTTAAAGGCCTAGGTTAAGAATTCAGGAGCAAGGTTCCAATTTGGGCAGCCAGCAGAGACAGGCAGGTAGAAAATGGTTGTGGAGGAGGCATTGAAAACCAAGAGAAGCTCAGCTCATGGAATACCACCAGAGCTCTGGATCTAGCATAAGATAAAGGGTGTCAGTTTTTCACACATGCAAGTGAAAAAAATCATGATATAAAGGAAAATACTACAAGTTAGGAAACACTTGAGACGGGACTCCCTCTGCGGCCACCCCATCTGGGTGGAGTTCAGAGGGCAGGGCTACAGCCAGTCCGGCAGTGGGAACCAGCAATAAAAGCAGCGCAAAAGGAGGTGTCGGGTATTCTACATATTTTTTACACCTCTTCCCTGTTGTACCTTCTTTGTCCAGCCCGGACGCCTTCAGGTGGGTGGGTATGCACACATTTCCCCCCCACACACAAACAAAGTCCAACACTGAGCCCATAGTTTTCTCACAACACAGAGAGAATGAGCTTGGTGGTTGTTTATGACGTCAGCCTGTAGGTCCCAACCCTAGAGTTAACTTGTGTGGGACCCTTTACTTGGGCCTATACAGCAAGGAAAACCTGATCTGGCCTGACAGACAGACTATATGAACAATCTGTAAAACCCCAACATAAAAGGACGCAACTATCTTGAGAATTACATGGTGCACACACAGATACATAACTAACTTTCAGAGACAAAAACAGTAGACAATCTTTATCCCATTAACTTTTCAATATCTATTTGCATACCTCTATGGTGGTGACTAGAGGAGGGGCATGAGCGAGTGGACACCCCAATTCACTGCTGGAGGCTTCTAGGGTGCACACGCATTGCTTGTGTAGCAAGGTGACTGGACAGTTGGCCAAAGTTTTATTTTTGTTTCAAAGTAGTGGTTTTTGTTTCTGCTTTTATATTGCTTCCATTCTTTGTCCTTTTGATCACAAATTTTTCCTGGAGGTGGGAGATTTTTCTCCCTACATTACCCAAGAAGAGTCAGCAATAGTAGACATATAGCCAAGCTACAAGCATACCCCATAATATTCCACCATTGAGACAAGAGCCAATAACAGCTGCTAAGCATTACATGCAAAAAGGGAAGCCTATATCCTGATTATATCCACCAAGAGACACCCAGTGAGCTGAAAAACACAACAAACATCCATTTAAGCATTAAAAAAAACAAAAAAAAAACAAGAAAAAATTCAAAACATGTCCCAAAACAGAAATGAGTAACTGAGACAAATGAGCTGGAGACAGACAAAGGCTCCCCAGAAGAGGCA
>NW_006408521.1:4104769-4106740 GCF_000296735.1 Chrysochloris asiatica | reverse complement strand
CAGAGGAGACAGTTGAAGAGCTTCTGGAAGAAAATTTCCCTAACATCTAGAAAGATGAGAAGATAAACATTCAAGAAGCCAAACATACCACAGGAAGGACAAACCCCAAAATAAAGTCACCAAGATCTATAATAATCAGGCTTTCCAAAATCAAAGACAAGGAGAGAATCCTAAAAGCATCCAAGGAGAAGAGAATTGTAACTTACAAAGCAAGCAAATCAGATTAAGTTCTGACTTCTCAGCAGAAACCATGCAGGCAAGCAGGCAATGGGGAGACACATAGAAAACACTAAAAGAAAAAACAAAAATATTGCCAACCAAGAATCGTCTATCCAGCAAAACCATCAATCAAATATGATGGTGCAATCAAAACATTCCAGGATAAACAGAATGTAAGAGATTTTGTAAAAACCAATCCAACACTTCAAAACATCCTAAAGGGAGTTCTTTGGACTAAAAACCAACAAGGACAGACAACAACCAGAGATAGACAGGCGTGGCAACACCACCTCGAATTCAATGGCCAAATAGCAGAGTGCAGAACAGAACAAAACTACAAGAATAAACTCAAAAGAGCTAGGAGGTCAACCGAAGACCAAAATAAAATCAATGTCAAAGTAGGGGAAAATGTAGGAACAGAGATCCAGGTGGTGAGGATGTCATGTAGATTACAGGATACAACAGATTCTCTTAAATGGAAATAAAAGTTAGTAGACTATAAGGTAACACCAAAGAAAGTTAATACTTCACAACTTTCCATGAAAATGTACTTTAAGCAGAACAAGCAAACATGAAAACTAAGAAAAACTAACAAGAAATAGCACAAAAAGCACAAACTCAGGACAAGAAGGCATGGAGAAGAAAAGAACAAATACCACTACTAAAAAATTAATATAATGGCAGCAATTAATTAATATCTATTGATAATTTCACTGAATGTCAATGGATTGAATGCACCAGCGCATTCTTTTCCAGTTCACAAGGAACATACTACAGAATTGACCATGTGTTAGGTCACAAAGTAAGCATCCATAAATTTACAAACATCAAAATACTGCAGAGCATCTCTCAGACGACAATACTATAAAACCACAAATCAACAATAGGTAGACTAACGAAATAAAGTCTAATACATGGAAACTGAACAACACCCTCTTGAAAAGTGACTGGTTAAAAGAAGAAATTAAACTCATAAAGTTCCTAGAATCAAACGAGAATGAAAATATAATATACCAAAATCTTGGGGACACGGAGAAAGAACAGCTGAGAGGACAATTTATTGCAATAAATATGCAAATCCAAAAGGAAGAAACAACCAAAATTAACACAGCATCTCCAACAATTAGAAACTGACCAACAGAGGGAATCTACAGTCACCAAAATAAAAGAAATAATAAAGATAAAATTAGAAATAAATGAGATGGAAAACAGAAAAACTGTAGAAAGAATCAACAGAACAAGAAGCTGGTTCTTGGAAAGGATTAATAAAATTGACAAACCATTGGCAAACTTAACAAAAGAAAAGAGGGAGAAGACACAAATAACTCATCTTAGAAACCACACGGGCGATGTCACAACGGAACCAAACAATATCAAAAGGATAATAACATAATACTATGAAGAGCTGTAAGCCAACAAATTGGAAAACTTACAAATGATGGACAAATTTTTAGAAAAACATGACCTACCAAAACTTACACATAGTGAAGTAGAAAGCTTAAACTGACCCATAACAAAAGATGAAATTGATCAGGTCATCAAAAAACTCCCAAACGAAAGAAGCTGAGGCACAGATGGATTTACTGGTGAGTTCTACCAAACATTCAGGGAAGAGCTGTCATCAATTCTACTGAAATTATTCCAAAATATAGAAGAGGATGAGAAACTTCCTAACACTTTTTATGAAGCAAGCACAACCCTCATACCCAAACCAGGGAAGGACATCACTAAGAAAGAAAACTACAGACCAAC
>NW_006408521.1:4102790-4104304 GCF_000296735.1 Chrysochloris asiatica | reverse complement strand
TAAAACACTATTTACAGATGATATGATCCTATACGTAGAAAACCCCAAACACTCAGTAAAAAAGTTACTAGACATCATCGGAAAATTCAGCAGAGTGGCAGGGTACAAAATTAACATTCAAAAATCAGTTGGATTCCTCTGTATTAACAATGACAGGGCTCAAAAAGACATTAGGAAAGAAATACCACTTACAATAGCTGCCCAAAATATGACATACTTAGGAATAAATGTAAACAGAGAAACAAAGGCCCTATACAAAGAGAATTACAAAACACTACTACAAGAAACCAAAAGAGACTTACAAAAGTGGAAGAGCATACCATATTCGTAGATAGGAAGACTCAGCATCTTGAAAATGTAAACACTACCCAAAGCTATTTACATAAATAGTGCAATCCCAATCTAGATTCCAGCAACATTCTTCAAAGAGATGGAAAAGACAATTACAAACTTTATATGGGAAGGAAGGAGACCCAAAAAAACAAAGCACTGCTCAGGAAGAAGAACAAGTCTGGAAGCCTCTCACTTTCCAATTTCAAAATCTACTACACAGTTACAGTGGTCAAAACAGCCTGGTACTTGTACAATGAAAGATACATTGATCAATGGAACAGAATCAAGAATCCAGAAATTAACCCAGCCATATACAGCCAACTGATTTTTGACAAAGTGCCTAGGTATGTTACATGGGGAGGAGATAGTCTCTTTAACAGATAGTGCTGGCAGAACTGGAAAGCCATATGTAAAAGATTGAAACAAGACCTTTACCTCATGTCCTATACAAAAAACAACTCAGCATGGATTAAGGACCTAAATGTGAATCCCAAAATTATGAAAGTCATCAATGAAAAAATAGGGACAAATGTGACGACTCTAATACAGGGAATACACAGACTACCAAACATTTTGAAAAGTACACAAACAAAAGTAGACAAAATAGATGAGTGGGACATACTAAAAATTAAAGACTTATGTGCATCAAAAGATTTCACCAAAACAGTAAAAAGGAAACCCACAGAATGGGAAAAAATATTTTGCAATGACACATCAGACAAGGGACTAATTTCTAAAATATACAGGAAACTACAACACTTCTACAAGAAAAGCACACACAAAAAAAGAAATTAAAAAATGGACACAGGACATGAACAGACACTTCACCAAGGAAGAGATCCAGGCAGCCAACAAACACTTGAAGAAATGTTCATGACCACTAGCCATTAGAGTGATGCAAATCAAAACAACAATGAGATGTCATTTCACACCAGCAATAACAGCAAATATCAAAAAAGTAGAGGACAATAAATGCTGGAAAAGATGTGGAGAGACTGGGATCCTCTTACATATTTGGTGAGATTGCAAAATGGTCTAACCACTCTAGAAAGCAATATGGCACTTCCTCAGCAGGTTGGAAATAGACATACCTTTGTTGTTGTTGTTAAGTGCCGTTGAGTCGGTTCCGACCCATAGCGACCCTGTACAGGGTTTCCGAGGGTGTAAATCTTTACGGGAGT
>NW_006408521.1:4091582-4100840 GCF_000296735.1 Chrysochloris asiatica | reverse complement strand
CTAAAGAATCACATCCTCCCTTTGTGAATTACATCCTTCCTTTGTAACAAATCCCTCCCTAAAAAAGAGAATAAAAGGCTGAGGTAGAGTGAGTTCTGCGTGCAATGCTAGGCAATATGTTTGCAGATTTTCCTACCTGCCAGCTTGCATCATATCTGTGTGTCTGTCTTTTTTGTATATATTTCGTCTCTCTCTTTTTCTATCCCTTTCACTGCCAGATCTCCCTTCTTCGTGACACCCACACTTCCTTGTAGAGGCTGGGCCCCAACATAGGACCTCGACACCTTTACATTGCATAAGACCATAGGTGGAATCCAGAACCCCATCAAGAACCTACTAAGGTAGGAAATTTCCACTGGAAAGGACCAGAAGACCCGCCTGGAACAGGTAGAAGAACAGAAGATACTCCATGAAAGTAAGACCAGCAGGAAAAATTGAAATAATAACGGTAGTCTGACTGATTACTACAAGAACAAGTAAGCTGTTCACCTGGGAGCCCTCAAGGCAAGTGGTTAAGACCCTTCAGAGCAAATCCCCTTCCAAGACTGAGACTCAAGGTGAATACATGTTCAGGCATGTGGTCTGGGTGGTGACCACATTGGTCACCCATAAGGGGAAGAGGGGGAAGAACCAGCATTGAAGTTGTGAGCTAAGCCTGACAACATTCAATAGACTTCCATCAACCCAGATGGAGACCTGGATGGCCAGCAATATGGCATGACCCGGAGACTCCTGGGCCCAGATGCAGTGACATGGCCACAGAGGACTAGAGCTAGAGCTGAGAGTGAAGTATCCAGCTGATATGAAGTGAGGGGAGATGCACAAGAACATCCATACTTGCAGTTAGTACCCACTTGACCTGGCATCAATGACTGGATGATCAGAACTCGACTAGAAGAAGAAAGAAGAGGGAGAGAAAAAAAAAAAAGAGTAACCTGCTAAAATTTAATGAACTTTACCTATACTTATTCACTGTCCAGCTTTCGCATCCATATGAGGTTATTGAAAATACCATGGCTTGGGTCAGGCACACCTTAGTCCTCAAGCTGACATCTCTGCTCTTCAATACTTTAAAAAGTTCCTGTGCAGCAGATTTGCCCAATGCAATACGTCGTCTGATCTCTTGACTGCTGCTTCCGTGAGTGTTGATAGTTGATCTAAGAAGAATGAAGTCCTTGACAACTTCAATCTTTTCTCCATAGATAAGAATGGTGTTTATTGGTTCAGTGGTGAGGATTTTTGTTTTCTTGACATTGAGATATAATCCATACGGAAGGCTGTGCTCTTTGATTTTCATCAGTAAATATTTTAAGTCCTCTTCACTTTCAGCAAGCAAGGTTGTATCATCTGCATATCTCAGGTTGTTAATAAGTCTTCCTCCAATCCTAACACCACGTTTTCCTTCATAGACCCCAGCTTCTTGTATTATTTGCTCAGCATACATATTGAACAAGTATGGTGAAAGAACACAACCCTGTCGCACACCTTTCCCAATTTTAAAACATTCAGTGTTCCCATGCTCTGTTCGAACAACTGCCTCTTGGTCCAGGTACAGATTTCTCAGTACAATTAAGTGTTCTGGAATAATCATACTTCTCAGTGTTGTCCATAGCTTGTCATGATCCACACAATCGAAAGCCTTCGCGTAGCCAATAAAGCATAGGTAAACATCCTTCTGATATTCTCTGTTCAGCCAAGATCCATCGGACATCTGCAATGATATCACTCGTTCCACGGCCTCTTCTGAATCCAGCTTGAACCTCTGGAAGTTCTCTGTAAATGTATGATTGTAGACATTTCTGTATTTTCAATAACCTCATATGGATGCGAAAGCTGGACAGTGAATAAGGAAGATCGTAGAAGAATTGATGCCTTTGAGTTGTGGTGTTGGAGGAGAATACTGAAAGTGCTGTGGACTGCCAAAAGAACCAATAGATCTGTTTTGGAAGAAGTGCAACCAGAGTGCTCCTTGGAGGCCAAGATGGCTAGGCTTTGTCTCTCATACTTTGGACACATTGTCTGGAGAGAACAGTTGCTGGAGAAGGATGTCATGCTGGGTAAGGTGGAGGGTCAGAGAAAAAGAGGAAGACGCCCAACGAGATGGATCAGCCAGGTGGCATCATTGATGGCGTCAAGTGTGACGGCGGTAGTGAGGTTGGCCCAAGATCGCACATTGTTTCGTTCTGCTGTGCATGGGGTCGCTGAGTCGGTTCCGACTCTATGGCACCTGACAACAACAACACCTATACTTATGGATGTAGCAGCTCAAAAAAATGGAACAAGTCTTTACAGCAAGGATCACCCCAACCCCCTCGGTGCACAGGGTTGATGGGGGTGGGGTGGGTGGGTTGTTGGGGGGGGGAGGGGGCAACTTAGACATTGACTACTCAAAATGGGGGAGGCAGTATAAAGTCAAGAAGGGACTGGCTTATAAGCTTTCAAGAGGGAGCCTAGTTCCAGACAGGGAAGGGGAAGTTAGAATCACCACTGAACGATTTCCAATCTGTTGGGACTGGGCTGGCATAAGGAAATGGAGATTAGACTCTTGTAGTACAATAGTGAATAATTGCCATCAGGACTGACTGAGAGGGTAAAAAATATACAGGTAGATGTTTTTTTGACAAAAGGAAGAGAGTGATTGATTCTGCAGCCGAGGAGCAGAGGTTACTGGCACCATCAAGTGAAAAGAATGGAGAGCGGGACCCTGCTGGAGAGGCAGTGACGCCAGGGATGGAGACAGAGAAGATGATGTGGACAGATGGAGCCCCTGGGGACAATGGACTCAGGGAGGGAGAAGGGCTGTGTGCTGGTGGCCAGGGGGCAAGCCTGTGTGATATACCCTTTGGGGTTATTTGATGATGCATGGAGGGGATTGTAATCATTACAATGAAATGAAATATGATAGGATGAGTGTAAAGCTGATGTCCCATGTAAACCTCACAATAAAAAAAAAACAACAAGAATTAAGGAGCCCTGGTAGCATGCAGTTACGAGTCTGAATGCTAGACTCAAGGTCAGCAGTTTGAAACTATCAGCTGTTCCATGGGAGAAAGAGGAGGCTTTCTGTTCCTGTAAAGACTTACAGCCTCAGAAGTTGTATGCAGGGATGCTATGAGTTGGAACCGACTCTGGCACACCACCAACACCACCACCAAGTTAAGAACTGGTGTGTTGTCACTTATGCCTCATGTTTTTGGCCACAACAAATCACAACCCCAAAATATCAGGTTTAGTGGGAAGAAGTAAAAAATCATGTGGCAAACAGTATAAATAAGTAAATTTGTTTGTAGTAAATGAATTGAAGATCTGCTGTGATAATGATGAATGAAAAATGCTAACTTACTTTCAATTACTCTTTCCCCAGCCCAGAAATATTATACCAACAACATTCATCCTCTAGCATGACTAGAATATAAGGTAGGAGTGATTGATAGTTCATCCTGTCATATTATCCAAAATCCTAAAGAAAATGTTATGATATCACAGTTTATTACTTATGTGGGAAAAAAAAAAATCTCATTGTAATTGTTGTCTTCTCTTCAAAGTAATAAGCTTGGACCTCATCCTATAACTCTTGTTAATTTTTAATATCCATTCTACAGCATAAAATCTCATCTAGTAACTTAATTTCTTTTGTAATATAATGTACATATCCTTAAAACATTTTATAGTTATACACTCACAAAATTTAATTGGTGTCAAAATTTGTTTCCCAATTCTTCACAAATGAATTACATATAACTGGTGCATGATGGAAATGTAAAAATAATAGTTGATGTAATCATGTCAAAATGATGTTGCAACAATCTGCTAGTAAATTTCTACAATACCTACTATGAAGGTGCTAGATGATTGTGTATTGTTTAGCTAATAAACTGTCATATTTTGCTTTATATTCAGTGAAGGATATTTTTCAAAAGTATGACAAAACCTGAGAAACCTGAACCTGTGTAATGTGGGAACCTCTCAGAGAAGGAAAATTCAAACATTTTTTCACTCATTCAAGCTACAGAGTAGTAAGCAGTAATTCTGTTGTTGTTGTTGTTGTTGTTAAGTGCTATTAAGTTGGTTCTGACCCATAGTGACCCTGGATAGGGTTTCCGAGGAGCAGCTGGTGAGCTTGAACCACTGACCTTACAGTTCAAACAGCTTTGCAGTCTGGCGCATTAACCCACAGCACCACACCAGGACTAAAAGCAGGAATACTACATACACCCTGTTAAAGCAGAAAGCCTGCTAAACCCTGCACTTGTTATTTTGGATCTTTATAATCAAAAGTATATAATCATTTAGAATATTCATCAACTAAGTAAAAGCTTAAAACTGGATGTTTTCACAGGTTCTGCTATATAATGTTAATTTTGACTGTCGTAGAATTCAATATTCTGAATAAAATTGCCTAAAATATAAAAAATTTTGGAGTTTCTGTTGAAGGAGCATAGAAAAAATCCTAAATCAGGCAAGAATGTCCAAAGAAAATGTAAGATTAAGAGAAGGAGGGAGAGAGGAAAAGAAAAAGATAAAGAAGAAATTAACATACTCTTGAAGAGTTTTGAGTTACATGCAATATAAAATAAAATTTTAAATGGCTTTACTAATACTAAAGGTTCAAAGTAAACATTTCTTTTGCTTAGGAACCAACCCTATCAATAAGGTTTCGTAGTAAGACTAAGATTATAAATCTGTAACTAAACATTACCAAATTCTTGATAAGATTTCTAGATGATTTAATGCCCTGGACAAGGTAATGTTAAATAATCTATTCTCTAATAGTTGCCTTCTTGTAAGTTTCAAATACCTAAGAATAAATCTACCCAAGATGTGCTATATCTCATCAAAAATGTGAAAAATACACTTCAAAGAAATTCGTTAAAAATAAACCATATATGTACTATAATTATGGGGCGCATGGTGACTCCATACAATAAGCACTGGAGTGTAAACCACAAGATTGTTCGAGACCACCAGCCGCTCCTCAGGGGAAAGATGAGACTTTCTGCTCCTACAAAGATTTAAATCCTAGGAAACTAGGGTATAAATGTATGAGTCAAAATCATTTCCATCACACTTGTCTTAGGCCAGGTTTTCCAGAGAGGCAAAACCAGTGAAACCTATCTATATAAAGAGAAATGTTTTATCTAACAGTTGTAGAGTTCCAGGTTCCCACTACAAGACAGAGTGGCAGTTCTTCCTGTGTATCCATCACATTGGAAGCAGGCCACACCCACAAGGAACCATCCCTTTAATTTACTGGTTGCTTATCAGAGTTAACAACTCTGAATTAACAACTCATCAGAATTAACAATGCTTGCATTAGGTTTTATCACCACGGGAATAAGGCCTAGTCAAGGAGACATAGAAACCCAACCATTACAGTCACCTTTGTTAACTTGAAACTATAAACTGTAAGCATAATCTTTAAATAAAGAAAATTAGAAAGCCATATTTGTGCCTAACATGATGTAACAAAAACACATACAACTGAAAATGCACTAGCCCCATTTATGTCTTATACATGTCACAAATGAACAAAGCAAAAATATTTGATGCACATATATAAAACAAAACAAAAAAGATATATTCATTCAAATGTACAAAGGACACATCCTGCAAGCCAGCTTCCTGCCTGTAGGCACACAGCCTTACTCATTCCTTGGGCCTAGAGTTCATAACTGCTCTATCTTTACATGCCATTGTCTCTACTGCTGTCTCTGCTGTAGTCACTTTTCCTGGCAAAGATGCCAAGCTCCATTCAAGCTCTTCCTTAATTATGGTCTTGGATTGTCTCTTTCTGAAATGAAAGATAACTACTACTCCCATTTAGTTACTCATGTTCTACAATGACAGTTTCAACAATCAGTTAATCCTGCTAACAATTATTCTCAACTGAAATCATAAAATTCTGTCACCATCATTCCCTACTTCCCTTTCACCAGACCCATCTGGAAAAGAGGAAAACTAGTCAATGAAGGTTCTTCCAATGAGGTTCCCCTAATTCAAGTTCACCCTTGAAAGCTTGTAAGACAGCCATTTCCTGGCTTTGCAGACCCCCTATTTTTGATAGGAGGGACCAGTCACTAGAGAAGGATATGTTTGGTAAGGTAGAGAGGGAAAGAGAAAGAGAGGAAGACCCCAACGAGATGGATTGGCCAAATGGCAGCATCAGTGGACTCTAGCGTGGCAACAGTAGTGAGGTGGGCCCAGGATTGGGCAGTGTTTTGTTCTGCTGTGCATAAGGTCGCTATGAATTGGCACCAACTTGATGGCACCTAACAACAACAACAATTGTTGTTGAACTGCTGACCTTGATGGCCATGTCTAAATTGCCTGTCCCTATGAACATAGCTCATTTGAACTGCAGGGTCAGTGGTTCAAGCTCACCAGCTGCTCCTTGTAAACTCAGTACAGGGTCGCTATGAGTCAGGACTGACTCTACGGCACATAACCACCACCACCACCATGAACATAGTTCACTGAGAAGACAAGCATCTTCCTTGGTATGAAGACTCTTCCATTCCAGTTTGAATTTGGAGCAACTGCATTCATAAGCAAAAGTCCAGACCAAAACACTGTAGCAGTTTGCTTAGAGTATCAAACATCTTTATCTTCTTCTGATCAGATCCTGGTCAGCTCAAGCCTAGCCATTCGGGGGGCCTGTGCCTTGGGGACCGGGCTGAGGGCGGGTTGGGTCTCAGGGGCACTGGGCCTTGGCGACCAGGCTACATGGCGGGTTGGGACTCCTGGGCTCTGGGCCTCAGAGACCTGGCTACACTGTGGGTTGGGCCTTGGTTGGGCCTGGGCCTTTGTGACCAGTTTGTGGGCGGGTTGGGCCTCAGGGCAGGCCTTGGCCTTAGTGGGAGTGTCTGGGCCTTGAGAGGACCTTGGCCTCAGTGGGCGGGTCCATGCCTTGGGCATTCCTGAGCCTCAGTGGCTTGGCAGAGGGCTGGGAATAATGGCTGCAGAGAGGTAGTGTCCATATTTGATGATGTAAAAAATGCCTCTCTCAGTCTCTCTGTACTGTGGGTACCCTGAATTTCCTGATATCTGCACTGATATCCCTCTCTATTTGTTCGGCTTTGTTAGTTTATGCTTCCTTTTCTCTGGAAATTCAGCCTTCTAAGTGGGGTTGCTCTAGCCCTGCATTCCAACGTCTGTAGGGGGCAGAGGCACTGGCCAGTGTGGGCGCCCAAGCTGGAGTTTCCTGCAGGCAGGCAAAAGCTTAAAATGCCTGTAATTCCTCAGCAATTTGATCTTTTAATAAAACGAGTTCAGAATGTTGAAATATAAGATCTTATGTTTGTTCAAAGGCAGTCTGTCTGCTAGACAGAGGTTTCTTATGTGTGATTCCGCCCCTTTTCCCTGAGACTGCCCTACCTGAGCTGCCTGGTCAGGGAAGTGCTGGAAGTCGAAAAATCCCATCTTCTTTTGATGCTTTCTGCATCATTCAATAATATGCCCAGAGAATCCTTCAATAACACAGGTTGAGGCTTGAATTTTTTCTTCAGTTTCCTCAGTTTGAGAAATGCTGATTGAGTTCTTCCCTTTTGGTTTTCTAACTTTAGGCCTTTGCACAATTTGTTATAATACTTGACTTTGTCTTCTCGAGGTGACCTTTGAAATTTTCTGTTCAACTCTTGTACCTCCTCACTTCTTCCATTTGCTTTTGCATCTGTACATATTTTCAATAACCTCATTGGAGGCAAAAATTGGACAGTGAATAAGAAAGACCATAGAAGAATTAATGTATTTGCCCTTGCTGGTGGTGGTAGTAGTGGTGTGCTGTGGAGTTGGTTCCGACTCAGAGTGACCCACTATAGGGTTTCTGAGGCTGTAAATCTTTATGGGAGTAGAAAGCCTTACCTTTTCCCTG
The DNA here is from genome assembly GCF_000296735.1 of Chrysochloris asiatica. NCBI lineage: Eukaryota > Metazoa > Chordata > Mammalia > Afrosoricida > Chrysochloridae > Chrysochloris > Chrysochloris asiatica. Next base: position 4,092,970 of record NW_006408521.1, on the reverse strand, counting down.
GGAACTGCTGGTAGATTTGAATGACTGACTGTGAGATCAGAAGCCCTATTCGTAACCACTACAGAGCTCCTCGATAAATGGTAAAAAGTTGTAATAAAAATAGAAAAAGCCCTGTAGGCAATGGGTATCATTTATTTCTCCTGTTCAGGGAGGGATAGATTTACTGGTGTCAGAGAGCAAGCAGCCCTTTCCCCTTACTCCACTAAGACACTTTAACAGAGCTCTGGGTTTCTTTAGGAGGGCAATCATCTCCCGGTAAAGCTCATACTTTACTTCATGTCTATTAGTAGCTAGGGAGACAGAGGGAGCCGTTCCAATATAGCTTACCTGTGCATCCAGCAGATGGCTAAGGTAAAACAAAAAATCAATATCAAGTTTTGTCAAGGATGTGAAGCAACCTAGAAAACAACTTTTCTGCAAACAAAAATTTAATTCAATAAACACACTCTGAAAAATTGCCAGTAATAAAGTGAATGAAAATATTGTTTCAGTTACTTCATACTTTTGTTTGAGGGAATTTTCTGTATTCCAAAGTCAGTTACTTAAAAGAGCATCCATCATTCAATCATATAGCTTAGTAGTGTATGAGATAATTTAGAAGACAATACGAATCAAATTTTAATTCTATACAGTTCAATAAAATCTGACAACCAATAGCATGGAGACATGAATTTCAAGGTGAAAGATAAATACAAAGTAAAGTATTAAATATTTTATTTAGTAACATAGTACTTTCCCCCCTACACGGTCAATTTAAAAGATGAAAATGTGTTTCCGTTCTTTAAAATATCTCATACTCAAGTCAGTCTGTAAATTGTCTTTTGCAAACCATATGCCCTTTAAACCTAAAGTTTCTGTGACTTATGTGTCAGAAATGAACACATGAATATACAATAACACCCATTCACAATGCTAATCTGTTATAGTAATGTCTATTCTGACTCCAGACAACCCCATGTTTTACAAAGTAGAACTGCTCCATAGGATTTTCTTAGCTTTAATCTTAATGAAAGCAGATTACTAAGACTTTCTTCTGAGGTACCAATCGGTACGTTCATAACCAATATTCAAGTTAGTCATCAAGTGCAAATCATTTGTGCCACCAAGAGATCTGTGTATGACAAAGTAGAGCAAAATCATTAATAAACTTTTAGCTGGGTTTGTAACCATATTCCATAAATATCAGTGCTGATCACAAATCAGCTATACAGAATGCTAACATTATTACATTAAGAAAAATAATAACATGACTAAATATTTACCAAGTACTACCTCAAAACTACTGCTGTTGTTGTTGTTGTCAGGTGCCATTGAGTCGGAACCGACTCATAGCGATCCCATGCACAGCAGAACGAAACAATGTCCGATCCTGGGCCAACCTCACTACC
>NW_006408521.1:4067130-4091193 GCF_000296735.1 Chrysochloris asiatica | reverse complement strand
ACCATGGCTTGGGTCAGGCACACCTTAGTCCTCAAGCTGACATCTCTGCAAAACTGCTGTACAGGGTCATTATGAGTCAGAACAAACTTGATGGCACTTAGCCAACAATAACAACCAAATAGCATGCACCTATTATAATACTTTGCCAACCACTGCCTCCTCTTGGGTAATAATTTTAGTAATGTACTGGGCTAAGTATTTTACAGCAACTTGTAAGGACACAATGAAATAGGAGTGTTTATAAAAATACCTCCTGGGGATGTGGATTGGTTGGAAAATATATAGGATATGTGTTATGTGTGCAAAAATGTGATATATTTTATACTAGGATCCTTGGTAGCATAGTAGTTGAAGAACTTGAATATTAACCCACCAATAGGTATATGGGAGAAAGATGAGCAAGTCAGCTTCCAAAAGATTTACAGCTTTGGAAATCCTATGGGCCAGTTCTATTTCTCCTACAAGGTTGTTATGAACCAGAATCCACTCAACAGCACTGGGTTTGGATTGGGTTAATTCTGTACTAAGCCTAATTTGCAAAAAGTATCTTGATTTATTGTCAAAGTAATCCCTGATATAGAAAAATATTGTTACTATTATTTTGCATATGTAAACAAAAATAACGAAATAGACCCCATTTAATAATATCATCAATTTTTCTCAGAACTAATAAGTAATAAAAATAGAATTAAAAATGAGCATTCTACAGGGCAATATGTTAAGCTAATATGAATCTTACATACCAGTGTATTAGACCATTCAGAGATTTACTTTGCCGTCCATGAAAACATTGTTTAATTTACTGTACATGGTAGAATTTTGCTTTTTCAGAGGATTTTGTGTATTTCAATTCAGTTACTTGAAAAAGCATTCACAGATCAATCATAGAACTTAGCTGTACATGAGACAATTTAGAAAGTCATAATACAAAGCAACTTTTTATCTGTCACAGTTAAGTAATATCTGACAACCAATAATATGAAGACCAGTGTTCCAAAGATAAAAGATAAATGTCAAGCAAAATATTACATGTTTTTATCTAATATTACTCCAGGACTTAAAACATTTACTGATGAAGATCCAAGAGCACAGCCTTTGGTATGGATTACATCTCAATGTAAAGAAAACTAAAATCCTCACCACTGGACCAATAAACATACTTATCAACAGAGAAAAGACTGAAATTGTCAAGGACTTCATTCTTCCTGGATCAACTATCAATGCTCATGGAAGCAGCAGTCAAGAAATCAAACGACGTATTGCATTAGGCAAATCTGCTGCACAAGACCTTTTTCAAGTGTTGAAGAACAAAGATTTCAGCTTGAAGATTAAGGTGCGACTGACCCAAGCCAAGGTATTTTCAATAACTTCATATGCATGAGAAACCTGGACAGTGAATAAGGAAGACCGTAGAAAAATTGGTGCATTTGAATTATGGTGTTGAATAAGAATACTGAAAGTGCATGGGCTGCCAAAAGAACCAATAGATCCGTTTTGGAAGAAGTGCAGCCAAAGTACTCCTTAGAGGCCAAGATGACCAAACTTTGTCTCTCATACTTTGGACATATTGTCAGGAGGGACCAGTCAAAGGAGAAGGATATCATGTTTGGTAAGGTGAAGGAACAGAGAAAAAAAGGAAGACCCCCAATGAGATGGATTGGCCAAGTGGCAGCCTCGATGAACTCAAACGTGGCAGCAGTAGTGAGGTTGGCCCAGGATCGGGCAGTGTTCGTTCTGCTGTGCATTAAGGTCGCTATGGGTCGGCACTGACTCGATGGCACCTAACAACAAAAATGACTCCATGGCACACCACCACCACCACCACCACCATACTACTATCCTATGGTTGTTAGGTTCTATCGAATCAGTTACTACTCATGTTGTTGTTGGGTGTCCTTGAGTCAATTCCAACTCACAGTGACCTTATACACTTCAGAGAGAAACACTTCTCACTCTCGTACCATATTCATAGTCATTGATAAGCTCATTGCTCTTACCACTGTGCCATTCTAGCTCATTGAGGATCTTCCTCTTTTTTGCTGACATTCCACTTTACATAGTCTGATATCCTTCTCCAGTGACCAGTCTTTCCTGACAATATGACCAAAGTATGAGAGATGAAATCTGGCTATCCTGGCTTCCAAGGAGCATTCTGATTGTACTTCTTTCAACACTGATTGGTTTGTTCTTCTATCAGTCCATGGTACTTGTAATATTCTTCTCCAAATCTATAACTCAAATGCATTAATTCTTCTAAGGACTTCCTTATTCTCTGTTCAACTTTCACATGCATATGAGCTTATTGAAAATAACCATGGCTAGGTCAGATGCACTTTAGTCCTCAAAAATACTTCTTTGCTCTTGAACACTTTAAATAGGTCTTGTGCAACAGATTTGCCTAATGTAGTATGTCTTTTGATTTCTTGACTGCTGCTCCCATGAGTGTTAATGGTGGATCCAAGCTAATTGAACTCATAGCCACACCCTATAGGCTTCACAAGGAACAGCAAGTTAGTTTGAACTGTCTATCTTGTGGTTCTCAGTCTGATTTTGATCTCATGTCACCATATCAGGAGTCTTATGGTGCAACCCAACTTAGTTTATTTGAAAGATGACCAATTCAAAAAATGTGTTTCATTCTTTAAAATATTTCATACTCAATTAGTCTGCAAATTGTCTTTTGCAAGTCACATTCCTATATCCTAAACTTTCTGTGACTTGCTGTTATCATAATAGCTTTTCTAATGCAGAAATATTTAACCAAATTAAAGGATACATTGATATTAATGTATGGTTTGCTATCACTTAAAAGTATCATTATTATATTAATAATGGTTTGCTATTACTTAAATGTATCTTTGTAGTGCTGGTGTGGGGCTGCAGGACAAGTATTGAACTGTTCACCATAAGGTTAATGATACAAATCATTCATTCAGCTACAACTCCTCAGAAACCTTATCAAGGACTGCTAAGAGTTGGAACCCACCACTCATCTTGCACTGTGATGTCTTCTTGTATGTTGCTATGATTCTGGAAGCTACACAACCAGTACTTCAAACACCAGCAGGGTCACTGATATTGGGCAGGTTTCAGCTGAGTTTCCAGACTGAGAAAGAGTAGGAAGAGGAGAGACGACTTCTGAATATTTAGACACTGAAAACCGTATGAATAGCAGTGGAACACTGTCAGACAGCACCAGAATATGGAATGTTTGAACATGATAAAGAGTACCAGGATACTGCCAGATACAGTGTGGGAAGACAAGGCTCTAAGTTTGAAAGGCACTCAAAATTCCACTGGGGAAGGTTTTCCTTCTCAAAGTAGAGTTGGTGATGATGACAGGAATGGAGTAAAGCTTGCTGGAACTTCATTTCCTGATGGGGCACAATGCAAAATGAGGACAAATAGCTGTAAACATCCATTAATAATTGGAACATGGATCACACAAAGTACTACTCTAGGAAAATTGTAAAGCATCAAAAAGAAATGAAATGAAAAATATCATCAATATTCTATGTAGTGGTGAGCTGAAATGGACTGGAATTGACCAAACTGAATACGACAATCATATGGGTTACTACTATGTCTGGAATGACAAATTGAACAGGAATGATGTCACATTCATCATCAAACAGAACATTTTGAGACCTATTTCAAGTACAATGCTGTCTGTGATAGGATAATATCCATATTCTGACAAGGAACTATTATTCAAATTTATTCACCAACCACTAATGTCAAAGATGATGAAACTGAAGAATTATACCAACTTCTTTAGTATGAAATTGATCAAACACACAGTCTAATTTATTGGTAATTTCTGGTGATTTGAATGTAAAGATTGAAAACAAGAGGAAGCATCAGTATTTGGAAAATATGGCTTTGGTAATTGAAGTGATGCTAGAGATCACTTAATGGAATTTAGCGGGATCAATGACTTCTTCATTGCACATTCCTTTTATAAACAACATGAAAGAATACTATACATATAATACATAGAAATCAAAATGACTATATGTAGGAAGAGAAGAAATACAAACTTGAATATTGTTGTGGTTAAGTGCCGTCAAGTCAATTCCAATTCATAATGACCCTGTTTAGGGTTTCTGAGGAGTAGCTGAAGAGCTTGAATTGCCACCCTTGCAGTTCAAATGGCTTCTCAGTCTGGCACTTTAACCGACAGTGCCACACCAGGACTCCAACCTTGAATATATCCAACCTGAATTTAGAGATCATCTCAAGAGCAGATTTGATGCATTAGATACTAATAACCAAAAACCAGAAGGGTCTTTAGATGACATTAGGAACATCATAGAGGAAGAAAGCAAAAGTTCATTACTAAGACAAGAAAGAAGGAAAAGACTCAAAAGTGTATCAGAAGAGACTCTGAAACTTGCTCTCAAACATAGAGATGCTAAAGCTGATGGAAGAAATGAGGAAGTATAGGAGCTGAACAGAAAATTCCAAAGGACAATTTGAGAAGACAGTCAAAGATTACAATGAAATGTGAAAACACCTGGAGTTAGAAAACCAAATGGGAAGAAAACATTCAGTATTTCTTAAGCTGAAACAACTGAAGAAAAAATTCAAGCTTTGGCTTGTAACACTGAAGGATTCTTTGGGAACATCATTGAATAATGATGAAAGCATAAAATGAAGATGGAAGGAATGTCCTGAGTCGCTATACCAAAAAGAAATGGGCAATGTTCAACCATTTCAAGAGGTAGCATATGATCAAGAGCCAATGACATTAAATGAAGAACTCCAAGGCACACCGAAGACATTGTCAAATAACAAATCTCCAGGAATTGATGTAATACAAATAGAAATCTTTCAAGAAACTGATGTAGCACTGGAGGCACTCACTTCTGAATGCCAAGAAACTTGGAAAACAGCAACCTTTTTTCTGTTTTTAAGATTTTAAGAGATCCATAGTTGTGCCCATTCCAAGAGAGGGGATACAACAGAATGGGGATATTATTGGACAATATCAGGAATATAACTTGTAAATAAAATGTTCATAAAGATAACTCAAAAACAGCTGTAACTGTACATTGACAGGAAATTGCAAAATTTCAAGCCAAATTCAGAGGAGGATGTAGAATGAGGGGTATCATTGCTGATGTCAGCTGGATCTTTGCTGAAAGCAGAGAATACCAGAAATATGTTTACCTGTGCTTTATTGACTATGCAAAGACTTTCACTGTATGGATCCTGACAACCTATGCACAATATTGTGGAAAATTAGTATTCTGGAACACTTAATTGTACTCATTAGAAACCGGTACATAGACCAAGAAGCAGTTGTTCATAGCAAAGGAACACTGAATGGTTTAAAATTAGGAAAGATGTGTGCCAGGCTTGTGTTCTATCACTGTACTTTTCCAATCTGTATGCAGAGCAGATAATCAGAAAAGCTGGAATATATGAAGAAGACCATGACGTCAGGATTGGAGAAAGCCTCACTGACAACCTGCAATATGCAGATGATATACCCTTGCTTGTTGAAAGCTAAGAGGATTCAAAACAGTTATTGAGGAAGATGAAAGACCACAGCCTTCAGTATGGTTTGCACCTCGATACAAGAAAAACAAAAATCATCATCACTGGATCAATAAATAACATCAAGATAAATGAAGGGGAAATTGAAGTTTTCTAAGACTTCATGTTGCTCAGATCAACCATCAATACTCACAGAAGCAGCACTGAAGAATTCAAATGATATATTGCATTAGGCAAATCTGTTGTACACCTTCAGAATGCTCAAGAGCAAACATGTCAGTTTGAGGACTAAGGGGCACGTGACCCAAGGCCTGATATTTTTAATAGCCTCATACACATGTGAAAGTTGAACAGCAAATAAAGAAAGCTGTAGAAGTATTGATGCATTTGAGTTATGGTGTTGGAAGAGAATATTAAAAGCACTGCCAAAAGAACAAAGAGATCTGTGTTGGAAGAAGTATAGTCAGCATGCTCCTTTGATGGCCAGACTCTGTCTTTCAGGCTTCAGACATATTATAAGGAAGGACCAGGTTTTGGAGAGGAATATCATACTTATTAAAGTGTTGTTGTTGTTGTTGTTGATGTTGTTAAGTGCTGTCAAGTCAATTCTGACTCATAGCGACCCTGTATAGGGTTTTCGAGAAGCAGCTGGTGAGTGTGAACCGCTGACCTTGCAGGTCAAATGGCTTTGCAGCCTGGCGCATTAACCAACAGTGCCACCAGCCAAAAAGAGGAAGACTCCCAACGATATGGATTAGCACAACGGCAGCAGCAATGGTCTCAAGGATTGTGAGGTTGGTGTAGTCCGGGCAGTGTTTCATTCTGTTGTGCATAGAGGTGCTATGAGTTAGTACCAACTTGATGGTACTGAACAACAAGTGCATAACCAGTAAACATAAATCAGTTGAAAAAAAAAAAGAATATATTTATAATTTATATTAGCATTTGAATCTTAGCTCACTTAAATGAATGTATTTAGGATAAAAAGTAATAATATTCCATTTTTAAAGGTTTTAATATCTGAGCCTTTCAATAATGTTTAAAATTAGGTTTCTCCCATAATTGATGTTAGATCATAGTTTTAAATTCTATCCAATTTCAATTATAGTGTTATAAAGTGATGAAATGATAGAAAATGATATTTTGTTCTATATGTAGCTGCTTCTGAAATATATTATGCTAAAAAAAATTACTATTATTTTCTAAAGCCTTACCATGTTGATCCTAAACGTTTCAGTCATTTACAGGCTTGATTGTTTTTAAATAAATCTGACAGTTGTTGTTGTTGTTGTTGTTGTTATGTGCCGTGGAGTCTGTTCAAATCTCACAGTGTTAGCACAAAATAATAATGTTGAACCTAAATTTGAGCTGGTATTACCACTTTTTAATCTGTTCACAAAATGTAACTACACTGAACAACACCTCGGTGCTCTTGCATATAAAGTACTTGTCGTGTCACCTACTAAGCTTGCTGCTTTGAGCACTGGAGAAAAAAGTCAATCCTATCACTTCAGCTTCAAGTTGGAAAAGTGACACTTCTTTCTTGTGTACAGCTGGGGTTTCACTCAGCAACATAATGATGCCTCCTACTGGTTTAAAAGCAAAATAAGTATTGCCTACTGAGAAAATTGTGTCTAAGATACATCAAGAATGAAAAGTAGCATTTCTGAGTGAAGTTTTAACTGTGGATGCTCCTCTTGACCTAAAGCAATTAAAAATAAAAACTGGGAAAGGATTGTGGAAGAATAAAGAAGTTGGACTTCTAAGATTCTAAGCAGAGAAAGCATATAAAATGTTGAAAACAGCTCATGCTTTTTTTCAACATCTAGATTTCAACTGGTGTTTTCAACCATTTACTGTTTTCAAAATTGGCTATCTTGAATCTATTTCATATTTCATGAAAGTAAAACACTGTCATATGTGAGTGTCTAAAACCTGAAAAAATATCTATAAAGTTTTATTCTGGCCTAAAGATACTTTTTTTAGAATAGACTGTTTTATGTATTCTTTTTTGTAGTAAAAGGAAAAAGTATTTTGAGAAAAGTACCAGTGTACTTCTGCATAATATTGTACACAGAAATCATCTTCTGACTAACTGTAACAATTTTTTTATATTGTTATTGTTAGGTGCCATTGAGTTGGTACCGACTCATAGTGACCTTATGCACAGCAAAATGAAACATAAAGTTGCTCTATATTTCATATATAGGAAATGTGAAAAAAGATTTGCACCCTGTATTTACTGTATATTGAGGTGATATATGAAGGTACCATCATTCAGTGGCTCAGGTGGCACTGTAAGATGAGCAAAGAAATGGTAACCATGAGATCAAGAGTTTAAGCCCACCAGATGCTTTACCGGAGAAAGATGAGGCTTTCTGTTCCTATAAGGATTTAGAGTCTCAGAAACCTATCCAGGATCACTCTGAATTGGAATTAACTAGATGGCAGTGGGTTTTTATGTTGTTGTTTTTTGGGGATGGGGGTTCTGTCAGCAGAGCCTTGACTGTTGATGTAATATTGAAACAACCTAGGAAAAAAGGTCTGATGCTCTGCTTTCGAAATGCAGCTAATGAAAACTCTATGGATCATGAGAATCCAATCATAATCACTCATGAGATAGAATAAGATCAAGCAATATTTCTTTCCTGTCAGCATGGGGTTGCTGTAAGTCAAGGGCCCACTCTGAGTCAGTTACACAAACAATAAGGAAGAAGAAATGATCCAGGGCTACCTAGTAGCAACATTTATAGTTTGTACTAAGAATATTGATGGGAGTCCTGGTGTGTTACTATGGGCTAATGCATCAGACTGCAAGTTATTTGAACTGCAAGGTCAGTGGTTCAAACTCACCAGCTTCTCCTTGGAAACCCTATACAGAGTTGCTATGGGTCAGAATTGACTCGACAGCATTTAACAACAACATTGATGAGTGGAAATTAAGAATCCAGACAACAGCATCAGAAAGTGGTCTGTAACAGTCACTCTACACACGCTAATCAGCAGCATCACAGAATTTGGGTTAATAGAAACATATTCTAGTTATAGGTATATTCCAAAGCATATACACTGTATTTCCTGAGTTCCTTCCTTTAACTATAATTAACATTTTCTAGAAGAAAGATTTCTAGATATAAAGAAATCTGAATTTGTTTACTATTTCAAATTCCTTGAATATTAAATACTTGTCACATAATATTTGATATCTATATTGAAACAGATGTGATATTTTTATGGAAAAGTTATGGATTCTCAGTTAATAATTGAATGTTAATCAAGTGATATTTTCTGTAAAGAGCAACTGTAATTTGAACATGTGGTAATTTATTCCATAACCAGTCCTACTAAGAGCTAAACTAAAATATACTCAAGAGTCATGGTGTTGCTATGAGTTATCATCAGGTGGCTAGTCATAAGATCAACAATTTAAACCTACCAGGCACTCCAAGGCACAAAGATAAGGCTGTCTGCTGCCATAAAGATTTACGGTCTCAGAGACCCAAAGGAGCAGTTCCACTCAGTCCTATAAACTTGGTACACTCCCAATCAAAAAGAGTCGGTAAAAAGCACTTTCACTTCTGCGAAGAGGATGGAGTGACTTATTTTTCCTTATTACTACTGCTGAATATCTGACAGTTGTTGTTGTTGTTGTTGCTGCGAAGAGGATGGAGTGACTTATTTTTCCTTATTACTACTGCTGAATACAATAAACAATGTGATATTGGTTATATTGTTAAGTCCTGTGGAGTTGGTTCTGACAAACAGCAACCCAACATAGGGTTTTCAAGGATCGGTTAGTGACTTTGAACTGCCTACCTTGTGGTTCAAATTGACCTTGTGACCTACAGTGCCACACCAGGATGCTAATATTGGCTATATATAAGTCCTCTTCACTTTCAGCAAGGAAGGTTGCATCATCTGCATATCATAGATTGTTAATGAGTCTTCCTCTAATCCTGATGTCACATTTTTCTTCATATAACCAAGCTTCTGGGACTATTTGCTCAGCATACAAGTTGAATAAGAATGGTGAAAGAATACAACCCTGTAGCACAACTTTCTTAATGTTAAACCATTCAGTGTTCGCATGTTCTGTTCGAACAACTGCTTCTTGGTCCCTGTACAGACTCCTCATGAGCACAATTAAGTGTTCTGGAATACTCATACTTTTGTATTCCAATCCCCAGTACTGATGAATACATCTTAATTGCATGTTTGATCAGTTTCAGATTGAAGAAGTTGGTAGAAATTCTTCTATTTTGTCCTCACTGGCTTTAGTGGTTGCGGCATAAATTTCAATAATAGTGGTATTAACTGGACTTCCCTATAGATGCATGGATATTTTCCTATCAAAGACCGTATTGTACCTCATGACTGATCTTGTTATGTTCTTTTTGAGCATCAATGCAACACCATTCCTCTTCAATTTTCATTTCCAGCCAAGTAAACCATGTGAGTGTCAGATTCAAAATGGCCCATACCAGTCCATTACCTAATGTATTGGTGTTTATGGGTTCCATTTCATTCTTGACAATTCCAATTTTCCTAGATTCATACTTAGTACATTCGATGTTCTGATTATTAATGGATGTTTATAGGTTTCTCTTCATTTTGAGTTGTGCCCCATCAGCAAATGAAGGTCATGAGGGCTTTGGTCCCACAGGATTTACTCAATTCGCATCATCACAGTCAACTCTACGTAGAGGAGGCAGCTCTTCTCCCCAGTCACATTTTGAGGGTCTTCAAACCTGAGGGACTCATTTTCTAGCACTATATCTGACAGTGTTTCTCTGCTATTCATAAGGTTTTTAGTGACTAAATATTTAGAGTAGTTCATCTCTCCTTTTCCCTAGTCTGTCTTCGTCTTGAAGCTCATCTGAAATCTGTCTACTGTGGGTGACCCTGCTGGTACTTAAAATACCCATAGCATAGCTTCCAGAATCACAACTCACAAACCACTACATTACAACAAACTGACAGATGAGTGGTTGGTAGGATCAGTACTGAACAGCAAATACAAAATCAGAGATTCAAACTCAACTTGGAAACCCTATAGAGTCTCACTATGAGTTGGAACTGGCATGATGGCACTTACTAGCAACTTTCCACAATCATAACTATGATCTGTGAGTTCCTTGTGACCATTGCAATGAATTAGAGAACCCAATTGAGAAGTAGAGAATGCTGTGGGACAGATGATTGGCGTCAGAACGGGCAAGGAAGGTTGTAGGTTAGAGGCATGTCTGACCCTTGGAGGCATGTCTGACCCTTGCCTCACAAGAATTAGCCTTGGACTGATAAGTTTGACTCTCCTTTCTCCATGTGAAGTCAGAAATCAGATGCAAAGCTGTTCCCACACCCTTTTAAAGACAAAAATGAAACAGTAAATATTACATCTTCTTGGATTATAAGTGCCTCATCAAAAGGAGGTCAATGACTTTATTTATGGTCATAGAATCTGTGGATGTAGATTTATGGTCATAGATTTATGGTCATAGAATCTGTGGTCATAGAAATACAGTGATATCGTTTCCAAATACTTATGAAAAATTTCATAGATGTGTATGAAAGAGAGATTTCTGCATTGTCATCCTTTTCAAACTTCTGTCAAATCTTTTAGCTGATAATTACTTATTTCTCTCAATGTTCTTTATGAAATTGTCTGTCAGGTATATATTATCCAATGACCAAGATAATCACAGGCTTACTTGTGTTCACTTACTAACCTGTAGTGAAGAGTTTCACATGTTTTTCACCACAGATATATGAAATTGTTTACTGCAGATTTGTACAAAAGTACAAGTTAACTCATGTTTACTTGCTTACTGGGTATTCTTTTCCTGCTAGAGACTGTAAATTTACCAAGAGGCTTTGATTTTGTAGAAAGGTAGAGGGAGGTTCTGAGAGAGATATAAGCCAGCAATTCTTAGAACAGAATATTTGATGTGATTAAAAAGAAAAAAAAAGTGAAATTGTTCATTACAGATTAAGTAAGCACAAGGAAGCCCATGCTTGCTTTGCTGATTGGGTAATGTCAGATAACCTAATATCTGCTATTCTTTTCAGGTGTCATTGGATATTATTTAGAAGATGACAGAACAGAACTTCCTGTGAACTTTCAGAAAGGGAAAAAAAAACTTTTGAAACCAACATTAATTCTGATGAGTCACTCGGGTAATAGGAGGTTACTGCCTCAGTTGGACTAAACAGTGCCCTTGTGATTTAAAATCATTAATCTAATTTCTCTAATCAAAATTTAATTAACACTGGAATGCAGTGCTCTTGAGGATACATGTGGCAAATTTCCAGTTGGCAGTAAATATACTTGATCTCACATTTTCACAATCACTTTAGCACTTTAGCTAGTCATGCAATAGAAGAGTATCTGAATGCTGGATATCTCAGGCCTTAACTGCTGATTTAGTCAGCTCTGCCCTTCAGCACAATTTTCAAGAAAAGATGTTGGAAGAAGGGTGGAATGGAAATAAAAGCCACAGGGAGAAGTAGGGTAAACTGCTGTTACATGGAGCGGATTGCAAGTATTGAGATGAAAAAAAGTGTATGATTTGCTAAATACAAACCAGTTGATCCTCTTTAAAAACATTTGCTCAATTCACAATGAAACATTACAAACACCAAAAAAAAAAAAAAAATGGAATACATGTTGAGACCAAGGATTCGGCAAAGATCATGCATCAATGCTTCAAATAAACTTCAAGCTTGAACACTTTCATGATCTAATTATTTACTGCTTCTAATTTTTTGTTTGTTGTTGTTAAGTACTATCATTAAGTACCTTTCCTGATATTAAACCACTCATACTCTCTGATTCTGTTTGAATGGCTGCCTCTTGGTCTATGTACAGATTTTACATAAGCACAATTAAGTGTTAACATTGTAAGCAATGCTATCCATATCCATATTGTTTGTTAGGATCCAAACAGTCAAATGTGTCTGCATAGTCAATGAAACACAAGTAAACATCCTTCTGGTATTTTCTGCTTTTAGTTAAGATCCATCTTATTATATTACCAGTGATAACCCTCATTCCAAACTCTATAATTAAAACAACTTGAATTTCTTATATTTTCTTGTTGACGTCACTACGATTTTAAAAATGATCTTTTACTAAATTGTATTTGTGTGTGATATTAATGATATGGATTCCTGGAATGGTGCAATAGGATAAGCATTAGACTGCTATCCACAAACCCACCAGCTGCTCCTTGAAAGTCCTATACAGGATCACTATGGATCAGAACCAACTCAATGGTACTTAACAACAAAAAGCAGCATTAAGGATATTGCTGGAAAAGATTCAACAGAATGTAAATAGTCAGATCTCTTTCAACTTTCTTGGCATTTCTGAATGAGCAACTCCAGGACTACATCTGTTTGTTTAAACATTTCAAATGATATTCTGTTCATTTTTGGAGTTTTGCTTTTCACCAATGCCTCCAGTGCATTATGGACTTCTTGATTAAATACAATCAGTTCTTCATCTTATGTTACCTTGTTACTTGACTGAACATCTACTGATATTTTTGATACTGTGACTTAGCTTAGTCCTTCCAGTTTCTTTTGATGCACGCTTCCTTATTCAATAGTTTATCCATTTTGCCTAAACATGGTGAGCATATTCTTTCACTTTGGCGATCCAACACCATGTCTTTGCCCATTTCATTATATAATGTACTACGTCTTCTTCAGCCACCCTTTGAAATCTTCTGTTCAACTCTATTACTTCATCATTCCTTCTCTTTGCTTTAGCCGTTCTAAGTTCAAGAGAAATGTTCACAGTTTCTTTTGACACCCATTTTTATCTTTTCTTTCTTTTTAATGACCTATTAGTTTCTTCATGTATGATGTCAATGATGTTATGCCACAACTTGTCTGGTCTTTGATTATTAGTGTTCAATGTGTGCAATCTATTCTTGAGATAATCTGTAATTCAGGTAGAATATATGCAAGGTGTTATTTTGTGTCTCATATATATATTTTTTTTTCATTTTCACTAGCTTCAACTTGAACTTGCATATGAGTAATTGATGGTCTGTTCCACAATTAGCCCCTGGCTTTATTCTAATGAATCTTCTCCATCGTCTCTTCCCACAGATGTAGCCAATTTGATTTCTGTGTATTCTATACAAGTCGTTAGTCTTGTAAAATTTTCTTTTGTGATCTCTAGCATCATTTCTAGCATCAAAGACATCTTCCCCAAATTCAGATTCTTCTTGTTTCTAACTTTCACATTCCAATTGCTATGGTTATCAATGCATCCTGATGCATGTTTGGTCAAAAAATATATGGGTAAAAAAAATTAAAAACTCAGACTTGAGAAGTTTGTAAAAGTCTTAATCTTTGCCATTAGTTGTTGTTAAGTGCTGTTGAGTCAGTTGCTCAACCTGTGTAAGGTTTCTGAAGAGTGGCTGCTGGGTTTGAACTGCTGACCTTATGGTTAAAACTGATCTTGCAGTCTAGTGCACTATCTTGCAACCTCACAGCAGGACTCTATCAGTGATAGGTACATTAACCTGAGTATTAGTCCTATTAGCTGGTCTTCCTTGTAGGTATATGAGTATTATCCCATCTCTGGCAGTGTGTACTTCAGGATATATCTAGAAATGCTATTTTTGATAATGAATATGATGGCATTCCTCTTCAATCTGTCATTCCTACAATAGAAGACAATTTGATTGATTAAAAATGGCCAATACCAGCCCATTTCAGCTCTTTGATGCTTAGGACATCAATCTATGTGTTCCCTTTCATTTTTTACAAATTCCAACTTCATTGGATACATAATTCATGCATTCCATATGCAGATTATTAATGGATGCTTGTAGCTACTTCTAATTTTGAGGTGTGCCCCAACAACAAACAAAGGTCCTAAAAGCTTTGCTCCAAATCATTAAGGTTGACTTGACAATCAGAAGGCAGGCCTTCCTAGTTGTATTTTGAGCATTATCCAATCTGAAGAGCTCATCTTCTGTCATTATATCAAACAATGTTTCTCTGTATCACACAATGTTTTCAGAGGCTAATTTTCAAAGGGCATCACTTCTTTTTTTCTGAACTGTCTTACTGATGCTCACTGGAACCTGTCCACCAAGAGTGACCCTTCTGGCATCTGAAATACCATAGGCTCTGCTTCTAGCATTACAGCATACATTAACCACCACAGTCTGACAAATTGACAGACAATTGGTAACCCACATCACTGGATCCCTAGAAATTTCACGGAAGTTGGAGATGCCTGAAAATTTTGGTCAGGTTAATTTCTTACCTTTTAGCATGTAGATGTCTTGTCAATAGGCCTACAGTCATTAATACTTCTTCTTAACTAGATCCAATCAGCACAATATTACCAATATAAAATACCAGTGTGACACTTTGTGGAAGCGAAAGGCTATGAAAGTCCCTATGGACTTAATTATAACATAAGTTAGAGAGCTGGTATTTTCCAAATTAGACCAGTGAAGGCATACTGCTGACCTTGTCAGCTGAAGAGAAACTGCTTCTGGTAGTTCTTCAAAACAAGGATAGAGTAAAATGCATCGGCCAAATTAATGGTTGAATACCAGGTCCCAGATTTGTAAGGATTTGTGCAAGAAATGAAACCACATCTAGAATGGCAGCTAAAAGAGAATAGAGTGGGGAAGTAGTGGGAATCACCATCCCTGCATCCTTCAAATCCCTGATGGTGGTACTAATCTCTGCAATTCTTCCAGGAATGTAGTATTGCTTTATTTTTGGTTTACTATTTTTCTATTTAAGAGAAGTTATAATGTCTTCTATTTGGTTTTCCATTCTATATAGCCTTTATTCCACATGTATGGATTCCTATATGAACTTTCTTCAAGTTGATGAGTACATTTATTCCAATTATGCATTCTATAACTATGGTGGATTTGGAGACCTACTGGTCATACGGTAACATGGACCTGAGCTAAGACTCAGTTAATAACCTTACTTACATGTACTTCTAGTCTGATTGGTTGAACACAGTGATGTTTTGGGTTCCAGAGATTAACATCAGTAAACTTAGTGATATATTGGGTTAAGTATTGGTCTGCTAACTGAAAGGTTGGTAGCTTGAATGCATCAACTGCTCCATGGGAGATCAATGAGGCAATGTGTTTCCATAAAAATTTATACCCTTCAACTCTACTGAGAAGCTCTAAACGCTATCCTATAGGGTTGGAATGGACTGTACAATAGTAAATTGTTGTTGTTGTTGTTTAATTAGAGTCATTATCCAGTAATTTAAGAATATCTGATTATTTCATTTTACCTATGAATGGTCCCTTTGATTAAAAGCTATCAATCCCTTTGGGGAGGGCCAACAGAAAGAGTAAACTAATTAAGTTTTTGCAATGTACTTGAATTCTTCTTCATGAAGACTTAGACCCCCCTTCATTCAAGGGGTTGTGGATCTGTGAACTGATTCAAATCTGGGAATTGAGTAAAGGACCATAACTCTCTATTCTAATCATTCAAGTTCAACTGCTGTTCACTTGACCTAGAACTCTCCACTTATACAGAACAAGGAAATACTTAGTAGATTTCCCATTTATTTTACATCATTGCTAAGTATCCAATGTCATAATTCCATGAGTCAAACTATACTGATTATTGCGTTGCCTCTACTATTACACTAGCTATGAAGACCTTGCCTTTGGTGATTAAATGTTGCCACTCTGCCCCTACAACTCTGAGGTACAATCAGTCCCATTTTACTTATGTGTCTTCTTTCAGTTAGTGCAGCTTCCAATCTCAAATCTGCTTTACAAAAACAGCAGTCACATCAGTAGACTCCATCATTTATCCAACACATGCAGACAAACACAGGCACACAATTCATTTATTATGCAGCTGGTCCTTGTGGGCATGTCCCTTACAAAATTACATATATGGAGCATAGAGGTTCCCAATGAATAGGGATAAAAATTAAAGGGATATTTACAAAAGGGACAAGCAAATATTCCAAATAAAAACTTAACCTTCTTTACAATCTTGTAAGTATTACTTTTCATTTGTCAGGAAGCATCAGACGTAGATTTGATATTTACAGAGAGCTGACACTGTCTCTTTCAAATGTGCTTAGAAACGTTCAGTCAACAAGGAGTTAGACTATTATTTGTATCTTTCTTTATTCGTTTTTGTTTGACCATAACTTGACGTTGCCTTCAGGATCTGACCTTTCAATTCACCAAATAGGAAAGCATAAGGTCATCTGTAAGGACTTACTGAGAATATATGGTCATTATTGTTGCAAAACACTGAATCTATTGGCAATAACACTATGGTTTTTCTCAAGTGTATATTTAATGACACACATTTCCAGCAAATGATAGTTGATAAGCCACTGATATGAAAGCTGTAAAAACATATAAATTTGACAATTCCTTCATTTCAAAAAAATTCACTATCTGCAAAATGCAAAAGTGTCAAGACACTTAAGAACTTATTTTATAATAAAGAGTGAGCCATTTGACAGAGGGCTCAGACTTGTGACTACGTGCTTTCCTTTCTTCATTAATTGATACTTAAATTTATTATAGAAAGAGATCCAACTCTTATCACCAAAATTAACAAACACCATTTTCTTTCATAAATTAAGTATTTTTTACCAGAAGACTCCAGAGAGTTTATAGAAAAACACCACTGTCTTTTCATTGCATTTTTCCACTAATTTTTTGAAGCCTCATATTTTTTAAGCAAAATAATGAATCTGTCATCTGTATTTTACACTTTAAATATCGATTTTATTTATAATCTACAATTTCATATCGTTCTCATAAGCATTTAGGAAAAAAATAGACATGTCTAGTTTTTGGAAGCATACTTTCATAAAGGCTGTCACAGAAATTATTCAAAAGTTAAGAAATAAGGAAAAGAGACTACTAGCTTTCCTTCTAATAAAGTGCTGAGATTAATTTTGCATTGACTGGCACATATCACAACGCTCTTGGGACAGAGGTTTATTTCTAGCCTTTTTCTAAGTAAAGAGGTAATTAATTTCTACCCAGTGAAGCAGATAATTTCAATGCATATGGTTTATGGTCCAGTTGGATATTAGCCAGTTTTATATCCAACCAACAATTTAATCCACGCATTTCATATTAACACACCTCGTTTTTCAAATGTTCTTTTAATATTTGAACTCTCATAAGGATTCACTTATTACTTAATGAGTTTTTAAAATTATTTAACATGGTTTATTTTACATGTGCATGATTTTACCTTTTATAATTTTATAATCTGAATACTCGTATAAGACTAGGCATATATTAGTGTATTATGGTAATTTCTTTCTCCTTGTTGTTGTTAGGTGACATTGAGTTGGTACCAACTCTGAGTGACTCTATTCAGAACAGAACTAAACACTGCCCAGTCTTGCACCAACCTCATAATCATTGCTATGTTTGAGTCCATTGGTGCTGCCACTGTGTCAATCATTCTTATTGGGGGTATTAGTCTTTTTGGCAACCTCTACTTTACTAAACATGACATCAATTCTCCAGGGAAGGCCCCTGTTGATAACATATCCAAAGTATGAGAAACAAAGTCTTGCCATGCTGGCTTCCAAAAAACATTCTGGCTGTACTTCTTCAAACACATATATGTTTGTTCTTTGGGCAGTCCATTTCAATACTGTCCTCCAACACCATACCTCAAATGCATCAATTCTTCTATGATCTTTCTTATTCACTGTTCAATTTTCATATACATACGAGGTTATTTTAAAAACCATGTCTTGGATCAGGTGCACCTTAATCCTCAAATTGACATCTTTGCTCTTCAACACTTTAAGAGGTCTTGTGCAGCAGGTTTGCCTAATGCAGTATGTCGTTTCTTTCATTCACTGGGGCTTCCATGAGTGTTGATGGTTGCTCTGAGTAAAATAAAGTTTTTGACAACTTCAATCTTCTCTTCATTTATATGGATGTTGTGTATGGGTCCACTGGTGAAGATTTTTGTGGGGTTTTTTGTTTTTGTTTTTTACATTGAGAATCAACCCATATCGAAGGCTGTGGTCTTTGAGCTTCATCAGTATTTTAAGTCCTCATCGCTTTTTGCAAGCAGGTTGTGTCATCTGCATTTCGCAGGTTTTTAATGACTCTTCTCCCAATTCTGATGCCTTTTTTTCCCATATATTCCAGTTACTTGGATTATGAGCTAGTTTCAAGACTGAATGAATACAATGAAAGTATACATCCCCGGTGCACACCTTTCCTAATTTTAAACTATTCAATGTTCCTTTCTTTTATCTATACAACTGCCTCTTGGTCTATGTACAGGTTCCTCATGAGCACGGTTTTTTTGTTCTGGAATACTCACTCTTTACAATGCTGTCTATAGCTTCAAAAGTCTTTGCACAGTTAATAAAGCATAGGTAAACACTTTTCTGCTTTCATTCAAGATTCATCTGATGTCTGCAATGATATCCCTCATTCCATGTCTTCTAAATCTGGCTAGTGTCTCTGTAAGTTTTCTGTCAATGTATGTTTGCAGAGATATTAATGATATTATCTGATGGTTCCTACATTTCTTTGGGTCACTAGTCTTTAGAATGGGCACAAATATGGATCTCCTTCAGTCAGTTGGCTATGTAGTTGTGGTCCAGATTTCTTAGCATAGATAAGTGAGGTTCTCCAGGGCTGTATCAGTGTGTTGAAATATTTCAGTCTGTGTTCAACCAATTCCTGGTGCATTGTTCTTTGCCAATGCCTTCACTGAACTGAGCTTCTTCGTTCATTATTATTGGCTCTTGATTATATGCAACAAACTGAAATGTTTGATCATCCACAATTTCTTTTTGATACACTGATTCTGAGTTTTCCTTCCATCTTCTTTTGATGCTTTTCCGCATCATTCAGTTTTTGCCCAAAGAATCTTTCAGTATTGGAGGTTAAGGCTTTATTTTTCTTCAGTTCCCTCAGCTTGACAAATGCTGAGTGTGTTCTTCCCTTTTGGTTTTCTTACTAAAGGTTTTTGCACATTTCATTAAAACACTTGACTATGTCTTCTGGAGCTGCCCTTTGAAATTTTCTATTCAGTTCTTTTACTTCCTTGTTTTTACATTTGCTTTCACATCTCTACACTGGAGAGAAAGTTTGAGTCTCTTCTGAAATCCATTTTGTTCTATTCCTTCTTTCTTGTTTTCTAAATGACCTTTTGCCTTCTTCCTGTATGATGTTCTTTACGACATCTCACAATTCTTCTGGTCTTTTGTTTTTAGTGATTAATGCATCAAATTTATTCTTATATGACCTCTAAATTCACATTAAAGGTCATATTTTAGCTCTCATGGACTTGTTTAATCTTCTTCAGCTTCAGCCTGAACTTGCATATGATCAACTGATTGGTTCTTCCACAATATGCCCTGGCCTTGTTTTGGTTAATGATATAGAGCTTTTCGATGATCTCTTTTGACAGATGTAGTCAACTTGATTTCTGTGTATTCTACTTGATGAAGTCCATGTGTATAGCCATGTTTTATGCTATTCAAAAATATATTTGCAATGAAGAAGTCATTGGTCTAGCAAAATGCTATGATGAAATACCTAGCATCATTTTGGTCACCAAGGCCATATTTTTCAACTGGTGATCCTTCCACTTTGTTTCCAACCTTTGCATTCCAAACACTAGGAATTATCAACATATCTTCATTGCATGTTTGGTCAATTTCAGACTGAAGAAGTTGATAGAATTCTTCAATTTCATCATCATGGACTTTAGTGGTTGGTACATAAATTTAAATAATAGTGATCTTAACTAGTCTTCCTTGTAGGTATATGGATATTATCCTGTCACAGACAGGACTGTACTTCAAAACAGATCTTGAAATCTTCTTTTTGATGATGAATGCAACACAATTCCCCTTCAAATTGTAATTTCTGGCATAGTAAACCATGTGATTGTCAGATTCAAAATAGCTAATACCAGTCCTTATGAACTCACTCTTGCTTAGGATATTGAAGTTTATGCGTTCCATTTCATTTTTGATAATTTCTAATTTTCCTAGATTTATACTTCAAACATCCCATGTTATGAATATTAATGGATGTTTACAACTGTTTCTCCTCACTTTGAGTTGTGCCTTGTCAGCAAATGAAGGTCCTGAGACTTTACTCCATTCATGTCATCATGGTCAACTCTCCTTTGAGGAGGCAGCTCTTCCCGAGTCATATTTTGAGTGTCTTAGAACCTGAGGGGATCATCCTCTGGCACTATTTCTGACAATATTCTGACACTCTTGTTCATGTTTCAATATTCAATATTCTGGTGCTGACAATGTTCCACTACTATTCATAAGGTTTTCAGTGACTAAATATTCAGAATCAGTCTGTCTCTCCTTCTTAGTCTGTTTTCATCTAGAAGCTCAGCTGAAACCCATCCAGAATCACAGCAACATGCAAGCCACCACAGTAGGACACACTGACAGATGTGTGATGGTTATGTGCATTCACCTGTTAGGGCTCTTGAGCCCTAAATTATAAAGAGAAAACTAATATATCTATTATATCTTTCTTCCCTTTAAAACAGTATTATGAGGCTGTCTATACTAAGCCTGGGCCAAAATTGCAAAAGCCTAAATATTCTTGCTAATCATGCAAAGGAAAACTCTACAAATATGGTAATATGTCATTTGGTACTAGAATTCCTTTCACTTATAATCCTAAATTCTGTCAGTTTACATGAGAAAAAGATAACATTTAAGAAGCTGCATATTTGATATCAAACACTCAAAAAGTAGCTGAATCTTCATAGCTCCATTATTAGTAATACATAGAATACATTCTCCTTTTCTATTGTTCTTTATTCAGTATTTCTAGTCTCTTAGAGAATCCCTGAAAGTTTAATTATGATCCTTCAATGGACTTATGTCAATATCCCACACAACTTAAATTTTTATTTTACTTTTTTTTTAATGAAAGTTTTCACATTATAATCAGGGTAATGGTATGTAGTTAGACACAACTGAGATAGCTCCAACTGATAGTGACACCATGCAAGACAGAAAACAACAACAACAACAAAATTATCCAGTCCTATACTCTATCATCCTAGTTTTATGTTCTGTTTTGTTTTTATGTTTGGACCCACTGCTACAATCACTGTGACAATGCTTCTTATTGGTGGTCTTCCTCTCTTGCACTAAACCTTTATTTTACCAAGCATGATATCGTTATTCAGAAAATGATCCCTCTTGATAACACAAGATGAAGTCTTATAATTCTTGCATCTAAGGAGCATTCTGAGTGTACTTCCAAAATGCATGTGTCTGTTTTTCTGGCAGTCCATGCTACTTTCAGTGCTCTTCTCTAACTCCATAAAGCAAATGAATCAGTTCTTCTCAAGTCTTCCTTATTCATTGTCCAGTTTCTACATGCATATGAAGCAATTGAAAATACCAAGGACTTAGTCTTCAAAGTGACACGTGAGCTCTTTAACAATTTAAAGAAGTCTTTTGTAGTAGATGTGTCCAATACAATAGTTCTTTTATTTATTTATTTATTTATTTATTTATTTATTTATTTTCACTGCTGCTTCTATGAACATTGATTTTGGATCAAAGCAAAAAGAAATCCTTGATAAATTTAATATTGTCTCTCATAATCATGATGTTTTTTAAAATGGTCCAATTATGAAGATTTGTGTTTTCCTTACTGTGAGATGTAATCAGTGCTGTTTCTTTGATCTTCAAAAGCAAATGTTTCAAGTCTTTCTTGATTTCAACAAACATGGTCATGTAATACATATATCATAGATTGTTAATGAGACTTTTTCTATTCTTGATGCCTTGTCCTTTTTCATATAATTCAACTTCTCAGATTATTTGCTTAGCATACAGATTGAATAAATATAATACACTGATTTAAAATCATGTAGTATCATTTTTATTCCATTCAAATGACTACCTCTTTTTCTATGTACATGTTCTGCATGAGCAAAATGCAGTGTTCTGAAATTCCCATTCTTTTCAATGTTACCAATAGTTAGCTATGATCCCCACAGTCAAATGCCTTTGCAAAATAAATAAAGCAAAAGTAAACATATTTCTGGTATTCTCTGCTTTACCACAAGATCCACCTAACTTCAGCAATGCTACCTCTCATTCCATGTGTTCTAATAAATCTGATTTGAATTTCTGGCAGATCCCTGTCAATATGCTGCAGCAACTGTTCTTGTATTATCTTCAGCAAGAATTTACTTGTCTGCTGTATTACTGATATTGTCCAACAGTTTCCACATTTTATGAGGTCATTTTTCTTTACAATGAACACAAATACGGAACACTTGAAATTGGTTGGCCAAGGAGCTTTTTCTTGACATAGGTAAGTGTATGCTTCCAGCGCTGCATCAGTTTGTGCAAATATTTCAAGTGGTATTCCATCAATTCCAGGAGTCTTGTTTTTCAACAATGACTTTAGTGCAACTTGGGCTTCTTCCTTCACTACTACTCATTGTTTATCATATGCTTATCTTGAAAAGGTATGTAGAACACTTTTTCTTGGTAGACTGACTCTGTATAGTCCTTCTATCTTTGATTTAACCTACCAACATAGTTCAGTATTTTGTCCATAGATTTTTTTCAATATTGCAATTTGAAGCTTAAAATTTATTAATCAGTTCTTTCAGCATGACAAGTGCATAGCATGCTCTTCCCTTTTGATTTTCTAATTCCATGTCTTTGTGCATTGCATTATAAGACTTTATTTTGTCTTCTCAAGCTGCCCTTTGAAATCTTCTACTCAGTTCTTTTACTACATTTCCCCTTTCATTTTAGCTACTCAATGTTCAATGCAAGTTTTAGAATCTCTTTTAACATCTATTTTGATCTTTTCTTCCATTTCTGTCTTTTTATTGACCTTTTGTTTTCATCACATATGACTTTCTTCATGTCATACCATGACTGCTCTAGCCATTGCTCATTAGTGTTCAATGCATCACATTTGTTCTTGAGATGATCTCTAAATTCAGTTGGGATATACTCAGGATGTGTTTTGTCTCTCCTATAGACTTTTTTTGTTTTTTTTTTTTCATTTTATTTATCTTTAACCTAAACTTACATAGGAGCAGTTGAATGATTGTTACACAGTCAGTCTCTGGCCTTATTTTGACTGTTATTGAACTTCTTCATGGTCTCTTCCCACAGATGGAATTAAATTTATTCCTGTGTAATTCATTTGGAGAGGGTCAAGTGTATAGATGCCATTTAGTCACTGAAAAAAAAGGTATGTGTACTGAAGAAATCATTGGTAAAGCTATTAAAAGCTTCATTTCTATTACCAAGACCATATTTTCCATCTACCAATCCTCACAATTGGACCAATATATAAAATCACGATAAACATAGAAAGGATTAAAGTTGGCAAACATTTCATTTTGCTTGGATCCATAATCAACACACATGGAAGCAGAAGTCAAAAAATAAAATGATGTATTTCATTAGGCAAATATACTGCAAAGTAAAACCAAAAACTTTTTAGAGTGTTCAAGAGCAAAGATGTCAGTTTGTAACTAAGGTGCAGTTGACCAAAGTCATGGTAT
>NW_006408521.1:4066117-4067030 GCF_000296735.1 Chrysochloris asiatica | reverse complement strand
TTGTAACTAAGGTGCAGTTGACCAAAGTCATGGTATTTTCAATTGCCTCGTAGGCATACAAAAGCTAGATAATGAATAAGAAATACAAGAGTAGAATGCTTGCATTTGAATTATGGTGTTGGTGAAAGTACTATGGACTGCCAGAAGAACAAACAAATGTGTATTGAAGAAGGACAATCAGAATGCTCATTAGAAGCAAGGACTGAAACTCTGTGGTCATTTTTGGATATGTTATCAAGAGTGATTAGTACCTTGGTAAGAACATCATGCATGGTAAACTGGAGGGTTGGTGAAAAGAGGAAGAACCTCAATGACACAAAGGCAGCAACAAGGGGCTCCAACGCAACAATTGTGAGGATGGTGCAGGACCAAGCAGTGTTTCATTCTGTTGTTCAAAGGATCACTATAAGTCAGTACCTAGTCCTTGGCACCTAATAACAACAATCTTCCATTTTTGTATCAATTTTTTTTCTCATTCCAATGACCAGTAATTATCAATGTATCTTGATTGAATATTTGATCAATTTCAGACTGACGAAGTTGGTAGAATTTTTCAATTTCTTCAACATTGGGTATGGTGATTGGTGATAAAATTTTCAGTGCAGTTTTTTAAACTGGCATTCGTTGTACACTTACAGCACTAGCCAATCACAGATAGCATTACAATTTAAGACATATTTTGAAATGATGATTGTGAAGACATCCTTCTTTAATTTGTCATTACTGGCATAACAAACCACATGATACACTG
Source organism: Chrysochloris asiatica (assembly GCF_000296735.1). Lineage (NCBI taxonomy): Eukaryota > Metazoa > Chordata > Mammalia > Afrosoricida > Chrysochloridae > Chrysochloris > Chrysochloris asiatica. Next base: position 4,066,279 of record NW_006408521.1, on the reverse strand, counting down.
ATTTAAAATAAAACCAATGTCAGTCCAACTCAGCTCCCTAATATCTAGGATACTGATCTTTATGAATTCTATCTAATTTTTTTTTTGAAACCTTTCAACTTTCCTTGACTCATAATTCATACATTGCACATACACTCTGATTGTTAATGGATGTCTGCCACT
>NW_006408521.1:4054748-4061524 GCF_000296735.1 Chrysochloris asiatica | reverse complement strand
GTTCCACCAACTATAAGCCTTCCAACCTTTTAAATATTCCTATCTCTACGGTTCTGAGTTTTTGATCTCTGCCCTGGATCTGCTTTGCCTGGTATTCTGTAGTATCACTGATGGCGAACTTCACTGCACCTCCAGACCCTAGCTGCCATCCAAGAACAATTATTCTGCATCACTTATTTGCGCTCATGGGAAATCTGTACATAGACCAAAAGGCAGATGTTCTAATAGTACAAGGAGCTACTTTTTTCTTCTTAAAGTCATGAAAGGTGTGCCTCAGGGTTGAACTATTTCATCATATTTATTCAATCTGTATGCTGAACTCATAATCCGAGAAGCTGACTTCTAGGAATAAGGATGTGGAATCAGTATTGGAATAATATTGATTAAGATTCTTTGATATGCAGGTAACATCCTTGTTTGCTGAATGTGAGGACAACTTAAAATGCTTATGGATAAATATCAAAGACCACAGCCTCCAATATGAGTCGTACCTCAATGTAAAGAAAAGAAAAATCTTGACACTGAACCAATAAATAACATCATGATAAATCAAAAAAAAGATTGAAGTTGTCAAAGACTTAATTTTGCTTGGATCCCCTATTAGCAGTTATGAATTCAAATGATATATTGCATTAGGCAAATCTGCTGCAAAAGATATCTTTAAATTGTTCAAAAGAAAAGGTGTTAGTTTGAGGACTCAGGTGTGCCTGACCCAAGTCATGGTATTTTCAATAGCCCCATATACATGTGAAAGTTATACTATGAATAAGGAAGACTACAGAAGAATTGACACATTTGACTTTCGATGTAAAAATTTAAAGTACCATGTATTTCCAGAAGAACAAACAAATCTGTGTTGGAAGAAATACAGTCATAATGTTCCTTCAAAGGTAGGGTGGCAAGAGTTTGGCACTTAACAACAAACAACATACTACCAGTATTTCAAATGCCAAACGAGCTACCCACACTGATCAGCTTTTAGCAGAGTTCAGTGAAGTCTAGACTAAGAGAGACTAGAAGGAAAGGTATGGTGATCTACTTACTAAAATTAACTAAAGAAAACCATATGAATGAGTAGAGAATTCTGACCAATATAGTGCTGGAAGATAAGCCCCCTAGGCTGGAAACACTAAAAGTACACAGTAGCTGCAACAACAGACTACTGCTGTTGTTGTTAGGTGCTACTGAGTTCTGGTTCATAGCCGCCCTGTGTAGGGTTTCCAAGGAGTAGCTGTTATGTTTACCACCAACCTTGAGGTTTAAGCCAACCTTGAGGTTGAGTGTCTATCCTACAGTGCCACAGGAGGTCTAGAGCTTGTTAATAACTGTGAAGATGATGCAGGGCCAGGCAAGCTTTTGTTCCAATGGAAATCAGGTAGCTCTGAATCAAAATCAAGTCAATAACAATGAAAGATAACAAGTATTGTATAAATAATAGCCTGTGTATAAAAGTTCATAAAAACCCAAAATGTTACCCCAGGTTTACCAATATGCCTGCCTTAAAAGTTAAAAATCTATATTCAGTAGTCATGTAACTTTCAAATGGATAATTTTGCTTCACTAAACTTAGGAATCTTTATCTAGGAACATTGCTTGTGCTCATGGTGGAATGTCTCTGACAGTCCTTTGTAGTTGCCTACATGCTGACTTTCTCAGAAAGGCTTCTCTGCTTTCTAGGTGTGAACAAAGACTTCTTCTTCAGAGCCCCCACATGTAAGTTCTTATCTCTTTGTGCCTGAGTCCTGCCCTCAGATTAACTGATGAATTCCATTTAAAAAGAAATTAAGTCATATTGAACAATACATAAATGTTTACAAAATGAGTGGACACTTGCTCTGCTTATCTCAGGGGATTTTCGCCAGGTAAAAAAAAAAATGCAATAATATAAAAGGTATTATCTTTAAACCATATGAATATGATGAATACATAAAAACAAAACAAAAAGCCCACTGCCATGGAGTTGATTCTAACTCATATGGTTTCTGAAACTGTAACTTGTTACAGAAGCAGACAGTCTCCTCTTCTGGGATTTAAAATGAAGAATAGTAGTACTTTCAATACGATAATTACATTCTGTTAAAACTTCACGGAAATGGTTTGTAATGAGGCATTAACAGAATACTGCTCATAATCATACTGTGGTGTACAAATCTATACACTTTCACATTCTGAACTTTTATAGGATTTGGTAAGATCTTTATCTATGCTTTCATATAAGAAAGTAAAAGAAATACATAAAAAAAAACAAAAAAACTGCCCACCTCTGCAGCAAAAAACTAAAGTTCATGAATTACCTGAATCAGTTCCATATTTTTCTTTTGGTTGTGAAAACCTTGCTAGATTTAGCTGTTGTTGTTATTGCTGTTAAGTACCTTCGAGTTGGCTCCAACTCACAGTGACCCTCTATAGGGTTTCCAAGGGGCAGGTGGTGAGTTTAAACTGCCAGCCCTGTGGTTCAAATAGGCCTTGTGGTCTAGTGTTTATCCTACAATACCACATCAGGATTACTGATTTATCCATAGTGAAGCAATTTTTAATATAAGAATCAGAGGTAAAACTAAGGCTTTCCTAAAAGAGAAAAATAATTAATTTGATAAGTTTGATGTAATAGCTAAGAATTTTACAGTTATATGTATTCTGATTAGAAAACTGGCTTTGCCATTTAAACACTGTATCACTTGACAATTAGTAATCTTATTTGTAAAATAACTATGTAGGTAGGTAGGTAGAACGATGGATAGAGGGATGGATGATAGATAAATATACAGACAAGCAGACAGAGAGCCACAAGGCTATCAATGTACATAGTGTTATTTCCTGGTAGAAAAGGATCTGCTGCTTGTTCATCTCTATATCATTGTTCACAACACTGCGATTAGTCTGTGACTACTTGCAAACATTTTTCATGTTGTGCAAAGATTAGATTCTAAGACTTTTGCTATCTCTTTCCATGCAGAGATAATTAAAGAAAGATCCAATGAATCAATTTCAATTTTCTGAGATGTACATGCCTTGGATTTCTTTTTTAACTGCTAAACAATGTGTCTCTTCCTAATTCTTTATAATGGATAGTTTGTAGAAACTATATGATAATCCTTGGGTAGGGAGACAAAGGAGTGTAAAAACAAAAAAATTCAAAGTGGGTGCCTAAAATGCCCACAGATTTCTGGTTTTGATGAGACTGAAAAAGCAGTACTGCTTCAAAACCAGATATTTTGCAGGACTTTGCCACAATTCACCTTGTATTATTTTCTTAAGATGAATCATCCATAAAATATATTTTATGTGTATCTTTACTTTGCTCAGAAATTCATATGCTAGCAAATTATTCAACACATTTCTCAAAATACCATCTACAATTACAATTAGTGCCAGGAAAGGGCTGACTAAGAAGTAGATTCACGTGTTCTGAAACTCTGAATTAAAACACAAATATCTCTTGCCTTCTAAAGAAGTCTTACTCCTATAGAAAAACATTGTTTGCCTACTTCTGTCCTGGTAGCACTATTTATCAAGATGACTTTTTAAAATACCACAGAAAAAAACTGTATTATATAAAAACTCTGTAAGTACAGATTTCAAATTGATATGAGAAGGCAAAGTGGTAATCCAAAAGTAGGAAAATATATTCTCTTACATGTATACAAATATGCTGAAGTATATATAAAGAGCTTTTCATACTTTTAAAGAAGGTATAAATTTTAAAAATATGTTATGGAAGTCTAATTACATATCCTTTCTGGATAAATAATAGGTGTGTTCATATGACAGAGGAGAAGATCAAAGAAACTTAAAAAATCAAATAAATCATTTCCACACCCTCCACACACAGAGTAGACAGGGATGGGCAACTTGGACATTGGCTACCCAAAATTGGGGGTGGGGGGCTACAAAGGCAAGAAGTGACTAGCTTACAAGCATTCAAGAGGGAACCTAGATCCAGAGGGCATGGAGGAAGGTAGAATCTCCAGTGAGTCGTATTCAATCTGTCTAGGTGGGGTTGAAGCAATGAAATGCAGATGGGTCTCTTGTGATACAATATTGAATAATTATTATCAGGACTAATTGTGAGGGTTGGAAATGTAAAGGTAGACATTTTATAGCAAGGAGGGGAGTGATTAACTTTTCAGTCTAGGAGTGGAGGTCCCTAGGACCATCAAGGGAGAAGAGCGGAGAGCGGGACCCTACCCAGAGAAGCAGTGATGCCTGAAATGGAGCCAGAGATGATGACGTGGAGTGATGGAGCAGCTGGAGACTTTAGATCCAGAGAGGGAGAGTGACTGTGTGCTGAAGACCTGGGAGGTACAGGGGGAAGGATTGCATGGTGGGGATTGTAACCATGGCAATGAGAGACAATATACGATAGAATGAATGTAAAACTAATGTTCTCCCATGTAAACTATCACATAATTCACAATAAAACATTTTTAAAAAATGGTATTGGCTACATCATAGCCATGGAGATCTGATGTGGCACCATAGGATTCACATTCAACCACAAGGTCAGTTTGAACTGCAAGGTCAACAGTTCAAACTTACAAGCCACTCCTCAGAAACCTATACAGGGATACTATGAGTTGGAACCAATTTGACAGCACTTAACAAGAACATCATAACCATATATTGTTGGTAAATAAATGATGAAATCAACTCTCCAGTAAATATCTTGGAAGCTTTAATTACTGATGTGACCGCCTATCCATTTTGATAGCTTCATTTTTACAGAATAAGGAAACGAAAAACTGTGTAAATGAAAATATAGTGTTGTAAGATAAACTTTGAGTACCAGGAAGAGAGAATACAATCTGCTATTATCAAAAAGCAAGAATCCAATAGTCATTATATTTGTAATAATTCTATTATATATGTCAAGTTGACTTGTGCTGTGAAAAACACTTAACTTTTCAAGTCAAATTTTTTGGTACTATATATATATGACCTTCATTTGTGTGTTTAGTATGTCAACTGACAAGCATTGTTTTCAGGTTTATATTACTAATTCCTATTTGATACTTCTTGATCACTTTTTCTTTAAATTATAACATTAGAGCATTAATAAAAGTGGTCCAAAAATATGGGCATGATACTTTCATTATAATAAAATTTCTAAATTAGTTTGTTTTCTTGTCTAATATGAGATCTATATATCCATGTGGCTAGTCCAGTATCCTTTGGATTTACAATGGTAGCTCAAAATCTACTGCTTCAAAATCATACATAACTTTTATTAAATAAAAACATCAAAATGCGAAATTATCATCTCTCAGCATATCCTCCATCTATGTATTTACACTTATTAACACAGTGTTTTCAACCGTTTCTACAAAGAATTCTGTGCTCTTTTATTATGTCATGTTTTAAGTACAATGTTGGTGTCCTCGAGTGACCTAAATTTAAATCTTTTTTGAATTTGGAAAGCAAAAAGACTGTTAAAACCTGAATAACACCCTGTTTGAAAGCTATTGGGTAGTAGAACAAATAAAAAGTTAAATAAAAAAATTCCTAGAAACAACACACAACATCCCAAAACCTTTGGGACACAGCAAAATCAGTGCTGAAAGGAAAATTTATAGCAAAAATATACACTTCCAAAATGAAGAAAGAACCAAAATCAACATATTAACAAAACATCTCCAACTATTAGAAACAGACCATCAAAGCAAATCTACAGTTATGAGAAGAAAAGAAATAATAAATATTAGATCAGAAATAAAAGAGATAGAAAACAGAAAAGTTATAGAAAGAATCAACAGAACAAGAAGCTGTTAAAAGATTACTCCTTTTGATGACTCCTTTTATTAATTAAAATGATTAGTAAAATTGACAAACGAATGGCAAATCTAACAAAAGAAAAGGGGAAAAAGACAGAAATAACACAAAAAGGAAACACATAGATGTTGTCACAACAGAACCAATGAAAATCAAAAGGATAATAACAGAATACTATAAAGAGTTGTACTCCATAAAATTTGAAAAATCTAGAGAACATGGATACATTTTTAGAAAAACATTAACACACCTAAATTTACAAAGGAACAGAAAACTATAACAAAACAATAAATTAAACAGGTCATCAAAAAAACAAAAGAGATTTACAAAAATGGAAGAATATGCCATGAATATATAGGACAAAAAGACTTAACAATATGAAAATGTCAATACCACCCAAAGCAATCTATAGATACAACACAATCCCAATCCAGATTCCAATAATATTATTTAAAGAGATGGACAAAATGATTATAAACTTTATATGGAAGGGAAAGAGTTCTTGGATAAGCAAAGCACTACTTAAGAAGAACAAAGTTGTAGGCCTCTTACTCCCTGGATTCAAAATTAAACATGATTACAGTGGTCAAAACAGTCTGGTATTGGTACAATGAAAGACACACAGATCAATGAAACAAAATTGAGAATCCAGAAGTTAATTCATCCATTTACTGTCAACTGATCCTTGACAAAGGGTCAAATACAGTGAATGGGGAGGAGACAGTCTCTTCAACAGATAGTACTAGCAAAACTGGAAATCAATATGCAAAAGAATGAAACAAGAGCTTTATCTCATACCATACACAAAAAGTAACTCAACATGGATTAAAGACATTAATGTAATAAATCCCAGAACTATACAAGTCACCAATGAAAAAAATGAGGGACAAATTTAAGAGCCCTAATATAGGGAACACATAGACTATCAAACATTACAAAAATAACACAAACAATAGAAGACATATTAGATGACTAGGACACACTAAAAATTAGAAATGCATTGCATC
>NW_006408521.1:4046376-4053623 GCF_000296735.1 Chrysochloris asiatica | reverse complement strand
GGCATAGTCTGAATGGGTAAAAGAAGAAAACCAATGTTAAAGTGCTTGACTGTCTTGTGGATATTGGTTTCTCTTGCCTACTATTTTTAAAATAAATATTTAGGTGGGATAGAAAGTAATATTGGGAAATATGATTATAGAAAGCTTGTAAACCCATCTTCAGTCTATAACTGATTGGATTAACTAAAAAGTCATTTGTCCAGTTACAAATGCTTCTTATTAAGTCTTTGTAAAGTAATGGGCCTTGGGTGGAATCCTTAGCCCCATCCAGAACCTTCTGAAGTGAGACATTCCCTCTTAAAAGAATATTCAGAACAACCTGTAATAGCTATATGAACAGAAGATACTTCTGGAAAGAAAAACCAGCAAGAAAAAAAAAAAAAGACTGTTTGGCTGTTATAAGAACAATCAAGCTGTTAGCCTGGGAACCATCAAGGCAAGAAAAGTCAGCCTATAAGGATAAACCCTTTCCAAGACTGAAACTCAAAGGGAACACATCAGCAGACTTACAAGCTTGCTGGTTACTGCATTGGTCTATTTGTGAGTGAAAGTAGGGGAAAGGCAGCTATGAAAACATGAGCTGAGTTGACTATGTTCCATAGGCATCCGCTGATCTTGAGATGAAGGAAAAGGAAGGGCAGGTTGGTCTGAAGTTTAGGGATACTTGGGAACTCCTGATCCCTTGGGCACTGACCTCTCCAATGGGGGCTAGTCCTGAGAGTGTAGCAGCCAGCTGATCTGAAGTGGCTATGAGTCAGTACTGACTTGATGGCACTTACCAACAACAACATAAGTGAAATGGACATATTCACACTAAAGTAAATAGGCTGCTATGAAGTTGTGCCATAAGAACTGGCTAAGAAATCTATGGATTTTTATCAATGATAAAAAATGGTATACAATTATTTTAAAATATTTGAGTAGTTATTCAGTGGAAGAAAGAGTAGACATAGCATATCAATAACCATTATAAAAACTATTTAGGATACTTGTTTTAGATAAATAAATATATGTTTAGGTACCAAGTCTCTTCTAAACTGGAATGGGCTGCATTAGGAACCACACTAGCCAGGAAGGCTGAAGAGTAGATTGAAATATCAGATGTGTCCTTGGTTTTAACACTGAAATTCTCATCAAATCCCAAGGGGGTAAACACTTGCATTTTATCACATAGTGAATAATGATTATCGAGTCCTTCTTATGTGACACATGCTGTACTGATGTAGATAGTCTCACTTAATCCTCACAGCAGTCCTGTAATATAGTTTTATTTACCCGTCTACCTCTTCCATATATAAGGGAAATTGGGCAAGTATATGACAAATAATGAAAAAAACTCATTATGTAAATGAAGTACTGTAGGATAAGCACTGGACCACAAGGTCAGTTTGAACTGCAAGGTTAGCAGTTCAAACATGCCAGTGGTTTCTTGGAAACCCTCGCTCACTGTGAGCGAGAATTGACTCAAAGACACTTAACAACAACTTATGAAAGCAATTCATTATGTAAATAGCAGATTTTTACTTTTAAGGCCAGTGTGAAGCACCAAGCCTATATCTAAAATCAGTAACCTCTACCCACCACATTACTAATGAAGCATATTATAAAAACAGAAGTTCAAGTCTAACATCAGTGCACTGGCATCAATTTGTAGAATATTATTGTTGTTTAAAGTGCCGTCGAGTCGATTCTGACTCAAATCAATCCTGTACAGGGTTTCCAGAAGCAGCCAATGGGTTTGTATTGCTGACCACATGCAGTCCAGTGCTTATCCTAGAGCGCCACACCAGGACTTTAATTTTTATAATACAGCAAGTGTCCTTCTTTATTTTTTTATTTTCTGATTTAAAAATCATAAACTTGCAGAGAGTACATATCTTTGTGATAAAATGTCATGGTCTTTGGCAAATCTGTAATGTAACAACGTTGTTGTTGTTGTTGTTGTTGTTGTTGTTGTCGACTGCCATCAAGTCGATTCCGACCTACATCGACCATGTATAGGGTTTCCAAGGAGCAGCTGGTGAACTTGAACCGCCAACCTTGCAGTTCAAAAGGCTTTGCAGTCTGGCACATTAACCCACAGCGTCACACAATAAGAGCCATCAATAAACAGGTAAATTCCATCATCTCCCACCTCAAAATCATTATCTGCCCTTTGTAATTACTGCTTTCCAACATTCTAGACCCATGAAAGTCATTGGTTTGTTCTGTCGCTGAAAACACAGATTTCAAGAACATAACGTAAGTTAAATTATACATTATGTATCTTTCTGGTCTTGCTTGTTTCATACAGCAAAATTCAGCTGAGGTCAATCTATGCTTTATGTATACCAATGGCTTATTCCTAAGCTCTTTGGGGCACTATATAAATATACCATAAACCTACTGAAGGACATCTGGTTGTTTCCTGTTTTTAATGATTATGAATAAAGTTGCTAAAATATCTTCATACAGATAATACCGTGAGCATTCGTTTTTCATTTTTCTTAGTACATTTCTAAAACTGGAATTGGGTTATATGGTCAGTATATGCTAATCATCATATTAAACTTACATAATGTTTTCAAATTTCCGTACCCACCACTGAGCAATGAAATTAGCTGATGTTCTCTATATTTTAATCATCACAAGGTTTGGTGATTTTTTTTTTGCTGTGCTTGTGTTTGATTTTGTCATTTTAATAGATAGTAGTATGTCCATGTGGTATGAATTTGCATTCTCTAGTGACAAGTGAAGTTGAGCTTTTATGTACATATACTTATACATGGGTAGTCCCCACGTCATGAACAACTTACTCACGGACAACCGATACTTTGCCTTTAATGTTGTGTAAATTTTCCCTCACTTTAAAATGACTGAACCAACTCCCCCTCCCCCAAATCCTTCACTCAATCACCTTATCTTACTGAGTCTGAGGCTTTTTAATCCTGATATGGCACTGCAGGCTAATGCACTGGATTGCAAGGTTGGTTTGAACAGCAAGATCAGCGGCTCAGATCCACCAGCCACTCCTCAAAAACGCTATACAGGGTCACTATGAGTCAGAGACAACTCAAAGGCACTTAACAACAACAACGATCACTGAAAAAGCTTTCATCCTTTTCTTGCACAATCCTAAGGCTAAATAACAACTTTAAGTGCCTGTTAGAACTTACTTACAAATTCCACTCAAAGACAATAAGACACAATTAAGAATCCATCTCTTTCTTAACCTAGAGACTGCCTAGATTGTCAATATATTTTCTTTAGTAATGTAGTTATTTAACTAATTTGCTCATTTTAAAAAGATTGTTTGTTTTTTATCATTGGTTTTTGCGAGTTAGTTTTATATCTGGATATAAGATCGTTCACATATAACTAATTTGCATAAATTGCTTGCATTTTCACTAGCTTCGTGTCTTTAACTGAGAAAAAGCCCTTCTATTTAACAGAGCTCTGGTAGCGTAGTGGTTATGAATCAGGTTGCAAACCACAAGGTCAGCAGTTCGAAACTACTAGTCACTCCGTGGGAGAAAGATGAGGCTTTCTACTCCTGTAAAAATTTACAGCCTCGGATACCCTGCACAGGGTTGCTATGGGTCGGAATCCACTCAATGGCACTTAACAACAATCACTTAGAAAATGATAGAATGTTTTCCTGTTTTCTTTTAAACATGCATACTTTCCTATTTTACTTAAGATTTACTATTCATTTTCATTTAATGGTACTATAAGGTTGGGATAAGATAAAGGTTGAGAATGATCCTATTTACATATTAATAATACATTATGTAAATTGAATCATACAATACGTAACTAATTGTTCAAACACCAAAATTTAACAAAGTGTATATATTTTTCCTATTAAATTGCTCTTGCACCTTTGTCAAAACCCACAATTGATGTCTACTCATATGGCATAACTTAAAAAGAAGTAGAGGCAGGTATGGGAAATAGACAATATTGCCAATTGCCACCAAGAACAAAGGCAAATTGTGCTGAGACATAAAGGTCTGAATGTTGCATGACTAATGAATGTTTTCTTTATAGTCTGTAGAATAATCTCAAACAAAAGAAGGGGCATGCATAACAGAATTTTAAATTCTCATGGAATACAGATTTTCTGGAGCCATTAGGGTCGTGTGAAAATATTGGCCTGAGATAATTTTTAACCCTAAACTACTTCCTGAATGTTCTTTAAACCAAACAATTGTTAGCTTACTTAATAAAAAATATATAAAATCTGTATTGAGTATTGTGCTTTTTAAGCGAACTAAAGGAGCTGCTAAAACTAAACATAGATTAAAAATAATAAAATCAATACATCAAAATTGATACATACATATATGCTGACTATAAGTTATTATATAACTAGAATCGTATAGTATGTGATCAAATATGTCTGGGTTTGTTCTAGTATATTTAATTCAGAAATTGAGTAACTCAGGACCTTAGGAGCTAGGAAGAAAAAGGAAGAGGAGCATAGGAGAAGGGACAAGGGAAGGAGCAGAAGGAAAAGGAGAAGAAATAGATATTTGTATTTGTGGGTGCATACACAATGGCAATTAAAACACTGTTTTTTAATGCAGTATAGATATTCACTGTGAACATATAACCATGGACCAAATATTGCAATGAATTCTACACCAATGAAGTGTATGAAATGGCTAACAATATAAAAACACTATTTTAAAAAGTTCATGTTAAGAAAATGCAAATTAAAATTAAAATAGTTAGTGAAATGCCATGAAACACACAGTAGAGTGACTATAATCAACACAGACAATACCAAGCATTAAAAGGATGCAGACAAATTAGAGCCCTCAAGTATTTCTGGTGAAATGCAAAATGCTGCAATCACTTTGTGAAACAACTTAACACAGGAGAAATAATGAAAATGGGCAGGATATCAATGATTGCACAGCATTGTGTATGTAATTAATGTCAGTGACTTGCACATGTAAAAATACTGACAGGGAAAATTGTTTGTTTGTTTGTTTGTGTGTGCTGTATATCACATTAGTAAAGAAAAGAAAAGGAAAACCAATGTATAATCAAGGACTTTACTAATGAGCATGAAAGCAAAGTTACTGGTCAAAAGGGACAACTCTGGCAACGTATGCATCGATTCCACTCTACAAACAAAACTTGCAAGACACAAAAGATATTCATTCCTATTTATAAATCTTTGAAATTTTTTTCAGAGAGAATGCTCAATTTAAAAGCTCATGATCTTCCATGAATGTTTTATATCCCTTATATTTGAATGTCAGCTTTAAACCTTTGGTTTCATTTTCCTTTGTCTAAATATTTTCAAAGTTCTGACATATAAGTGAAAGTGACTTTCATAGCTAATTACTTTATTTAATTGTCTTTATCCAGGACACAAAAGTTATTTGGCATGAAGAAGTGTTAGAAAGACTATCACTAAATTTCTCAAAATTTGCCAAAGAAGATCCCAAGCCCAAGCATAATCAAAATAGTTCATTTAGATTGTCAGCATTTTTCCAGTCTTATTAGTTTTAAAAGTCAAAATTGATGCATACTCTGGTGAATAAAACACCCTGATTTCTAAACTGACAGCAGGCATATTCTTTTTGTTTCATTTTTCATTACTGCCCTAGTTTCTGAAGACTCTCTAATTTAAAATACTATTCAAGACTATATTTATTATTTTTCCTAAGAGATATTTAACAATGCAATTCTAAAATAGTTTTGGAACTGTTTCAAATACAGAAAGTAATATATTTTGGAAAAAGGCATTTGGAAAATTAAAATATTCATAAATATCTCAATAAGTGTTTAATATCACTTAAGAAAATATTATAACTGTATTTTGTACAAAATACATGCTTCAAGACATGAGGAATAGTTTATATTGAAAGGAAGAGAAAGTAGGAGCAGTGACTATATCACTATTTTATTATCGTTTTCCAAGAACCTCTACAATATACTAAAAAGGAGACTAAGTATGTTTATATGTTTTTATCCACTTCAAGAGTAATAAGGAGTCCTGGTGTGGTTCTGTAGGATAAGCACAGGACCACAAGGTCAGTTTGAACCAAGGCTGGCAGTTCAAACTCACAGCCACTTCTCATAAACAATATACAGAGTGACTATGAATCAAAACCACTGGACGGCACTTAACAACTAAGAGTAATAAAATACTTTATTCATTAAATCTTTTGGTTTTAAAATAAATATTATAAACATTAAAGTGAATCTAAATTATCTATACATTTGACTGTTTCTTTAACACACACACACACACACACGGGGGAATCAGAAATTATCCATACTCTGGATGTAGAATTTATTTGAATCAACTTTTAGAAAAGAAAAATACATCATTTAAAAAAAAAATGCTCTTCAATATACTTTGTTCATCTGTCAACAGGATTTCATTTTCCCTTATGAAAAAATGTTTTAGACTGAGCTGTGAGTCACAAATGAACTGCTGTCTTTAGTTCTTCATCAGAGGTGAATCTTCATCCTCCAAGGCCTGCTTTCAAAGAACCGAACAGGTGCAAGTCTGATAGAGCAAGACCATAACTATAGGGAGGATGTTTTAACCCCTCACAATGAAGTTTTGCATGGCAATGCCCTTAGATAGCAGGTCCTATGCCTTTAATCCTAAATTTAACCTTCAGCACTGCAATCAGCATCTCACTGCACGAAGCCCTCCAGCTGTTGAAACTTTGCCCTGATAGTGTTCAAATACTGACCCTTGAGGATCCTAGAAAACTGTAAGCATCCATCTGGTGGCTGACTTTTGACCTTTTACATGGTTGGTGATTGAGGATATTTCCATTCCATACTCTGTCGTTTCCTCTCAGATTCGAACTCATGAATCCATGTCTCATCACCAGTAATCATTTTTTAAGAAACTTTAACCTTCCTTCAAATATCGGTCTGTATTTTGTTTTCAGATGTTCAAACCCTTCTCTTATGATCTTCTATGAGTTGTTTTGGTACCCATCTCCCACAAACTTTTCAAAACACAAGTCCATCAAGCATTAATTCACAGGTACAACCATGGCTGATTTGTAAATGATTTGCCACATAAACCACTGTAATTCACCTATTAGACAAAATCACTTTGCATGCTTGCTGAATTTTGTCATTAGCCATGGATGTGGACAGACATTTTAATATAATTGAAGTGCAGATAATTTTTGACTCATGCTCATGTGTGCCTGTATGTGTATACATGTCCTCTTTAATAAAGATGTATACACATGTATATACATATTATGTGTGTGTATATA
>NW_006408521.1:4038769-4046132 GCF_000296735.1 Chrysochloris asiatica | reverse complement strand
TATATATATACTGGACTCCTGGTGTGGCACTCTTGGATCAGGACTGGACTGTGAACAACAAGGTCAGCCATTCAACCTAACCAGCTGTTCCTTAGAAACCCTATACAGGGTCTCTATGAATCAGAACCGACTCAGGGGCACTTAATAACAAAACGATGAATATTATTTTAAGTGCCATTTACTGTGATCCATAGATCCATTAGATTTTCAGCGGCTAGTTTTCATGAGTTGATCATTTAGCTTTTCTTCCTAATATGTTTTAGTCTAGAAATTCCACTGAAAGTTGTCTGCAATGAGTAATCCTTTTTGTATTTGAAAAGCTGATGTCATAGTTTTCAATATCATAGCAACATGCAAGCCCCCCAAAGAAAGACAAAGTGATAGAAGGTAGTGCCAAAAACCAATAGCATCAAAAAAACATGGAAAGAGTCCAGTGGATTATTGGAGCACTCAAACATCAGCTTCCACCCATGATTTGAGACCAGATGAACTAGGTGGTACCTTGGCAACCACTACCAATGTTAGAAGGCCCTAAGTAGAGTGTGAGAAAAATGTGGAGCAAAACTCAAAATCATAAAAAAAGATCAGGTTTACTAGTCAGATAGAGACTAGTGGACCCCTGAGATTATGGCCCCTACTCACCATCCTTCAGGTCTACAAATGAATTCACTTCTACCATTCAATTTTCAGCAAAGCAACGGACAGATCTCTAAGGGGAACAAAAGCACTAGGAAAGTACACACACCTTAGAATAATCAATCTTTTGTGATCAAAAGGGCAGCATTTACCAAAGAGCAAAGTTCACAAGAGTTAGGAAAACAGGAGGAATGGAAACAGGAAACAAATGGAAGAAATGGGACAAGTGATGCTTCATTGTGGGGTTTGAGACCAATGAGATGAAAAAAGATTTGTGTGAATAGTTAAATGAAAAATTGATCTGTCCTGTAAACCTCTACTTAATTTGCAATAACAATAAAACAAAATTAAAAAAACAAAGTAATAAATAAAAACAATGTTGTTGTAAAGTGCTGTAGAGTCAGTTCCGACCCGTAGCGATCCTGTATAGGGTTTTCCAAGGAGCAAGTGGTAAGTGTGAACCACTGACCTTGTGGTTCAAATTGACTTCATGATCCAGCGCATTAGTCCACAGTGCCACATCAGGATAGCAGTAGTTAAATTTAATATCATAAAATATTATACAATTAGAAACCTTTTTTGTCTAAATAACTAACTGGTTAACACTTTACTGAGTCCTGACTTCCTATTATCCATCATTATGTCTTATCCAGGAAAGTAACCAATATTCAGAATATAAGTCCCAAGTCATGGTGAATAGAGCTCCTTAATAGCACTGAAGATCTAATGAAACCTATACATTACATTTCTGATGATAACAAGTTTGGGAAAATATAAGATCTAAAACAATTTACACATACAAAAAAAATTTGAAATATTTTTTTCTTCTCTCTTCTGGTCTTAAGGAGCATTTGTCATGCAGTGGATAAAGCAGCTTACTGAAAGGTTCATGGTTCAAACCCACCAGTGATCTGTAGAATAAAGATGAGGCAGTCACGTTCTGTAAAGACTGATAGCCTCAGTAATGCTATGAAGCCTTTTATTCTGTTGTATAAGGTCACTATGTGTTGGAATCAACTAGACAGCAATGAGTTTGTTTCGTTTTATTTCTGGTATTAGGGTTGCCAGAGTTCACAAATCAAAATGCAAGATGTTTAGTTAAATTTAAATTGGGGATCACAATTACATTTTTTTGAAAAAAAAAAAAAAAAAGTCCTACAAAGTATTTGAAACATGCTTACACTAAAATAAAAGGATTTTCTGAAATTCAATTAAGTGGGTATTCTGTCTTTTATCTTCTGTCACTATTTGATTTGCTGCTTTTTCCTCCTGGTTGATATTGGGAGATGGTATCATTTGAGACATCTTGTTTTTTTATTTGATTTATATTCTCAGAGATCCATTGATGTTTGGAAGAAATGCAGTGTATTTAATATTGTCACAATTTTTTTAAGCAGGTTGATCCAGGAGAAAAGACCTTAAGCATTATCTTTTCTTTTACTTTTTCTATGATTTTATGCAACTATTAATCTCATAGACACATATTTTAACCTTATTTTCAAATATGCCAGAAATGTTTTAATCACTGAAATGCAGACAGTTTTTATTAAGTATAAACTGTGGGTTCACTTTACCCATTTTTTTCTGAATTGGCATGTGCAGTTGGTGGTGGTGGTGGGTATGTGTCATGGAGTTGGCTCTGACTCATAGTGACTCTGTATAGAGTTTCTGAGAATATGAATCTTTATGGGAGCAGAAAGCTTTATCTTCCTCCAGTGGAAAGGCTAGCAGTTTCAAACTGCTGACCTTGAGTTTAGCAGCCTGATTTGTAACCACTATGCTACCAGAGCTCCCTTAAGTGTAAATAGAGAGATTTAAAGTGATGGGATTCCCTGTAATAATCACCAAACAAAAATTGGCACACCTTTTTGACATGCAAAAAAGGTTTATTTCCCCATAATTTGAGAAATGAACACTATACAACACAAATAATTGTTATCTTATGCAAATAATTAGTTTCAAAAGGAACTTTTTAAAATCTATAACTGTATTTCATTTCCAATAATTATAAATTTGATTACCCTGTTCCAACTGAGTGTCATTATCATAATTTCCCTTCACCATCGTATAAAACTTCCTTTCTACTGCTTATCTCTGTGCTTTTGTTTTCTGTTTTTCTCATCCTAGTCTTTTCAAGTCTCTTCCTATCAATCTATACACAAAAATCTTTTCTAATGTTTCTTCCTCTTTCTTACTCCTTCCCTATTCTGTTGTGACACTACAGTATCATGTGCTGGACCACAAAGTGAATTTGAACCACTAGGTTAGTGATTCAAACCCAACAGCCACTCCTCAGAAACCCTATACCAGGTCTTTATTGATCACAACCTATTCAATGACACTTAAGAACAATAACAACATCACCCTTAAAAGTATGGCTTTAATGATATATAGGACAGAGAAAGAATGACCTTCATAGGTAGAGACGAGGAGCAGTGGCGGTAAAAAGTGAAGTGTTGGAGCCCAAGGAGGATAAAGAGGGCATATACATAGTCAGTGTGAAGAGCTGGAATCTGAGTGAAAAGGAAGATACAATGTAAGGATCAAGTGGACATGGGCAATAGAGCCTAAAGGTTTATATTTGAGGGGAAGTTCTGACAAGAAGAGTGAAAACATGAGAAGCACAAATGAAGCATAATATACTCATGGCTAGGTGCTAGTGAAAAAGGGAATTTCACAAAGAAACGCAGGAGCATGAAGTCTCAAAGCCTAATCAGGGTAAGCAGGGCATCCACATGGAAGATCAACCTGGTTTGGATGGGTAGAGCCTAAACAAAGCTACAAGATTTTACACCTTTTAAGGGCAAATAAGTATACTTATTCACCTTGTATGCTGAGTAAATAATCTGAGAAGTTGGGTTATAGGAAGAAAATGTGGCATCAGGATTGGAGGAAGACTCATTAACAACCTGCAGTATGTAGATGGTTCAACCTTGCTTGCTGAAAGTGAAGAGGACTTAAAATACTTACTGATGAAGATCAAAGACAACAGCCTTCTGTATAGATTGCATCTTAATGTCAAGAAAACAAAATTCCTCACCACAGGACCAATAAGCAACATTCTTATCAACAGAGAAATTATTGAAGTTGTCAAGGACTTCATTCTTCTTAGATCAACCATCAACACTCACGGAAGCAGCAGTCAAGAAATCAGATGATGTATTGCATTAGGCAAATCTGCTGCACAAGACCTTTTTAAAGTGTTGAAGAGCAAAGATGTCAGCTTGAGGACTAAGGTGCCCCTGACCCAAGCCATGGTATTTTTAAAAACCTCAGATGCATGCGAAAGCTGTACACTGAATAAGGAAGACCATAGAAGAATTGATGCTTTTGAGTTGGAGGGGAATAGTGAAAGCATCATAAGCTGCCAAAAGAACAAACAGTTCTGTTTTGGATGAAGCGCAGCCAGAGTGCTCCTTGGAGGCCAGATTGGCCAAACTTTGTCTCTCATACTTCAGACATATTGTCAGGAGGGACCAGTCGCTGGAGCAGGATATCATGTTTGGTAAGGTGGAGGGTCAGAGATTAAGAGGAAGACCCCCAATGAGATGGACTGAACAAGTGGCAACAACGATGGACTCAAGCGTGGCAACAATTGTGAGGTTGGCCCAGGACCGAGCAGTGTTTCGTTCTGTTGTGCACTGGGTTGCTATGAGTTGGTACCAACTTGGCACCTAACAACAACAAGCATAGAACATGTGGCAGCAATGACAACTGTCTCAACAAGCAATGATAAGCCTGGAATTTACTTAAATATAGTTGGGTAATTACATAAAATATGGTGGTGAACAGTTATATTCAACTGAAGATAAATGAGAAATAAATTTGACGAGTCCATTTCAGGAGACCATCACTCACCTTTCAGTTTGTACTACTGTGGTGGCTTGGGGGTTGACGTAATGCTAGAAATTATGTCAATGATATCTTAAATATCAATGGGATCACCATGGAGGACAGGTTTAAGTGGACCTTCCACACTAAGGAGAGGCATACCGATTCTGAAGGGTTAGTTACTGAAAATAAGCTAATACCCTTATTATTCAAACGTATGCACCATTTTTTAAAGCTCATGGTGATGGAATTAAAGAATATTATAAACTTCTTCAAGTAACAAAAAACAGAAAATAAATTAATCAGTTATGCAATTAAGATGCATTAATAATTATACTGAGGTTTGGAGAGTGAAAGTTAAAAACAAAGAGAAAGAATATGGAGTTGCAAAATATGGTCTTGGTGATAAAAAAAAGATGCTAGATGTCACGTAAAAGAATTTTGCAAGACAAATGACTTTCATTACAAATACCTTTTTAGCCAAAATTAAGAGCATATATGCACATGACCTCACCAGATACAATACACAGGAATACAATTAACAACTATTGAGAGAGACTACAGAATTAATGCCAGAGGCTGACTGTGGAACAGACCATTAATTGCTTACATTCAAGTTCAAGATGAAGTTGAAGAAAATTCAAACAATTCCACAAGAGCCAAAAAGTGACTTTAGGTATATCTTACCTGAATTTAGAGATCATCTGAAGAACACATTTGATGCATTAGATACTCTGACAACTAAAGATTTGAGAAGATCTGTGGAATGATATCAAGCAGAACAAAGATGTCAGTTTGCATTTGGCAAATATGCTCTTTAAAGTGTTGTGAAGAGCAAAGATGTCAGTTTGAGGATTAACGTGCCCCTGACCCAAGCCATATTTTCAATAACCTCATATGTAAGCAAAAGTTTAACAGTGAATAAAGAAGACCGTAAAATGGTTGATGCATTTGAGCTATGGTGTTGGTGAAACATATTAAAAGTACCATGGACTGCCAAAAAACAAAACAAACAAACAAAAAAAAACCAGATCTGTATTGGATGAAGTACAGCCAGTGTGCTCCTTGGAAGCCAGGATGGCCAGATTTTGTCTGTAATGTTTGGACATATTGTCATGAGGGACCAGTCACTGAAGAAGGATACCAGGTTTGGTAGAGTGGAGCATCAGAGAAAAAGAGGAAGACTCCCAGTTAGATGGATTGGCACAGTGGCAGCAGCAATGGGCTCAAACATAACAACAATTGTGAGATTGGCTCAGGAGTGGGCAGTGTTTTTTTCTGTTGTGCATAAGGTTGCTATGAGTTGGTACCAACTTGATGGCACCTAACAGTAACAACAACATTAAGAAATCCGATTCTGCAAATATTTATAGGCTTGGGGACCCTATACAAGGTCTATATGAGTCAGAACTGATTTGATAGCACTTAATAACAAAATCAAGAACATCATACTTGAAGAAAGCAAAAGATCATTAAAAAGACAAGAATGAAATGATTAAATGTATGACAAAAGAGAGTCATGCTCTTGAATACAGAGATATTAAAACAACTGGTAGAAATGATTAAGCAAAGAAGATTTCAAAGGACACCTGGAGGACAAAGTAAAGTATTGTACTTAAGTGTCCAAAATCCTGGTGTTAGAAAACTAAATGGGAAAAACATGTTACGCATTTCTCAAGCTGACAGAAATGAAGAAAAAAGTCAAGGCTTGAGTTGTAATATTGAAGGATTCAATGGGCAAAGTATGGAGTGATGCAAGAAACATCTAAACATGATAGAAGGGAGGATCTCCAGCAAGGTGGTGGACAAGGCAGACACATTGCATAGACCCTCGATGACAAAGATACAAGAGACCGAATGAAACAGACACAGATGGAAACTCTAGAAACCTGAACTTCAGAGGAAAGTTTAGAGAAGTGGATTGAGTGCCTGTTGGAAGAAGAAACTAAGCAGGGACAGTGAGAGAAGGAGACTGGTGAATGACTGGTCAGCTACAGAACATCCATCTTGTAACCAGTTTTGGCAACAAAAGGTGGCCTGGCAGAGCAGATTCACACAGGGGATGGGAAAAATACGGTTCTCTACTTATCTCCATGCTCCTCTGGTGACCAGAGGTGTGACCAGCTCCAACCCTCATCTACTCTGAACAGTGTAGGAGTTCAGAGCCACATGGTTGGGAGCTATGGCACTGTGAAGAGACAGGGAGAGGGGCAACTACACTACTTTGGTGTGCCACTCTGGTGCCTGGATTCAGGTGGGCTCATCTCCAGACCTACAGAACCAATAGAGCCACATTTAACCAGTCTCCCTGTACCAATCTGCCCTGTGGTCCTAACAGACACTGAAGCCAGCTCCATCAACTACTTCTGGATTGAGTGTCCTGAACATAGATGGCATCAAGGTTGATAGGAAGTCCACCTAGAACCAGGAACTCCACCGTTGCATGTCTCCTATACCCAGCTAGTGACCTTGGCTTGCAGGAGCTACCCCTAGATTTTCTCTCCAGGCCCAACAGCTGCACTGTTTTTTACTTTTTTGTTTCTGAGTTTGTTTTTTCCATTTGTTGCTTCATTGTTTTGTTTTTCTGTTTCTTGTCCTCCTTCACCTCTCACCATTGTCTTATATTTTAGCCAATCTCTGTTTTTGTTTTTCTTTCTTTTCTTGTGTCTCATTTCTGCCTCTTCTTTCTTTTTCCCTTTTGAACTTTCTTTATAACTCCTTTCTCTCTTTCTCTTTTCATCTTTCCTCTGGTTTTTCTAAATGTTTGTTCATTTGGGTTTTGTCTGGTTTTGTTTTTATAATTTCTTTCTTTTGCATCCTCCCTTATTTTTCTCTTCTATAGCTCCATTTTTCTGTCCCTCTTTTCTCTTTTTAGTTATTTCAAAGTATTTTTTTT
>NW_006408521.1:4035990-4036899 GCF_000296735.1 Chrysochloris asiatica | reverse complement strand
AAAAAAGAAAATCAGAAAAATTTAGTAAACATGAACACAAAAGAAATGCAAGTGAAGTGAAAACCCATGAATAAAATGAACTCAGTGCAGAAAATGACGTGCAATAAAGAAACCAGTAGCACCATAAAAAGACACACATCAAAATAACAGCAATCAATTCATACCTCAATAATTACACTGAATGTAAATGGATTGACTACACCAGTCAAGGGACAAAGAGAGTAGAATGGATAAGAAAACAGGATCTTTCAATAAGCTGTCTAAAAGCGGCACATCAAAAACATGGAGACCACCTCAGTGCTTATCAGCAGAAGAATGGTTAAACAAATTTTGGTACATACACACAATGGATGAGTATGCAATGTTGAAGAATAGCGATGGATCTGAGAAACGCTTCACACCATGGATGAAGCTGGAATACCGTATGCTGAGTGAAATTAGTCAATCACAAAGGATAAATATTGTATGAGATCAATGGGGTAAAAGGTGTTATGATCAAAGAAAAATTCTATCATGGTTTCAAGGGGAGGGAAACATTCACATATTGTTTAACCTGGATGACAAGGCAGGCAATGTACAGGAAGAAGGTTAGCAGAGGAAAGATGAAGATAATGGGAGGTAGATGGAGGAATGCAATAGTTAAAGTGAATACAGGTAAATACTGTTAACTGTTGGTACATGTGGTTATTGTAATGAAGCAAAGTATACTATTTGTTGAATGCAAAACTGATGATTGGCTCTGTAAACCTTCACTCAATTCACAACAAAGAGTTAAAAAAAAAAAGATGGGAGAACAAACAAGATGGCGGATCGGGTGGACGTATAGCAGAGAGCTCCACCAACAACACAGAATACCCGACCAAGCAGGTTCAGGGGATGGCCCCAGAACTCTGAACCACATATAAAGGA
>NW_006408521.1:4030438-4035890 GCF_000296735.1 Chrysochloris asiatica | reverse complement strand
AAAAAAAAAAAAAAAGATGGAAGAAATACACAGTCAATGTACCAAAAATAATTTGTCAATATTCAGCCATTTCAGGAGGTAACATATAATAAAAAACTGATGAGAATGAAGGAAGAAATCCATGCTACACTGGCTGTGTTCACTGATCTATACCAAGAAAATTGCAAAAAAAAAACAGAGTTACCTTGAAAGAGATCCATATTTGTGCCCATTCCACAGAGAGATGACACAATGGAATGAGCAAATCATCAAAGAAAATTATTAATATTACATGAAAGTAAAAGTTTGCTGAAAATAATTTTAAAGTGATTACAGCAATATATCTACAGGGAGCTTCCAGAAATTAAGTCAGATTTAGAAGAGAACGTGGACTAAGGCATATCGGTGCTGATATCAAATGGATTTTGGCTGACAGCTGAAAAAAAAAAAAAAAATTTTTGTACTATATTGACTATGCAGAGGCATTGGACTGTGTGGATTACAAACTATGGATTGCTGTGAGAGGAATGGAAATTATAAAGCAATTAATTTTGCTCTTGAGTAACTTTACAAAGACCAGAACAGAACAAGATGATACTCAATGGTTTCAAATTAGGAGACGTGTGCACCAGTGTTGTATCATTTCACCGTATGTATTCAATATGTATGCTGAGAAGCTGGATTATATGAAGAATAGTGTGGCATTATGACTGGAGGAAAAGTCACTAACAATCTATGATACACAGAGGACACAATTTTTCTTGCTGAAAGTCAACAGGAATTGAACTACTTACTGATGAAAATAACAACTACCAGTTTTAATAAAGGAAATAGGAATCCTGACAACTAGACTGATAAATAACATCATGCTAAGTAGATAAAAGATAAAAGTTGTCAAAGACTTCATTTTGCTTGGATCCACAATCAGCACTCAAAGAAGCAACAGTCAGGAAATCAAGTGATATACTGCATTAGGTAAATCTGTTCAGCTAGGCTAGAAAGTGCCAAGCTGGAAAGTGCGTTTCTCATTTGAGTTAGAGAATGCCAATGACTCCTGCACTAGCTAGATTAGAAATATCTAGCAAGTTCTGAATGGAGAAGCATTTTCAAGTTCCAGCTAGGCTGTGAGGAAGCAATACGAGAATCAGGTACAGCTGACAATGTTACATCCATAATAACTAACTAAACTATAGATGGTGAAAGATGAAATGGGATAACAAAGAATGAGAAAATAAAAATGAAGGTGGCTTATAATGTTGACAAAGAGAGATTCTCACATAAGAGAAAGAAATGCTAGTTCTAGTAAAGAGTGTACCCTGTACCCTAATAAGATTTTCATGATCAAACATTGTTGTGCTATAATAAGGCAAGTTCCCTTCTTAAACTGTAACTTTTAGTTTATTATGAAAACAAGCGTGTTTGTTTTGTTATGTTTTTGAGTTGCAGGTGTGGAAGGTGGAGTGTGGATTATGGGTCAAGTACTAGAAGATTTATAAATACCATGATACAACTTCTTGGCACTGAACAACATTTTTGTTATTGTTATGTGCTATGGAGTCAGGTGGGACACAAAATGACCCTATGCACAATAGAACAATACACCGCCTTGCCATGGACCATCCTCACAACTGTCACTTTCGAGTCCATCATTGCTGCTACTCTGTAAATCCATCTCATTTAGGGTCTTTCTCTTATTTTCATGACCCTCTGCTTTACCAAACATAATGTCATTCTCCAGAGACTGGTCCATTCTACTGTATATGAGATGAAGCCTCAATCCTGGCTCCTAAGAAGCATTCTAGCTGTATGTACTCTTTGTTCTTCTGGAAGTCCATGGTTCTTTCAATATTCTTTACCAACACGATATTTCAAATGCATCAATTATTCTTTGGTTTTCCTTAATCATTGTCCAGCTTTCCCACATATAAGGGATGAGAGAAAATGCCATAACTTGTGTCAGGGGCACCTCAGTATTCAAAGTAACATCTTTTTACTTTAATACTTTAAAGAGGTCTTTTGCAGCAGACTTATCAAATGCTAATGCATCTTATGGAATGAGCACAAATATGTACGTCTTTCAGTTAGTTGGTCAGATGTGTTCCAAATTTCTTGGCATAGACTATTGAGTGCCTCGAGCATTTGTTATAACATTTCACAAGATATTCCTGCAATTCATGGATCCTTGGTTGTTGGCTGATCTTATTAGTGCAATTTGGGTTTTTCCTTCAATCCATAGATTCTTGATAAATGTGCTACGTCCTGAAATGGTTTACATGTCAACTAATGATTTTTTGCATAGTGACTGTTTATTTTTTCTATCTTCTTTTTAGTCTTCCTATATTGCTCGATATTTTGTCCATAGTATCTTTCATTATTGTTAGTCGAGGCTGGCATTGTTTTCTTCCATTTGTTTCCATTTTAAAATGGTGAGCGTGTTATTCACTTTTGGTTTCCTAACTCCAGGTCTTCACACATTTCATTATATTTCATTACTTTGTTCTCTTGAGATGTCCTTTGAAATTTCTATTCAGTTCATTTACTTCATCATTTCTCCCATTCACTTTAGCTACTCTAAGTTCAAGTGTAACTTTCAAGGTCTTTTCTGACATCTGCTTTATTCTTTATTTCCTGTCTTTTAAATGACCTTTTGCTTTCTTCATATATGTTTTTTATATCACCCAATAACTGCTTTCATAGTCAAAGTATCAAACCTGTTCTTGAGCTGGTCTCTAAGTTCAGGTGGGATATTCTCAAGGTCCTATTTTAGCTTTCATGAACTTATTTTCATTTTTCTTCACCTTCAGCATGGATTTGCACAAGAAAAACTGGGGATCTACTCCATAGTCACCCTTGGCCTTGCATTGATTTATTATATTGAGATTCCCTGTGGTCTTTTCTCAAAGATGTAGTCAGTTTGGTTCTTATGTATTCAATCTCTTGAGGATCACATGTATAGTTGCCATTTACATTGTTGAAAAAAATTTATTTGCAACTAATAAGTCATTGGTCTAGCAAAATTCTGTCATGCTATCTCTAGCTTTGTTTCAATAAGACTTCCCAAATTCTGATCCTTCCTCTTTATTTCCAATTTTCCAAATTCAATCATGGAGGGTCAGAGACAAAGAGGAAGACCTCCAATGAGATGGACTGGCCATGGGGCAGCACCAATGGACTCAATTGTGGCAACAATAATGGGGTTGGCCTAGGACAGGGCAGTGTTTCGTTCTGCTGTGCATAAGGTCTCTATGAGTTGGTATCAACTCGATGGCACGTAACAACAACAACAACAAAATCACCAGTAATTACCAGGTGATACTGAGTATTTGATCAATTTCAGAATGAAGAAGTTGTTAGAATTCTTCAATTTCTTCATCATTCACTTTGGTGGCTGGTGACTATCTTTGAATAATAGTTATATTAACTGGTCTTCCTTGTAAGTGTATAGATATTATTGTATCTCTGACTGCACTGTATTTCAAGATATATCTTGAAATATTCTTTTTGATGATAAATGTGATGCCATTCCACCTCAATATGTCATTCCCACCATATGGTTATACAAATCAAAAGGGCTAGTAACTATCCATTGCCTAGAATATCAATCTTTATATGTGCCATTTCATTTTGATGACTTCTAATGTTCCTATGTTTATATTTTATATATTCCATATTTCAATTATTAATAAATATTTGAAGTGTATTTCTTCTCACTTTGAGTCATGCCTCATCAGCAAATGAAGGTTCCAAAAACTTTTTTCCATCAATGTCATTAAGGTTGACTCTAATTTGAGGAAGCATTCTTCCTAAGTCATATTTTAAGTATCTTCCAACTTGAGGGGCTCATCTTCTGGCACTACATCACACTAATTTCTGCTGCCACTCAAAATATTTTGGAGGGCTATATAATTCCTCAGAAATGAACCATGAACCACCTATTTCTTTTTCTTAGTCTGTTTCTAGTCTGGAATCTCTACAGAAACCTAGACAATATGGGTGGCCCTGCTGGTATCATTAACATAGCTTCTAGCACCACAATGTAGCAAATGGACAGATATATGGGTTTGTATTTATGTAAACCAAAAAATGAGAAAATGTAAAAAGGAGTATTGTTACGTGCCAGTGAGTTGGTTCTGACTCTTAATGACCCTATGTAGGGTTTTAAAAGAGCACATGGAGGGTTTGAACCATCAACGTTGCAGTTAGCAATTTGGTGTTTATCCTACAGTGTCACATCAGGATCATTATGTGGTTTTAAAAAATAACTAAAAAATTTATATTCAGAAAATAAACTTAGAACAAAACACTGGAGAGTCTAAATTCCATTTATAAATAGATTTCCCAAGGAATCACAGGTTTTTTTCAAAGCACTTGTGAGAAAATCACTTACACAAAGGGAATAATTACATATTGTAACAACCACCTTCTAAGCTATTAAAGTTAATATAAGCGGTTGCCATTGACAGTTGTAAGAGCTCATTAATATTCTATCAAAAATAGAATATAGGGATATGAATAGATTACATTTGCATGTAATGGCTATTTTCCAGAAATTATGACCAAAGTTTCATTGACTGTAATGTTTTAGAATAAACACCTCATGAAATGTATAGTTTACAATAGAAAATTTGTTCTTTATATAACACAAAGAAAATTACTTTTCATATTATCCAAACACTAATGTGCAGTTAATTGCTTTCCATAAATTATTCATTATAAATTAAACACACAGTTATTGAGGATTTCCAATAATTTGTATCCAGTGAAAAGAAGCCCATGAAGTTAAGTTCACAGCTAAACTTTCACTTACAGAAACTTATTCAATAATTGCTGTTGTTATTAAGTACTATTGAGTCAGTTCCAACTCATAGTTAACCTGAATAGGGTTTCTGAGGAGCAGCAAATGGGTTTGAACTGTTGACCTTGTGGTTCACAGTCTAGTGTTGATACTACAGAATCACACCAGGAGTCTTTATTCAATAGGAGAAGAGAAATAAGAGAAAGAACATTTTAACATCTGTATATATTTACAATTATGGTCTCAGAAAACTATCATGAATTAATTAAATACATTTTAATAATTAAATGCATGCTGTTTTTGTTGTCATTAGGTGCCTCTGAGTCACTTCTGACTCTTAGAGACCACATGCATAGCAGAACTAAACACTGCCTTGTGGCATGTCACTATCACAACCATGGTTTAGCTTGAACCCATTGCTGTTGCCAATATGCCAACCTGTCTCACTAGGGTATTCCTCTTCTTCTATGACCCTCCACTTTACCAAGCATGAAATCCTTCTCCAGAGCCTGTCATTTCTGATAATATGTCTGAAGTATGAGAAATACAATCTTACCATCCTGGCTTCTAAAGAGCCTTCTTGTTGTACTCCTTCCAACACAAATTTATTCATTCTTCTAGCATTCCATTATACTTTTAATAGTCTTCTGTAACACCTTAACTCAAATGCATGAATTC
>NW_006408521.1:4017160-4030043 GCF_000296735.1 Chrysochloris asiatica | reverse complement strand
GTTGGCCATGAAGTTATTATTAATCCAATGGTGAGGATTTTTGTTTTCTTTACATTTACAACTCATACTGAAGGGTGTGGTTTTGATCTTCATCAGTAAGTATTTTGAGTCCTCTTCACTTTCAGAAAAAGTTGTATCATCTGCATATTGCAAGTTGTTAATGAGTCTTCCTCCAATCCTTATGCCACATTCTTCTTCATATAATCCTACATCTCAGATTAATTGTTCATTGTATAGACTGAGTAAATATGGTGAAAGTATACAAGCCTGGTGTACACCATTACTAATTTCCAACCATTCAGTGACCCCTTGTTCTGTTTCAATGACTGTCTCTTGGCCTGTGTACAGGTTCCTCATGAGCACAATTAAGTGTTCTGCAATGCCCATCCTACACAAGATTGACCATAGCTTGCCATGATCCACACAGTTGAAAGAATGTGCATAGTCAATAAAGCATAGGCAAACATCTTTTTGGAATTATCTACTTTCAGCCAATATCTATCTGTCATCAACAACACTATTCCTAATTCCATTCCTTGTAAGAATTTGGCTTGAATCTTTGGAAATGCCCTGTTAATACACTGCTGTAGCAGTTTTTGAATTAACTTTAATAAAAATTTACTTGCAAGTGATGTATGGCAGAAGTGTAATATAGTGCCAGAAGATGAGCCAGACAGGTTGGGCCACTCAAAACATAACTGGGGAGGAGCTGCCTCATCAAATAAAAATGACTGTGATAACGCAAATGGAGTAAAGCTTTCGGACCTTCATTTTCTATTGGGACATAAGACAAATTGAGAAGAAACAGCTGTAAACGTCCAATAATAATAATAAGATGGAATGTCCTTAGTATGAATTTAGGAAAACTGGAAGCAGTCAAAAATGAAATGTAATGCATAAAGATAGCTACCCTAGGCATTACTGAACTAAAATGAGCAGGTATGAGTCATTTAAAATCTGATGATTTCTGCATTCTGTTGGGTCACCTCTGTTTGGGATGGGCACAAATATGGATCTCTTCCAATAAGATGCCCAGGTAATTCTCTATCAGTTTCTTGACATAGTAGTGAGTGCTTCCAATGCTGCATCAGTTTATTGAAAGATTTCTGTGTGTATCCCATCAATTTCCTGATTCTTGTTCCTTGTCAATGTCTTCAGTGCACGTTGGACATGTTCTTTCAGTAAAAATGACTCTTGATTATACCTCTATCTCTTGAAGCAGTTGAGCGTCAATCATTTCTTTTTGGTACAGTGACTACAATTCTTTGATCTTCTTTTGATGCGTTCTACATCATTCAATATTCTGCTCACAGAATCCTCCAAAGTTACAAATCAAGGCTTGAATGTTTTCTAAAGTTCTTTCAGCTTGAGAAATACTGAGAGTGCTCTTCCATTTTGGTTTCTAACTCCAGGTCTTTACATATTTCATTATAATACTTGACTTTGTCTTCTCATACTGACCTTTGGAATTTTCTGTTCAGCTCTTTTACCTACTCATTTCTTCCATTTGCTTTCACATATCTATACTGGAGTTTCAGATTCTCTTCTGACACCCATTTTTTTTTCTCCCCCTTCTTTCTTGTCTTCTTAATGACTTTGTGCTTTCTTCCAGTATGACAAGGGTAGGGAATCTTTTTTCTGCCAAAATTTATAACATCATTCACTGGCCATACAAAATATTCAACTGAAAATTAGCCTGCTACATTTGGTCGAACATTTAATTAATTTACCCTTAATGAGTCCTGGTGTGGCACTACAGGATAAGCACTCAATCACTACGTCGGTTTAAACCCAATGTTGGCAGTTCAAACTCACCAGCCACTCCTTGGAAATCCTATACAGGGTCATTATGAGCCATAACCAACCAATGGATCTTAACAACAACAACAACAATGTGCTTTATTGACTATGGAAAGACAGCCGACTGTATATATTGTAACAAGAGTCTGGTGTGTCACTGTAGGATCAGCACTGAACTGCAAAGCACAAGATCAGTAGTTACAACTCACCAGGTGCTCCTCAGAAACCCTATATAGGGTTTGATGGCACTGAACAACAACAATGTGATGGCTGGAATTGTGGTAGTCTTGGAAAGACCAAGCCAAATGATTTTGCTGGCCTTATCCAGCCAGAGGGCTAGTGTTTCCCACCTCTGCTGAATGACATTCTTGATGTCATCCCACAACTGTTCTGGTCTTCAGTCATTAGTGTCTAATTCATTAAATCTACTCTTCTAATGATCTCTAAATTCAGATAGATTCTGTTCAAGGTCGTATTTTGGTTCTTGTAGACTTGTTTTAATTTTCTTAAGCTTTAGCCTTTACTTGCATATGATCTATTGATGGTCTGTTTCACAGTCTGCCCCCTGGCATTGTTTTGGCTGATATTATGGAGCTTTTCCATCGTCTCTTATCACAATTACAGGCAATTTGATTTCTGCACATTCTATCTTGTGAGTTCATGTGTATCTCTTTTTTTATGTTGTTTAAAAAGGTACTTGCAATTAAGTAGTCATTGGTCTTTCAAAATTTTATCAAGTGATCTCCAGAAATCTGTTCTATCATTGTAGTATATTTTCCAACTATTGATTCTCTCTTGTTTCCAACCTTTGCATTCCAATCATCAGTGATTATCACTACATCTTGATTGTATGTTTGATCAATTTCAGAATGAAGAAGTTGGTAGAATCCTTCAGTTTCATCCTCCCTGGCTTTAGTGGTACGTGCATACATTTGAAAAAATAGTGGTATTAACTGATTTTCCTTCTAGGTGTAAGGATATTTTTCTATTACAGATAGCATTATACTTCAAGATACATCTTGAAATATTCTTTTTGATGATGAATGTGACGCCATTCCTCTGCAACTTGCCATCTTGGGGATAGTAAACCATACAGTTGTCAGATTCAAAATGTTCAATACCAGTCCACTTTAGCTCACAAATATCTAGAATATCGATCTATGCATTTCATTTAATTTTTGACAACTTCCAGTTTTCCTAGATTCATATTTCATACATTCCATGTTCTGATTACTAATAAATGTTTTTGAGCTAACATTTATTTTGAGTTGTGCCCCATCAGCAAATTAAGATCACCAAAGTGTTAGTTAATTCATTTTATCATGGTCAATTCTACTTTGAGGAGGCAACTCTTCCTCAATCACATCTGGAATGACTCCAAATGTCAGCTCATCATCTGGCAATATATTCTGGGTGATTCACCATCTTTCAATATTCAATACTGCTGTGCTAGTTGACAGTGTTCCACTGCTATTCTTAAGGTTTTGAATGGCTAAGTATTGAGAATTATTACCCCTTTCCTTCCTCCTAGTCTGTCTTAGTCAGGAAACTCAGCTGAAATATGTCCACCAAGGGTGTATCCTAATGGTATTAAAGAACCAGTGGCAAATCTTCCAGCATTACAGCAACACACAAGATACCACATTATGACACAATGACAAATAAATGATATCATTAAATGTATGTTTGTGGTGGTGGTGGTGGTCTGCCACGGAGTGAGTTCTAACTCACAGAGACTCTGTACAGGGTTTCGGAGGCTGTAAATCTTCATGGGAGGAGAAAGCCCCATCTTTCTCCTATGGAGCAACTGGTAGATTTGAACTACTGCCCTTATGATCAACAGCCCAGTTCATAATCTACTATGCTACCACAGTAAATACACAGAGAGGACAAATTTGAGAGATGGATTTCAAACACAAAACTGTCATACTGACCAGATTTTACAAAACTGAACCTTTTCCAGTAGGTGGAGACATACTGCACATGCTCTGAGGTTCAATTTTCTATTGATGATTGTTTATATAGCAGAATTTCTCCTTGTTGACAGAGCCAAATTTCTGACAAATTATTTTATTGAATTGCTATTTTTTCCCTGAAACCATGTATTATCTTAATAAAAGCTAATATTTAGAATATATGGAGTATCAGTTATTTAATTTTTCATTAACATTCATTTATTTAGGCTGCTAACCACAGGTCAAGAGTTAAGAGTCCACAGATGTTCCATAGAAGAAAGATGAGATTTTTGCTCCCATAAAGATTTACAGTCTCAGAAAATCCCATAGTTAGAGGGTCACTCGAGTCAGAACTGACCGAATGGCACAATACCATACTCACCATCACCACTAGGAAACTTGTTTAATGAAGGTTGAATGGACTAAAATGTATGGGAATATTATGATGTTGATAATTGAAAATATATTTTCTACATGTGATTTCATCATGTTTGCTAAATTTGAGTTTTAGGGATTTTGCTTTTTGCCCTTATTTGTAATTTTATTATTTATTTATTTTACTTTTCATTGCAATTTAGGTAAAAGTTCACAGAGCAAAATGATTTCCCATTTAACAATTCATACATGTTATGTTTTATAATATTGATTACAATCCCAATATGACAGCACTTTTTCCACTTTCTTTGTGTGTTTATCATTCCCATTTGTCCTTCTTTCCTATTTCTTCCTGACTTCCGAGCTTTGCCCTGGGCACATGCTGTCCTTTGGAGCTCACACTGTTCTAAGAAATGTATACTTCCCAGTTGTTACTGTTTACTCTACTGCCCACTTATTTTATGTAATTATACTTATTCCAATAAATATCAGCTTTCTGATCAGAGCATCAGGAAGTTGGAACTAAAGGGAACTAGAAAAACTGAAAAAAAAAAAATGCAGGAATACAGTAGGTAACTATATCCTACCATATGGCTTATGAATTCCTGACATCATCCATAGATCTAAACATGATCCCAAACAATATATACTTTGAGCACTGAGTTATGTAATAAAACACAGTCTAAGTCTTATAAAGGCAAGAAAATAAAAACAAAAAACCAAGTTGCAGATTGGAAGAAAATATTCACATAAACAAATTCAGCATCAACTTGTATCCAAAATATTTAAGGACATTCAGCAAGTTAATAATAATAATCATATTATAAAACCATAAGGCACCATAATACTATTCCTATGTTGCTTTTCAAAACAAGTATACATACATACACAGACTGCTCGTGTGGTGTGCTATGGGCTAACGCACTGGACTGCAAAGTTGGTTTGATCTGAAAGGTTGGCAATTCAAGTTTACCAGCTGCTCCTCAGAAACCTTATACAGGGTCCTAATGGGTTGGAACTGACTTTACAGTGCTTAGCAACAAAAACAAACAATAATACACAGACACCTATATGGAGACAGAGTGAGTGAGCTAGTGTGTGTCCTGGTATGGCTTTGTAGAATAAGCATTAGACGATGAACCACAAGGTCAACAGGTGGTTCAAACCTATCAGTTGCTCTTAGAGATTCTATAGGGTCACTGTGAGTCAGAACTGACTAGACAGTACAAAACAGTAAGCAGTTACTCAATTCCTGCTCATTTCTTATTCTTCTGCAGCTGATAATTTTATAATTCAATTTTTAGTCTTTGAAATGTTCCTGATGGCATTCCTTTTTGTGTTTTAGCATCCCTGATACCAGGGCAATACCACTGTATACTTCTCAATGGTGACATTTTATTTATTGCTGAATTTCTTAGAAAGTTTTTGTACATCTATAATGTTTTCTGAAATTTGTTTTCTTACCTAATGATAAAGTGGACATTTTCAAAAACTAACAATATTTAAAGGAGAATTTCCTATCTCTTTCTAGAAATCCAATTCTTTATTTTACAATAATTTAAGCACGTTTTCTATTTAGATATTTTTTCCTAAGCAATTAAATAACATTTTCTAATATTTTGCCACCATTCTTAGAATACAATTTGTAGCCAAATTAATTTCCCTTTTCAAAGTGTTAATGGTTTGTGAAATTGAACTCAGTGAGACAGACTGGACAAGTCATATAAATGTCTTCCTCCCATACAGATTTGACTCTATTTACAAGATGCTTAAATTATACATCAGAATCCAATAGTTCTATAGACATAGGAAAATAAAACCAAATAAAACATAAACATTCAAATTAAGAACAACTGAAATTAGAACAGTCTATAATAGGAGCACTGGTATAGCACTGTGGGTTAATGTGCTGGACTGCAAAGTTGGTTTTAACTGTAAGGTCAGTGGTTCAAGCTTACCAGCTACTCCTCAGAAACCCTATACAGGGTCACTATGGGTCAAAACTGACTCAACATCACTTAACAACAGCAGCAACAAAACTATGTCATTATAGCTTTTTAGTACTGAAAACAACAACAATAAAATGCAGTTTTGCAGATTTATCCGCCCACTTTCTGAAGCAGCATTAACTTTTACACAGATTAAAAACAACTGAGGTACAAGGAAATGGCATTAGAGCAAAAACGGCTCATAGCAGCCACCACTGTCCACAGTGATCTGAAGTTTTTTAAAAAATTTCAATCTCATGCAAGTCAAATGGATATAGAGCAGAGTGACAAAGATTTTCAGATTTTATGTGAATAACTGGAAATTTGAGAAGCTGAGATACAGTTTTATGTGAATGTCTGTTTTTTTATATAAAAAACAAATTGTTTTTCAAAAAAGATCTCTCACAAGCTACCAGCCAAGAAAGTTATATTTTATGAGAGGCCAGTTTCTCTAAAACTGTAATTATAGTTAGTTATAAATAATCCAACTATGTAACAATGTCCTAAAGACAGTAAAAATCAACTGAATCTAATTCTATTGAGGAAAGCTTTTACACATCTATCCAAATGCAATGAGCAAGGCAGACTGCCTTTATGGATTATTTAGCATGAATATTCTAACTCCATCCAGGTGAAAAATATGGTAAACAAAATCATTGTCTGTTATCTTAATTGCTTTTGGTATTATATGGGCTCTCTCTGGCCCTGGAGCTATTTCAGGATGGGGAGAGAAAATAGTCAGTTGACATATAACCTAATGGTATCATCTTGAACACTAATCCCCTTACCCCCTTCTCTTGCATTTCATCTGCTCTTCCTACTTTCCAGGATACACAGTGTTCTGAAAGGAAATTCTGGCACTACCTGACTGACGCTGACAGAGCTTACCAGTGTGAAGCCCATTGCTATTAATGATCATGCCATGAACTGCCAGCAGGACATTATGAACGATACTGTCAAAAATCACCAAACCTCTGGTGTATCAATTAGCAGAAGCAAACACTGTCAATTTTAACTTCCAGATTAAGCTCTCAAAAGAAAAGAACATCTAACAAGAGGCTCATGAGATTTTCAAAATGCTCTAAGCATTGATATCAGTGTCCTTTTTTTGTTTTAGATTATTAAAATCCTAGTACAATGACTCAGATTAATCAATATCCTCAGTCATTTGAATCACTTAATGAACATTAAATATTTTGTTGGGGTGGGGTGAGGATAGGTTGGGAGGGAGATAGACACAGTAGCCATAAAAGATACTTGTGGTGATTTAAATAGAGTATTTGGCTCTCCATTTTGCCGGGGAAAGACTGCAGATAGGGCACATAGGGTTCATGATAACTTTGCTCAAATAGTCTATTAAGAATTAAATTTTGACCCAAATTTACAATAGATATGCTGTTGTGGTTGTTAAATGCCACTGAGTTGGTTCCGACCCATAGCCACCCTGAATAGGGTTTCTGAGGAGCAGCTGGTGGATTTGAACTGCTGACCTTGCAGTCTAGCACGTTATACTGCAGCACCACACCAGAAGTCCATGGTGAAGTCCTAACCCTTGTACATGTTAATGTCACCCTACTTGGAAATAGAATGTTTAAAGATATTATCAATTAGGGAACCATGAAGTCATATTTGAGTTGCTGCTGTTGTTAAGCGTCATGGAGTTAGTTTCCACTCATAGAGATACTGGGTGGAGTTTCCAAGGGTGAAATTTTTAGGGGAGAAAATAAATGAGAAGATATACAATGATAGTAAGATAGAGGAAGAACAACATGGGGAGATGCAACTCGGAACCAAGAAAAGTCAAGGAATTCGGAAAGCCATCAGACTCGAGGACATAGAACAATTTCTCTCTCCCAACACCCAGAAGGAATTCACAAGGCTCATACACTGACATTGATAAAGATTTTTTAGCATCTAGATAATCCATCTCTGCTCTAGAAATGTACTGTTCACTGACTGACTTCTGTCTTCTATATTTCAGGCACAGTCCTAGATTCTGAGATAGAAAATAAATAAATATAGCAAACCACTTCTATTTAGAAGTTTACAGTTGGGTTTCTTATCATTCCTCACAAGTTAATTAGGTGAAGCTAACAGGGTTAATTAGGCCATCACACTGATAACTCCATACCACCAAGGGGTTATTTTTGTGTATAGGCTTAAATGTTTCAATCCCTTCTAAATGCTCTTTCTACATGATATACTTAAGAACTGATCATTACTAGTTTATACATCACCACTACTTGTCTGTCAGCAGTTTGTGTGTTGCTCTGAAGCTGGAAGTTACATCAGTCAGTGATGTTTTAAACAAAACAAGGCAGCCCACAGTGGACAGGATTCAGCTAAGCTTCCAGACTAAGACAAACTAGGAAGAAGAAGAGGTGGACTACAGACTGTATAGCCACCGAAAACCTTATGATTAGCAGTGGAACACTAACAGATAACAACAGAATATTAAATATTGAAACATTATGAATAGCACCAGAAAATTGTCAGATATAGTGCCTGAAGATGAGTCCATCAGGTTGGAAGACACTCAAACTACGACTAAGAAAGGCCTCCTCAAAGTAGGGTGGACCTTGGTGACATGAATAGAGTAAAGCTTTTGGGACCTTCAATTGTTAATGGGACACAACTCAAAATGAGGAGAAATAGCTATAAACATCCATTAATAATCAGAAGATGGAATGTACAAAGTATGAATCTAGGAAAATTATAAGTTGTCAAAAATGAAATGGAACGCATAAAGCTTGATATCCTAGGCATTAGTGAGCTGAAATTGACTGGTATTGCCCATTTAAAATCTGACAATCACATAGTTTACAATGACAGGAATGACAAATTGAAGAGGAATAATGGTGGCACACAACAACAACAACAACAATGGTGTTACATTCAGCTTAAAAAGAATATTTCAAGATTTTTTTTTTTTTTATGTACTTACAAAACCAAAAACATATATTCAATTAAAAGTCCAAAGGGCACTTTCTGCAAGTCAGCCTCTTGCCCACAGGCACACAGCCTTTCTCAGTCCCTGGGCTTAGAGCCTGCAGTTACTCTGTCTATGTAAAAAGATGTGGATGAGACCTGTATTATCATCATAAACAAGGTTAGTGGCCAATTGTGGAAAAGACCATCAATTGCTCATATGCAAGTTTAGGCTAAAGCTAAAGAAAACTAAAACAAGTCCACAAGAGCCAAAATATGATCTTGAACATATTCCACTTAAATTTAGAGATCATCTCAAGAACACATTTAATACATTAGACACTAATGAATGTAGATCAGAAGAGTTGTGGAATGACATCAAAAACTTCATACAGGAAGAAGGCAAATGGTCATTAAGAAGACAATAAAGAAAGAAATGACCAAATAGATGTCAGAAGAGACTGCAACTCATTCTCCAACGAAGAGATGCTACAGCAAATGGAACACATGAGGAGGTTAAACCAGTAGGACGAAATATTATGCTTTACTGAAGAGAAAAGCCTGAACAGCAGAGACATATTAGCATTTTTAAGCAGCATGTGTACAGAGTGGGGCAGATATAGTTTTAAAAAGCAGAAATTGATACATAAAATTGATATAAAAGTTATTATTGTTGTTACTAAGTGCCATCAAGTCAATACCAGCTCATAGCGGCCATGAACAATAATAACTTTTTATATCAATTTTATGTATCACTTGCTTTAATATATATATATATATATATATGGTTTCCAAGATGGGTTTCATATGTTGACCTTTTGAGTAAAAGTCCACTGCTTATCCTGCAATGCCACACCAGACCTAAATCGTGCTGAAATGTAAAAGAATATACAATTTTGATAAAAATTCTTTACATTTCTACTCACATAGATTGTGAGTCTATTCAAAGGTTTGGAAAATTCAATGAGATAATTTATGTAAAGTGCTCATCCAGTGTCAAACAGTGTTCACATAAATAAATATTAGCTTTTATTTTTATTTATCAAAGTGCTCTTAAAATTGAAAATGATTATATGAGTTAAATATATTATGGATAACATAAGTGGAGTGCAGCAAAGTGTTTTCTACCCATTAATACATTCACTCCTGTTCTATATTTCTACTTATAACTTTAATCTATCCTCCTGGTCTTTATTATCATATAAATAGATTGGTTTTGGGTTTTGCACTTGTTTGGATTACAGGTCATTGTTTTCTATATGGAAGATGCGTATAAGATCTTGGAAGTTTTAAAGAAATACAGTTTGTCTCCAAACATTATGTTTTCATAGGCTTATATTAGGATATACTCAAATTTTAAAATCTTCCTTTGGTGCTAGAAGTTTTTTGGGTTTTTTTCCCCTAAAACTATTACAAACATTGAACTACTGAAGTGTTGTAAGGATTATGGCATATTGGGCTATTTTCTTTGTAGAATTAAGGAAATGAAGCTACAACAAAGAAGGACTTGGTGTGAGTTTATCCTGGCTTGATGTGCATAGAGAATGTACTTCAGAATGTCTAGTGGAAAAATTTAGAGGTAGTACCTATGTTCTAAGGAGCTCTGGTAGCGTAGTTGTTACAAATCGGGCTGTGAACCGCAAAATCAGCTGTTCGAAACTACCAGCTGTTCCGTGGGAGAAAGATTAGGCTTTCTGCTCCCGTAAAGATTTACAGCCTCAGAAACCCTGTACAGGGTCGACTCTACTGCCACCTATGTTCTAATGGAGTCCTGGTCTGGCGCCACAGGCTAATGTCAGACTGCAAAGTTGTTTGAACTGCAAGGTCGGTGGTTCAAGTTCACCAGCTGATCCTTGGAAACCTATACAGGGTTGCTATGGGTCGGAATGGACTCTATGGCACTTAACTACTACTAGCTACCTTTGTTCTATGAAGCTCTGGTAGTGTAGTGGTTATGAGTAGGGTTGCTAACCTCAAGGTCAGCAGTTCAAAACTGCCAGCCATTCTGTGGGAGAACTATGAAACTTTCTGCTCCCCGGATTTACAGCCCCGGAAACCCCATACAATACAAAGTCACTATGAGTCAGAAACAACTTCATGGCTAATAACCATCACCAGCTATGTCCTATTTCCTGACTGTGAGCTGATGCTAAGCAGAGTTAAGACTCAAGGTAAACAAGCTTTGCCTT
Organism: Chrysochloris asiatica; assembly: GCF_000296735.1. Taxonomy (NCBI): domain Eukaryota; kingdom Metazoa; phylum Chordata; class Mammalia; order Afrosoricida; family Chrysochloridae; genus Chrysochloris; species Chrysochloris asiatica. The sequence continues at coordinate 4,018,808 of NW_006408521.1, read as the reverse complement.
GGCAATGACGGGAAGTGACTTTAATTATCAAAGAAAGTGAACAGCCTTTCATTATTAAACTCCTGAAGCCCAACACCCTCCTTTTTAGGAAATAGAGGCCTCTTTAGTCCCAGTGGTGAGAACCCAATGATCTGGGGCGGAAAGGTTTACAGGCATCATGTTCTCAGTCTTGGTAATGGAAATCATTCTGATCCACAAGTTAGACTTGAGGAATTCTTGCAAATCTGATTTTGCACTTCTCTGCCTATGTATAAAAAGATTGAAAGGAAGGAAATGAAAGTACATAATATTAGAAAAAAAGCACTTCAGATGAAATGCAAGAGAGAATTAACACTGCCCGCATAGGACCTAAAGAGAGTGTTATATTTTTCCCTAACTCCAGAGTGCTGTGAATGTTAGCTAAACAAAGATTGGAAGTGTCAGTTTCAAAATACTAGCCCAGCAAGGGCCATCCCATGCTGTTAAGGGGTCAGTGTCTTTCTGCTAAATCAGAAAGGTATTATGGCAAATCAACACTGAAGGAACACCAGGAGATATGCTGTGTCATTATAAGACTAAGTAACACACCAGCCTACTTCCTGCTGCCCAGCTGAGGTAGTCTCAAACCCAAGAAAGAGAAGAAACCTAGAGACAGAATTTGGATTGAACCTAAATTTAAATAACAAATTACAAGAGTAAACTGGGGAATCTTGAAACGAAAAAAGTAAATTTTATTTACTTCAGAGGTTTACAGTTAGTAATTTAACTATAGATGTGAAAATTTGTTTTTTGCAAACCTATGATTTGTTACTTTTTTAAATCATTTACTATAATAGAATTACATGGGTTGTTATTGTTGTTGGGTGTGATTGACTTTAATTCATGGGGACCCCATATGTTAAAAAGCACAACTGCCCTATAGGGTTTTCTTGACTCCTGGCATGGAGCTATAGGATAAGCAATGGACTGTGAACCACAAGGTCAATGGTTCAAGCCCACCAGCTGCTCCTTGGAAACCCTGAAGTCACTATGAGTCGGAATTAACTCAACAGCCATAATAAGAACAACAGTCTTTATAAACTCTGGTCACCAAGTCATTCTCCCAAGGAGCTTCTGAGTAAGTTAGAAGCACCAACCTCTCCATTAGCACCTGCGTGCTAAACCATTCTGCCCTCAGCATTTCATTCACATGAATAAAGCCTTTTAAAAGAATCCCTCTTGTGGCCCAGATCTTTATGGATTCTGTTTGAATCCTAGAGAGATAAAATTATATTCACACAAAAAATAACTTTTTTCTTCAATTCTGGTTGTACACGACAGCACTGCATTGGAAACAAATGGGAGGCAACTGTCCAAGTTTAAAGGTTTTTCCTTATTTATGTAATAAAGATGCATAGTTGAAGTCTGAATCTTTGTTTAAAATTCGTATTTTATTGTGTTTTTGGTGAAAGTTTAGTGTCCCATTTTTACACAAACTGTTCAGTGGCATTGCTTCTTTACAATGTGTGAGCTTTCTCATTGTTTTCATTCTGTGTATTGTTTTCACTAACCTAGTTTCCCTATATCATTATAGTCTCATCTTTGTTGTACAGAAATGTTGACCACCTCGGCTCATATTGTTGTTGTTGTTGAGTGCCGTTGAGTCTGTTCCGACCCATAGCGACCCTGT
>NW_006408521.1:4014463-4016555 GCF_000296735.1 Chrysochloris asiatica | reverse complement strand
GAGAGACAGAGCAGCTATAAGCCCATGGACTGAGCAGGAGGCTGGCTTATAGAATGTGCCCTTCGGACACTCAAAGACTAACTAAAGAAAGTTAGTAAGACTTGTGTGGGAAGGGCATACCTAGAGTATGGCAGACAAGGGGTATTCCGGATTGGTAAACTGCTGCATCCTGAGTTGTTTCTGGATCCTGAATTTTAAACTGATCACTTCCCTAATAAACTCCATAATTCTGGGTATTGTTATGCATTCTATGTGGCCATTGTGATGGGTTATCAAACCAACCCAGATGTGCAGCAGAGTGAAGTGGAAGGAATGGTTGGTGTTGGTATCAGAAGAGGATATAAAAGGATGCAGGAATCAGCCTTGGGTAGATACTGAGTTTTTAAATGTCAAGAGCTAAATGGAAATTTGTAAATGTTTTGAAATACTTAAAATGCAGCTAAAGCAATGATGAGAAGAAGATTTGTGGCACTAAATGTTCACATTATTAATGAAGACTGTTTTCAAATGAATAATCTATGTTTCTCCATTAGACAGGTGACACAAATGGTTGATAGACAAAAATTATTCCCAAAATGATACTGTAGATATATAGCTATACGAAAAATCTGCATGATTCTAGAGAGTAATCAGCGGACATTCAACTGGTAAGAAGGCTCCAGGAAAAAGTTCTTCAAAGATATAAAATGAAAACATTTTCTAATCTACCAGTGTATATTATGATAGAGCTTTATATAACTTAGAGTAGCATGTGATCAAGAATTGAGGTATTGAAGGAAGAAGTCCAATCTACATTGAAGAAACTAACAAACGAACAAGGTTCCAGGAATCAATAGGATACATATTAAAATGTTTCACTAAACTGGTGATGTGCTTGAGGCAATCACTCATATATGCCAAGAAATTTGGAAGACAACTACCTGGATAACCATTTGGAAAAGATGTCCATTTGTGTCCATTCCAAATATAGGTGACCCAGTGAAAAGAGGAAATCATGGAACAATATTAGCAATATTATCTGCAAGTAAAATTTTGCTGAAGATAGTTCAAAAACAGTTGTATCTGTACATTAATAGTGCATTGCCAGAAATTCAAGCCAGATTCAGAAGAGGACGTGGAAGTAGGGATATCATTATTGCTGTCATATAAATCATGGCTGAAAGCAGGGAATTACCAAAAAGATGTTTGTTGTTGTTAAGTGCCTTTGAGTCTGTTCTGACACATAGTGACCTTGTATAGGGTTTCCAAGGAGCAACTGGTAAGCTTGAACAGCCGAACTTACAGTCCAATTTATTAGCCCACAGAACCACAATGACTCTGCAAGAGCACTTAATGTGTGTACTATAACAAGCTCTAGAAAACATTGAGAAGAATGAGAATTCTAAACACTTAATTGTGCTCATGAGGGGCCTGTACATAGATCAAAGGACAGTCATTAGAACAGAACAAGGTGATCATTTGTTTTTGTTGTTAAGTGCCTTTGTATTGGTTCTGACCCATAAAGACCCTGTATGGTATATGAGGAGTGACTGGGGAGCTTGAATCACTAATCATCAAACAGACTTTGCAATGCAGTACACTAACACATGTTGTCAGGTGCCATCGAGTCAGAACAGACTCACAGCAACCCCATGTACAGCAGAACGAAACAATAGCACCACATAAACAGGTCAAAATTAGGAAGGTGTGCTCAGGACTATATTCCCTCACCATACTTATTCAAACTGTATGTTGAGCAAATAATATGATAAACTGGATTATACGAAGAACACGGCATTAGAATTGCAAGAAAACTCACCAAGAAGTTGTGGTTTGCAGATGACACAATCTTGTTTGCTGGAAAAGGACTTGAAGTACTTATTGATGATGCCCCAAGCCTACAATCTTAAGTATGGCTTATACTTCAATGTAAAGAAAACAAAAATCCTCACAAGTGAACCAATAAGTGTTGTTGTTATTGTTGTTAAGTGCCACTGAGTCAGTTAAGGTTCATGTTGTTGTTGTTATGTGCCATCGAGTCGGTTCCGACCCATAGCGACCCTGTACAGGGTTTCCGAGGGTGTAAATCTTTACAGGAGTAGAAAGCCTCATC
>NW_006408521.1:3989579-4013458 GCF_000296735.1 Chrysochloris asiatica | reverse complement strand
GAGGGCCAGAGAAAAGGAGGAAGACCCCCAGCAAGATGGATTGGCAAAGTGGCAGTATCAATGGCCTCAAGCGTGGCAACGATAGTGAGGTTGGCCCATGATTGGGCAGTGTTTCATTCTGCTGTGCATAAGGTCACTATGAGTCAGTACTGACTTGATGGCACCTAACAACAACCTAGAAAAGACTTTGCTGAAAAGTGTATGTGGAAGACAATAATTCAAACTCACTGCCATGAGATGATGCTGACTCACAGTGACACTATACAGGGTTTCTGAGACTGGATATCTTTACAGAAACAGATTCTAAATTAAATTCTTCTATAATAAGAAAAAAACAAATATCAATCAATCAACAAAAATATTAAATACATTGTTTAAAGATAGGAAGACATATCCATTCAATCACCAAAAGAACTGAAAAGAATTGCCTTTGGGGAAAGAAAATGGTAGAGAAAGAAAATGTATTGGAACTCTATTGAGAAAATGTATAAAATCACAGAAATTTGTGATTATATGCATGTATAACGCTGATTAAAAATTTTAAATATGGAAAAAACACCAGACTGATAATACACTAATGAATGTGTATGTGTGATTTATGAACATCTCAAATCATGTACAAATATCAATTCATTCTACGAATATTTTAAATTCAATTGTGATAAAACTGTCCTGCATGAGGATGTATCATTTCCTCATTCTAATTGTAACTTTAGAACATAATAAAAAAAAACTACTCTTCTGTAAAAGGAAAAAGACTGTGAAAGCTATGGAAACATAAGTAAAATAGGATGCTTATTACTTGAAAAAATATAACAATTCAGTGACAGCAATTTTTACCAACAGAGATGACAACGAAATGTAAGGTAAACACAGTTACATAATAGGCCACTTATAAAATATTGAAAAGGATATGTCTCATAGGAAAATGTTATCAAAATCTGTCTTCTCTCTATCCCAGTTTGCATGATTATGGCTGACACGGAGAGAAGTTACATACTGAAGTTGTGTCCTGCAATTTTTTTTTATAAAACTAAGTATTGAAAGCAAAACTAATAGCAGCATTATTATTCAACATCAAGGAACTTGTGAAGGTTTTCAGAGGTTATCTGAAACATTTCTAGGTGACGTCTTCATGGAAACTTCATTTAGAAGACTGGTAGAGAAACGTACATAAATGATAGCTTATAAATGTGAATTGTAATTTCAGTTTTAAATGTAAAAAGTATCATATACTCATAAAATTAATAAAATACTAATTTTGCTTAAATTACTAAAATGACAATGATTATTCTGAAAATATATACCCTGATTCTGATTTCTAAATAGGATTATCATTCACTCCCTTCCCCATTAAAAAAATAACAGTAATAACTCTAACAATATTTACTTTATAACTAAATAATAAAAAGAAAGACCACTAAAGAAACTAGGACTATAAAGGTGAAATTCTCCTTAAACACATAATCTAAAAAGTGCTCTTTTCTAAACTGAATTATGAATGCTGAAGCAGTGTACAGTAAAACATTTATTAGGCCAAGGTGATTGATACTACACTCATAAACTGCTCTCCATACAAAGCACTCTGCCCAGGGAAACTGCTAAATAAAATGGATTGTAAACACGGATTCCATACAGACAAATCAAACAAGAGACTTGAAAGGAAATGACAAAATAATAGATTGAAAACATCATGAAAATTAATTAACTGAAGGCCTTTATCTTTTATTTATACTTGTGAACAGATGAGGGAGATTTGATATCAATAGATTTTTGTTTTTCAAATGAGGGATGCTCATAGAAAACTAATAATAACTATTAGGCTTTTAGAAAAAAAAAATTTTTTTATCTCACACAAGAAGGATGAACTAAGGAAATTTAAACACACATTAAAGGTACTGAAGAATTTTGTGAATTTGCCAAGCCGCAAAATTTACCTTATATTTCACCTTGAAGTATTATTAATGTTCATTCTTAATCAATGAGAGCAGTAACTCTAAAAGAGATTGTAAATACTGGATTACAAATTTATTCCTTTTCAGAAGCAACAGACTAAGAAAGAGTTTAAACTAATATTTGCTTTGCAATTTGAAAAGACCTCTTGTATTTTATTTTTTAAGTTCAAAAATAGGACAAACTTTAGAGAGTATTAACTACAGTTTGGACAATAACTGACCAAAAAAAAAACCAACAAAAAAAAACCCCAAAAAGACAACAAAAGAAAACCTGAATCCATTAGCTGACATATTAACATTTACCCCAAAATGCATCTACTGTCTGAAGGCAAAACAAAGATAAAAGTTTCATGAGTCTCTTTTATAAGAATTTACCCTTAGTTTTCAGAAAACACACACACATGCTCGAAGTATTTTGAGGGAAGAACACTTGATTATTGATACAGATAAAATTCACAGTGGCAAAAATATTAATGATTGTATAAGCCTTTCCTGAAGAGTGGAAAATGTTTTCGATTTGCTTTTCAAGTTTAGAAAGAGCAAGCTGAGAATTGTTCATTCAGAATGTAAGAGGCTGGTAGGTTTGAACCACCAACCTTGTAGTTAGCAGTTCAGTGTTGATCCTACAGTACCACACCAGGACAAACTCTTAGGAATCTAAAAATCATGTATATTGAAAGTTGACAAGATACTGCTATATGTTAACTGAGACATACAGCAGTCCCAATACAGCTGTGTACCTTGTTCAATAGCTTTTCATCCAAATTCTGTTTCTTGGGAAACTAAGGCTCTAAAGTTTTTAACAAGCGATAAAGAAAGAAATTCTAACCCTCAGCTCAGTACAGTTTATAACTCTGCTTTCTGTCATTTGACACACCAACATCATACTGTATTTTAGATCTTTTTCTTGTGTATGTTGCCTTCATTCTCTTTGGTATCTTATCTGGCATTTAAAATTCCCAGCTGCAGACCAGTTTTCAGGAGAAAGCTGAACCTCATGTGTCTGAATTTCCCATTTATATTTTTGTCGTAGGGAGGACAGGTAAAGACACTATTAATCATGTTCATGAAAATGGATTTTTTTCTAGAAGACAATTAAAATCATTTCATTTACATGAAGACTTAGTTTAGTTGCTGAAATATGAATATGAATAGAAGAATGATTTATCAATGATGATGAATGCCCCTTTATACAGAATGGTGAAATGCTATTATAAAACTGTCTTGCATTTAAAATCTGGCAATAACCCAAAAACTTAAAAAAAAAAAAAAAAAAGATTGAATACACTATCATTATTAGTGAAATGATCACTGCCAGTAGTGTAATGTAGACACACTGTTGGATTTCGTCTCTTCTGGTGTGAGGCTTTAGGATAAGCACTTGAACACTAAGTCAGCTTGAACTGCAAGGTCAGTGGTTCAAACTCACTAGACTCTCCACTGAATCCTTTTACAGGGTTGCTATGAGTTAAAATTTCACAATAATATAGATGACACAACCATCTTTCTTTATTGTAATTCTTTATTGTAATGCTTTTCCTCACAGATGAAAATATGAGCTGTTCTTTTACAATTCCAGGCCATTTATACTGCTTAGGAAAATATGGTGGCAGAAGGGTTGAAGTGAAGCCCTTGACTGCTGACTGAATAGTTAGGTTAAACCTACCAATTGTTTTGCAGAATGATATGTCAGTCAGCTTCTATAAAGATGTATAGCCTTAGAAACCTTAGGGCGGTTCACAGAACTAACTCACAAGACTGGGTTTGGTTTTGGGTTATATTGTCTAACACCTTATGATGATCTTTTACTGATATTTGCTTTTTCATATATTGATGCTGTTCATCTCCAAAATAAAGCTATCTTCAAGTTTACAGATTTGGACATTTTTATGCTTTCTAATTACATTCTATCACCTAGAAAGGTGGCTTGCATATCATAGGTGTTGATGTACTTGTTTGGCAGTTTTGAGTATAATAAACTTTATGAGTCTACAACAAAACTTTTTTTCTATACTAAATGTTATTTCTGGATTAAATATTCCGAAGTGCATTATTATTTTATATTATGTATTTTATGAAATTGTAAAATTTTATAATAGATACAAATTTCTTGCCCAGAGTGTAGACTTTATCTGTAATTGGAAAAACCATGAGGAGACCATGTCTGAGTTCCTCTGACTTCACAAGGATGAAAGACAATCAAACTCAAAATTAGCTCAAGACCGATTCCCAAGAAGGGAAGCTCAAAACTAAATCCTCTCTATAACCTTCTTTATCCTGTTCTGACACCAACCATCCATACGCTTCACAACTGGTTTCAATAATACACTGAAATGGCCACAAAGCACTCAACGCAATACTCACAGTAATGAGGCCTATCTAAGAGAAGTGATCAGGGTACAATTTAGGATCACAAAAACTCAGGGTGCAGCAGTTTTCCATTCAGGAATCTCTCTTGTCTGCCATAATGCAGACTGGCCTCACTCTTGTCTTCTTCCTCTCAGTCCTGTGACTCCTTGGCCTCTGCCTCAGTCCATGGCCTAGAGCCCACAGCTGCTCTGTTTCTCCCTACCATTGCCTCTGCCCGACATGGCAGTTTTTGAATGTTCCTGCTCCACCTTCTCAATGCTCCTCCTTCTCAATGGTCCTGGGATCGTCTGTTCCTGCTTCTGAGATGGTTCCTTTTTAACCTAGCTGGATGGCAAAACGAACCAAATCCAAGCCTTAGAGTCCTGTATCCCTTATTTGCATGGTCTTAACAACTCACTTGATGGGAATTAAGACATTTGAGAGAAAAGCCATAACCAGGACATTCAAGGAAGCACAGTGATACCACAAACTACATTTGTTGCCCTTTGCAGTGAAGGTATCTATTGGCCATAATATCAGTGTAAAGTTTTCAAAGGTTTGTGTCTGTAGAATTTCATCTCGTATAATAATGCTATGATAATCATTGACCTTAGCATGTTTACATTTAGTTAATTCTGTATTTGAGAAGAATTTAAAATTTTTGCAATGAATTCTTCAAAAGGATATTTATGGATTCTTTATTTTCTGAACATAAAATGTAAGCTGGCGTTATCTCTTACTAAAACTGAATATACTTACAAATTTCATAAAGACCGAACTTTAAATATTTCCTGTATATAAATATAAACTGTTTGCCTTGCATAATCTAGTAAAACTTTATCTAGTTCAGGTTTGACACTATGTAACCAATCAACTGTTCAAAAACTTTACTGAACACATAAATCAGTGTTAAGGATCAATGATCTTTCCTAAACAGCATGTTTGTTGTATGCAACCTAAAAGCAAGCATGACTCCATTCATGAAGGAAATAGACAAATACCTGATCCTATATAAGGAGCTCTGGTAGCGTAGTGGTTACGAATTGGGCTGTGAACCTTAAGGTCAGTGGTTCGAAACTACCAGCTGCTCCGCGGGAGAAAGATGAGGCTTTCTACTCCCGTAAAGATTTACACCCTTGGAAACCCTGTACAGGGTCGCTATGGGTCGGAACCGACTCAACGGCACTTAACAACAACAACATATAAGGGTTCCTAGACTGTAAATACTTACAGGAGCAGAAAGTCTCATCTTTCTCCCACAGAGAGGCTGGTGGGTTGGGATCATTGACCCTGTAGTTAACCCACTACACCACCAGGTTCCCAGAAAATGATACAGTATACACATAATAATCTCTGTATGTTAGGGCAAAGAAAGTTCCTTGTTAATACACAGTATATACATAGGAATCTCTGTGTGTTAACTAAGGAAAAGAAAGTAAGTTGTCCCAATAGAATTTAAAAACTAGATACCACACTTATTCATAAGCACCATAAACTATACAGCAGTATTAAAAATTAACTTTGAATTTCCATTTTCTGCTTTCTTTCCAATCCTCTCTCTCTTCATTCCTTGTAATAAGTTGATGTTATTGGACATTTACAATTTAAAGTTACAAATGCAGTAGGGAAATACAATGATGATCATGAAAGACACTATGACCATAGCAAAAGTCAATGTATGAACCCAAAATTAAATTCAGTTTTTATGTACATAGCGAGTAAAACAACAACAAAAAAATTACCATCAGAACTTAAAAAGAAAAATTGCTGATAATGCACAATGGAAAATAGAATTCATACTTTTTGGGAAAATATATTAGCTCCCTGCAATGGGCTAGCACAGTCCAAGCTATAAACTTGATTCTATAAAGAACTAAATTCTTCTAGACGGAAAAATATACAATCAGGAGAAAAGCATAGGTTCTTATTTCAGTATTTTTCCCATGCTTCAAAACAGTTTATATATTTTTTGTTTATTTCACATTTATTAGACCCTTCACCATTTCTACCTCGAAACAAGTAAAGGAAAATTTGAACGACTAGCAAAATGTAGGCTATAAATATTCTGCCTTTGATAAACCATGTGCCCTTACTTTGCTATTTTGTGTTTTCTTTACTCAAAATTGAATCAAGAATGTGATTTTATAGAGTGTACTTTGCAAAATTTATATTCTTATGTTTCAAAGTATAAGAACAGCTTAAACTATAATATCTAGAATCAAAATAAGTTTCAGTGAAATACAATTCTCCATGTAAGTATTTATTAAGCAATAAATTACAGTGAGTTAGCTGAAGAATATGTATACATGAGAAAAAAATCATTAAATAAGTATTTGAGAAGAGGAAAAGAGATGGAGGGTAATAGGGGAAAGAAATATCAATCCCAAACTAGGAACAAAACTTTTATCAGGAAAAAAAAACCAGATGATCTCTGATGGTGGGAATTAATCTATAGTGATCATGTTCAACAGATTTGTCTCCAAGAAATTAACTCTTGAAAATACTGAGTAGGCAGGTATAAGTGTTTAGCTAAAGGACATAATAAGAGAACAAAAGAAAAAGCTGGACTTTTCATTTGTCCATCCAACTAGCAATCGCCTATCTACCATACCCATCTACTCTATAGCCCTGTTCTTGGTAAAACTTACCCACGGATCTTACAGCTTTGCTCTTGCCCCTTAGATTTCTTTTAATTTCCCAAACACAAGAACACTTAAAAGGGACATAATTTGAATCCTTTAAAGGGTCCCAGAGCTGCCATTTTGACACAATGTATATCAAAGGACACAAAAATATTCAGGATAAGATTAGAGAAATGGAAACACTGCCTTCAGAAATACAGTCATCCAGAAGGAGGAGATATTGAGAAGCAATAGCTGCACACTATGATATTTTTGTTTAATAAAGATCTCTATGATTTTGTAGCAATTTTGATAAGCTTATCCTCTTGTATAAAGTCATTATTAGTCTGAATAACAAGAAACCCAATAGGACAGAGTGGAACGGCCCTGCACGGTTTCCTGGAGTCCTGATGTGATGCTGCAGGTTAATGTTCTGGACAGCAAGCTTGATTTGAACCATAGGTTTGGAGATTGAAGCTCATCAGCTGCTCCTTGGAAACCTTATAGCTATGGGTCACAAATGACTTGATGACATACAACATCAAAAATAGGGTTTCCTAGGATGAAATCTTTACAAGAACAGATCCTCGGGTGTTTCTTCACAGAACTGCTGTTATTTGAACTATTGACCTTTTCTTTAGTAACTGAGCACTTAACCACTGTATCACCAGCATTCCTTTCTAAACGTATAAGGATTAGGATTCCAACATATATCATATTTTGACGCATACAATTCAACTAATAAAATCTTTATCATGTTGTAGGCAGAGTCTGGAGTCCTGCTGTAGCACTGCAGGAGAAACGCTGTGTGCTAACTGTAAAACTGTCAGTTCAAATATACCACCCGCACCTTAGAAACCTTATGCATATACAGGATCACTCACTATGAGTTAGAACCGAGTTGACAACAACAAAAGCAGGGTTTAAGTGGGAGCAGATGTAATACTCTCCCCCTAAGTCTCCCTCATTTGTTTAAAAATCTTTTTTGTGTGTGAGCTGTTGTTAAGTTCTATCTAGTTAGTTCCAACTCACAGTAACCCTGTTTCTGAGAAGCAGATGGTGGGTTTGAACAGTTGGCCTTATGGTTCACAGTCCAGTGCTAATTGTACAGTGCCATACAGGAGTTATTGTGAACTATGTGACTATATATTACACAGCAAATCCATTTTCTCTTCTATAATTTATAACCATTTTGTTTCATCTATTGCAATTATCACAATGTAACATCATTAATCCCACTTCTTCCTTATGCGACCTGTTTCTATTATTCTTTCTTTTCTAACCCTTCTGAAATGTGTCCTTTTGCCTATTGTTTGGCTAAAAATGAACCTTAGGGCAAACACTTCAACAAGAAAAGGACAAAAAATCCAATTAAAAAAATGGACAGAAGACATGAACAGCAATTTTACTAAAGAACACATTTAATTGATCAAAAAACATAAGAAGAAATGTTCACTATCAATAATCATCAACCATTAAAAAGATACAACACAAATCAAAACAACACTGAGGTATCATTTCACCCCAATATTATTCTTCAACTTTTAAAAGAAGCAGAAAACAACAAATGCTGTCCAGTGTAGAGAGACTAGAACCCTCATACACTATTGGTTGTTGTTGACGATGTTTTTGTTAAGTGCCATTGAGTCAGTTCTGACCCATAGCGACCCTGTGTAGGGTTTCCAAGGAGCAACTGGTGAACTTGGACCACCAAACTTGCAATTCAAAAGGCTTTGCAGTCTGGCACATTAACCCACAGCACCACACCAGGACTGCACACTACTGGTAGAACTGTAAAATGGTGCAACCATTATGGGAAAAGGTATAATGCTTCCCTGAAAACTTGGGAACATCCTAAATGTCTACTACAGGAGGAAAGAAGAAACACATTTTAGTACATACAATAAAACATACACTATGCAACATTGAAGAATAAGGATGAATCTGAAAAAATCTTCATAACGTGGCTGAACCTGGGGGACATAATGTCAAGTAAAATTGTTGTTGTTATTGTTCGATGCCCCTGAGTCTGTACCAGCAGAACAAAACACTGCCTGGTCCTGCACCAACCTCACAATCATTGCTATGCTTGAACCCACTACTTCTGACAGTTGCAAATCCATTTCATTGGGAGTCTTCCTCTACTTTGCTGATACTGTACTTTACCAAGCATGATGTCCTTCCCCAGGGACTGTTGTTGTTGTTGTTATGTGCCATCGAGTCGGTTCCGACCCATAGCGACCCTGTATAGGGTTTCCAAGGGTGTAAATCTTTACGGGAGTAGAAAGCCTCATCTTTCTCCCGCGGTGCAGCTGGTAGTTTCGAACCGCTGACCTTAAGGTTCGCAGCCCGATTCGTAACCACTACGTTACCAGAGCTCCTTGGGACTAGTCCCTCCTAAAATATGTCTGAAGTATGAGACACAAAATGTGGACATCCTGGCTTCTAAGGAGCCTTCTGACTGCACTCATTCCAACACACATTTGCTTGTTCTTTTGACAATCCATGGTGCCTTCAATATTCTCCTCCAACACTTTATCTTAAATGCATCCATTTTTCTATGGTCTTCCTTATTTTTAGTCCAACTTTTACATACATATGAGGTTACTGAGAAAACTATGGCTTGGGTCAGGTGCACCTCCAATCTCAAACTGACATCTTAGATCGTGAACACTTTTAAGAGTTTTTGCGCATCTGCTTTGCCTAATGCAATAGGTTGTTTGAGTTCTTGTCTGCTGCTTCCATAAACGTTAGTGCGGATGTGAGCAAAATGAAGTCTTTGACAACTTCAACCTTTTCTCTATTTATATGGATGTTATTTCTTGGTCCAGTAGTAAGGAATTTGTTATCTTTACATTGAGTTGCAACTAATATTGAAGGCGGTTGTCTTTGAAATCCATCAGCAATTATTTTAAGTCTTCTTCAGTTTCAGCAAACAAAGTTGTATTATCTTTATATCACAGGTTATTAATGAGTCTTCCTCCAATCCTGATGTCACATTGTTCATCATAGAATCTGACTTCTTGGGTTATTTGCTTAGCACAGAAATTGATTAAGTATGGTGAAAGTCTATACAACACTGGTGCACACCTTTCCTGATTTTAAACCTGTCAGTGTCGCCTTGTTGGGTTTTAATGACTGCATCTTGGTCTATGTACAGGTTCTTCATGAGCACAATTAAATATTCTGGAATATTCATTCTTCACAGTGTTTTCCATACCTTATTATGATCCCAACAACTGGAAGTTTTTCATAGTCAATAAAGCATAGGTAAATATCATTCTACAATTCTCTGCATTCAGCCAAGATACACCTGAAGTAAGAAAAGATATCCCTGGTTCCTGGCCTGAACCTCTGGCAGTTACCTGTCAATGTACTGTTGTAGTCTTTTTGGCATTGTCTTTAGCAAACTTTACTTGCATGTGATTATAATGATATGGCCCAATGATTTCCACATTCCACTGGGCACATTTTTTTTTTTTTTATCTCTTCCAATCATTTAACCAGATAGCTCTCTTCCAAATTTCTTTTCAGATATCGGTGAGTATCTCCAGCACAGCATCTGTTTTTTTGAAACATTTCAGTTTGTATTCCATCAATTCCCAGGGTATTGTTCTTTGCTAATGTCTTTAGGGTACCTTGGATTTCTGCCTTCAGTACTCTTGGCTCTAGATCATATGCTACTTCTTGCAATGGTTGAATATTGACAACTTCTTTTTAGTACCGTGACTCTGGATTCCTTCTATCTTCTTTTTATGCTTTCTGCATCATTCAATATTTTGCCCAGAGACTCCTTCAATACTGGAGTGGAGGCTTGAAACTTTTCCCCAGTTCTTTCAACTTGAGAAACGCTGAGCATGTTCTTCCCTCTAAGTTTTATAGCTCCAAGTTTTGCACATTTCATTATAACATTTGACTCTGTCTTCTTTGGTTACCCTTTGAAATTTTCTGCGCAGCTCTTTGACTTCCTCATTTCTTCCATTTTCTTTAGAATCTCTATACTTGAAACAAAGTTTCAGAGTCTCTTATGACATCCATTTTTCTCTTTTCCTTCTTTACTGTCTTCTTAATGACTTTTGCTTTCTTCTTGTATCCACAACTCTTCTGGTTTTCAGTCAGTAAGTATCTAATTTATTAAATTTGTTCTTGAGATAATCTCTAAATTCAGGTGGGTAATGTTCAAAGTCATATTTTTGCTGTGGTGGACTTGTTTCAACTTTCAACTTCAGCTTGAAATTTCATTAAGAGCAATAGATGGTCTGTTTCACGGTCTTCCCCTGGCTTTGTTTTGGCTGATGATATCCAGCTACTTCACCATGTATTTCAGCCCATGGGGTCAATTCAATTTATGTGTACTCAACCTAGGGAGGTTCATGTGTAGAGTCATCTTTTATATGTTCTAAAAAGGTACTTGCAATGAAATAGTAATTGGTCTTGCAAAATTTTATCATGCTTTCTCCAGAATCATTTCTATCACCAAGGCCATATTTTCCAATTACTGATCCATCTGTTCAGGTCCAAAGTTTGCATTCCAATCACTAGTAATTATCAAGACATCATGATTGCATGTCTGATCAATTTCAGACTGATGAAGCTGGTGGTGGTGGTGCACTGTGGAGTCAGTTCCAACTCAGAGTGACCCTGTATAGGATTTTTGAGGCTGTAACTCTTTATGGGACCAGAAAGCCTCATCTTTCTCCCATGGAATGACTGGTAGTTTCGAACTTGAGGTTAGCAGACTGACTTGTAACAACTATGCTATCAGAGCTCCTTGATGAAGTTGGTAGAATTCTTCAATTTTATTATCACTGGCTTTAGTGGTACCTGCATAAACTGGGATAATATTTACATTAACTGGTTTTCCTTAGGGTGTATGGTTAGTATCCTATCACAGATTGTGTTGTACTTCAAGATACATCTTGAAGTGTTCTTTTTGATGATGAATGTAACGCTATTTAACCTCAATTTGTCATTCCTAGCATAGTAAACCATGTCATTTTCAGATTCAAAATGGCCAATAACAGTCTATTTTAGTCTACTAAGGCCTAAGATACCAATGTTTATGCATTCCATTTAATTTTTTATAACTTCCAATTTTTCTAGGTTTATACTTGCATTCTTAACTGTTTTACCTCAGTTTGAGTTGTGCCCATCAGCAAATGTAGTTAAAAACTTTACTCCATCTGCACCATCATGGTCAACTTTACTTTTCAGGAGGCAGCCCAGTCACATTTTGAGTGACTTCCAAAGTGAGGGGCTCATTTTCCAGCACGATATCTGACAATATCCTGGTGTTCTTCATCATATTTCATTATTCAGTAGTCTGGTGCTGACAGTGTTCCCCTGCTTTTCATAAGGTTGTCAGTGATTAAATATTCAGACGTTGTCTTTCGTAGTCTGCCTCAGTCTGGAAGCTCATCTGAAACCTGTGCACCATGGGTGTCCTTATTGGTATTAAAATACTGGTGACAAAGCTTCCATAATCACAGCATCATGCAAGTACCACAGTATGACATAATTACAGATGGGTGGTGGCAATTAAAATTAGTCAATCACAAAACAACAAATATTGTAAAAGACCACTATTGTAAAAAGTCAAGAAAAACTTTTCGCACTAAAATAAATTTTATTTGATGGTTACCAGGGATGGAAAGAGACGGGAAAGTAAAATACTAACCTCATTTTTCATGTTCATAATACCTCTTTTTAACAGTGACCTTCCCTTTCTCCTTTGGCCCCACATCTATATAGGTTTATATGAAAACCCAGGTTTTAGCCTCCAAAGATGGCACTAAAGAGAATCTTAAATCTTCCTTGCCTTCAGGACCTTTTCTCTAGCAGCACACCCCTTAGTCACTATAAAGATCCAAATCCATTCCTTATCTTTTGTCCATTGCAAGCCCATCATGCTAGTGCAGAAAAGGGGCCTACGACTATTAAACAACAAAGTTTAGACCCAATAAAATAGGTACTGCAACCATTTCAATGTTAGTACGTCTAACTTGAAAAGACATAAATTTTCACCAAATACTTAGCTATTAGACCTATGAAGACATTAAACTTTTATGTCCTCGCTTACCTTTTCTACAAAACTGAGTGTAGCATGTTGTTTGTTATCATCAAGTCAACTGTGACTCATGGTGATAGATTAGATGAGATTATACATGGGAATCCTCTAGAAAATAACACAGAGTTTCATTGTCTATTATCTAGTATTATGATACCTCATTTCTGTCACACATAGCATTTGATTGCTGTTGTTAAGAGCAGGTGAACAGTTCTGACTCATAGCAACCTTGTATGGGGTTTCCAAGGATCAGCTGGTGGGTCTTAATCACCTGCTTTACAATACAATAGTTTGCAGTAGAGTGAATTATAATCACGCCACAAAATGTGTGGGGAAAAATCCTCATTTCAGGGAAATAACTTAGAGACTATAGTGATGTTATGTATGTTTTCTGTATGCTCAAAAATTACATCTGATTCTTTAATGTTCTTAAAACACATGCATAGATCAATGAAAGCAAGTTCAAAGAAGAAAGTAGTTTTTCATTCAACAGTTCACACACATTTTATTTTGTGACTTTGATTACAATCCCCACAACTTAAACAGCACTGATCCTACTTTCTCCCTGGGTCTCTAGTTTTCCTTCTTCTTTCTTTCCTAACCTTCCTGTCTTCTGAACTTTGACTGTAGGCAAATGCTGCCCTTTTTGATCTCATATTGTTCTAAGAAATGGTAAGTCCCTGGTGAATTTCTTTTAAGGGGTCAAATTGTTGGTAATTTTTTATTGCAACCCTAGGGCAATTTTTTTATTATTATTTTAGCCCTAGTACTACATAAATGTATTCCCTTGTAAAATAAACAACCAAAATGAACATACAGCACATGTGTCAAGTGGGGCCACACCTGTCACTGTGCTTTGATAGTCATTGTGAGGAAGCAGACCTTGGACAAGCCCAGCAGTCATGGTTTTCCCCATGGCTATGATGCTGGTATCTTTAAGTCTTAGAACCAACAACTGACCCCACTGAGACCAGATGTTTGTTGCTGTTTTTAAGTGCCATCAAGCCAGGTCCAATTTATACCAACCCTATATAGAGTTTTCAAGGAATGATGGGTAGGTTTGAACCACTGACCTTGAGATCCAATGCTTATCCGATAGTGCCACACTAGGACTCCATTGATGTTTGTTGCAGAGTTAAAAAATATATATGTAATTATTCAGTAGGCTTTGGGTATAGAAACGGGTAGAGGAAAGCCTTCTTTGCCCTTGCAGTTACAGTGCTAAATATCAACAAGTGTAACAAAATCTTTCAGCCCATCTAATAGAACCTACTAGCAGGAGGACAGAGCTGGGATGGAGTGGGAGTGGTGGAGACTGAAAGAAGGTAGGTTTTTATTTTTACTAAGTCCATCACCTATGGCACAAAGATAAGTGTGCAGAGGAAAGCTATCAGCTCTTTCCAACAGCCTTCTCAAGTTGGGGAGATGCTAAAACTTGATCTGCCTTTGGTCTGGTGTGCTGTCTGCTTATTGTAAGCAAGAATTGCTGCATTCCCCATGCTAATGCTCTGGGAGCATCTAGTGTGTTCAGGCTCTGATTAGAAAGGTGTGAAATCCATGGAACAATGAAGAATGACTAGTGCCCTATTTCTAATGGCTTTCTTCCATCTTGTGGCTCAAGAGGACGCAATTGAATTCCTCCTTAGCATTTCTGTAATTCTGTAAATCTTAGCAATTCTGTTTTTAAATCTTGGTTCTGTAGGATAAGCATGAGACTATAAATCTTAAGGGAGCAGACAATCTCATCTTTCTCTCCAGGAGTGGTTGGTGGGTTTGAACCATCGACCTTTTAATTAGCAGCTCCATGCCACAGAGCCCTCAGGACTCCTTTAGATATAGGCAGTGGGGTTATAAATGGAGAGAAACCTAAGCCTTATTTAAGAGAAAGAAGTAGCAAATGGATACCTGGAGTGGTAAAGCAGGATAAGCACTGGATTGCATTTACATTCGATTTAAAGATTGTTAAATCTAATTTTCATGAATGTAAATGCCATGGAGTCAACCTTGATACTCTCCTCAGTCTCATTTCTTGTTGTATTGAGAATAAAGTTGAGTAAGTTCTATTCATACCAACCTTGGGTATGGTTTCCAAGGAGCATCTGGTGGCTTTGAACCATCATCTTTGACTAGCGCTGCAGATTAATGCGTCAGACTGCAAAGTCACTTGAACTGCAAGGTCGGTAGTTCAAGCTCACCAGCTGCTCCTAGGAAACCCTATATAGGGTCACTATGGGTCAAAATTGACTTGATGGCACTTAACAATAACAACAAGTACAAAGTATACTAACATTGTTGTAGGTAAGTGCCACGGAGTCACCTGCAACTCACGGTGACCCTGCAGAGGGTTTCTGCACATTTTTGTTCTTAAATCTTGGTTCTGTAGGTTAAGCATGGGACTTTGAACCACAAAGTAAACAGTTTGAGCCTACTAGGTGCTGCCAGGAAGAAAGATGTGGCTTTCTGCTGTTGTAAAGATTTGTAGCCTTGGAAACCCCATGAAGGGTCTCTATGAGTCGGAATTGACTTGACAACACTTAACAACACAAACAACCAACTCAGTATATAAATGATGAATTAAAGTAAAATTGAAAGGTATATTGTATGGTTATATAGATTTTGCCAAATTCCATTAGGCATTAAATTTGGAGAAAAATTAAGGATAGCAACAACAACAAAAAACAGTTGTGCTTTGCGTCACTTGCATGAACAGTTGCATTTCTTTTATTATCATCTTAGATTTCCACAGCCATCTATCACTTTAGCTCTGGAGAATGGTCTGAGCACAGGTGTTTTATTAAAACATGAAAGAAACCATTGTATTTTATCTTTTATTGTGAGAGTGATTTCAAAACGCATTTACCTCTTTTCATGAAAAAGTGATTCCCCTTCACTGGGTAACACTGCACTGCACAAGAGACCACTTCTAAAGAATACTTAGTCTCTAATCTGTGCTTTGGAATATTTGCATACACACACTGAAAAGGTAAACCAAAATCCTCTGTTGTAGGCACTAAGCACATGAGAAGATGTAATACATCATTAGCTATTAGAAAATGCAA
This sequence comes from Chrysochloris asiatica, assembly GCF_000296735.1. NCBI lineage: Eukaryota > Metazoa > Chordata > Mammalia > Afrosoricida > Chrysochloridae > Chrysochloris > Chrysochloris asiatica. Next base: position 3,997,407 of record NW_006408521.1, on the reverse strand, counting down.
ATTAAAATCAAAATGTGATTATCACTACAACCTCATCACCCTACAAGAACAGCTAATTAATTTATATATGAGTGTATATATATATATATATATAAATTACCTGTATATGTATCTATAAAGATGGCTACATCAAATACTGGCAAAGATGTAGAGAAATAGGATCATTCATACATTGCTGCTGAGACAATAAAAGGGTACAATCACTCTGGAAAAGGGCTGAATGGAAGAGAATGAGTTTCCATATAAAAGTGTAACATGAGGGGACCTTGTACAGATGAAAATGTCGTGTGTCCTGACAGTGTGAAAATTAATATCCTGGTATTGAGCTGCAAACCATAAGGTAGGTAGTTAGAAGCCCCAACCACTTTATGGGAGAAAAATGAGGCTTTCTGCTTCCGCGAAGGTGTAAATCCTGGGAAACACTATGCTGGGTCACTATGAATTGGACTCAACTGGAGGGCACTTACCAACAACTGATACTCTACCATGTTTTTAAGATATTACTGTTGAAGGTTGTATGATTATTTAGAGTATATTCTACTCTTAAACCATTGCTTTATTGTTGTTATTAAATGCCGTAGAGTAAGTTCCAACTCATAGCGGCCCTGTATAGTTTCCAAGGAGCATCTACTAAGTTTGAACATCAGTCTTGTGGTTCAAATTGACCTTGCGATCTAGTGCTTTATCCCCACAGTGCCACACCAGAACTCCTGCCTTACTATTCATAAATTCTTCTGGGCTTCTATAAATAAGGTGGTTCAAATGAGTGAAGTTTCAGGGTAGTTTCAGTTGTAAAATTCTGAGATTACTGTAAGTTGATCAATTATGAATAAATTTGAAGAAATGGTTTTATAACTAATGATCTCTGTTAACATTTTCCACAAAGGAGAAAACAACAAACAGCATTTGTAAATTTCGTGACCATATATGTTTTTCCTGGAAGATTGCTCATACCTGATTTTTGAGGTGTTTGTACTACTACCACCTAAGGTTCTAAAAGCTCCTTCTGTGTGTACAATCACCTTATGTAGCTTAAATATAAATAAATACACATCTTCATTACATATGCTCAGTTTTACTAGAGCATTAAACGGGATGATAGCACATTTGAGTTATAAACCACTACTTTTTGCTCCAAGCATGTAGTTCTAAAAGGGGTTGAATACTAAATATACATATAAGTCCATCTGGTTGATCCTAGCATGGGCTATGGAACAGCTCTAGATGGCTTGTGTAATATTTTGTCACCTCTTCATTCTGTGTACTGTAGCTGTGTTTGGTTATATCTTACGGAGAGTGGGGAGTGTATGGAACAAGAATAGCAAAATGGAGATTTGGAATTTTGTGAAGGTGCATGTATCAGTAAACTGAGAGGACTTTGTTTCTTGTATGAAAATCTTAAAATATTTATGCTTAGTTCTGTTATGAAGTTAATATGCATTTGAAAAGATGAAGACAAGAATAGGATATGACCTTTTTTTTTAAACAGACATTAAAACAAACTTTTTAACAGATTGCCATATTAAAAACCTAAAATTTTAATTTATTTTCCACATAGACCACCAAACTGTGTATGGTGTTAAGTTTCATAATGGTAAAAGAGTTGGAAATAAAGAAATTTGATTAAGTACTCTTCAGTGCTCATAAACAAATGTTAAAGTTGAGTGGCAAGGTGGACAAAGTTCCTCACTCTTGGGTCCAGGTAGAGTCTAGTCTGGTCTTACTGAATTTGGATGGTAAAAGGATCAAGAGAGAAGCAAACAAGCAAACAAAAACAGCTGTATAGGACCACGTAGGAAGCTGATACATTATTTGTTTTACATATGAGATAAAATAGATATAGATCTAAATAAGAAGTATTTCCCAAGACAAACCATTTAATGACAATGTCTACTATTTAAGGTTTCAATGTGTCAGGATTTAAATATCTTCTCCCTATATGAAAAAGTCTCTTTTGAAAAATACATGTAAGTAAGGTGAATAGCAGATAGAGAACATTTTAAAAATCCCCTTTGGTGTTAACAAATCAAAACTAAGACAAAAATCATATATTCAAAGTGACTCCTCCTTAACCATGATAAATTAAACTAAAAGGAAACAAAATAGGTTTTTTAAAATGAAGTTAATGAACAATAATATTGCTTGGCAATTTCTTTCTTTATATTGTTAATTCCTTGGCAAATAACTTGACCTTGGCATTATCATCAATAGAAACTGTCAAAATTTGTCTATTAGGAATGTCATTGTGTCCATTTCCTAGGGCTGACAACAAAACACCAAGAAGTTGGTGGACTCAGAAAACAGAAACTTACCTTCTCACAGTTCAGAAGGCTACAAGTATAAACCATGGTACCAGCTATGTTTTTACTTCTGATTGCTTTTTTGAGATGAATTGTTCCATTTCTCTCTCCCAATTTCTGGTAGCTCCCAATAATTCTTCACAATATTTCCCTGCTTATAGATACATCTGCTTTGGTCATCCAATACTCATGTCTGTCTTCCCTCTGTATATGTCTTTATTCTGCACCTGATCTTCTCTTTTATAATAGTGCACTCAGATAGGAATAGGGTTAGGACTCAACCAATTTCATTGTAATTTAACTGATAGTATCTTCAAAGGATGACACTTCTTTTTTCAAACAAAGTCACAGATACTTGAGGTAGGACTTCAATTAGATTGAGGCTACAGTTCAATCCCTAAAACTCATGTTTATATTGTTAACGCTTAATTTGGGAATATCCAAATGTAAATGTTAGTTTCTGAGATTTTTCTGGTAATTTCTATATAAAATATGGAAATAGTAGTACTAGCTATTTCCATATTTTATATGTATATGTATGTATGTATTATTACATCCTAGGAGAGCCACAATGAGAAAGATCAATAAAATTTTGTATAGAAACATATAATATAAAAAGGTATAGTCACCAAAGTCATGAAGGTCATGGATAATGAATTATATTATCACAGAAAAAAAATAGTAAAGCAATATTAAACTTACTTGCTCTTGACTCCTTCACTGGGATACTGTGTTTTCACAAGTGGAGAGTTTAGGGGTGAGTGCCAAAGATGGATCTAGGGTCAGTTTACCTAGAAAATGGAAAGGAAATTATGATTCGGCTTCATTTGTTATTGCTATTTTTTTTCTTCTCTGCCAGGTGATCAAAATCACAAGTCCTTATCTTTACCAAGTCTTTGTGCTAGTACAAAATTAATTAATTTAATTTATCACATTCTGTAATCTCACTGTCACGCAATATCTTTAAAATTATATGCAACTTCTTTATGAAAAACCCAGTATAGGAAGATGTCCTCCAAATTTCAGAAAATTCCCAAGATTTTCATCCTCTTGGGTGAGCCTTAAACTCTAGGATCTCATGCCAAGACGTACTGCTTTGTTTCTGACCAGTTTACACAATATGTATGTTTAACCTTTTCAATGACATTATATTAATATTACGTTTTATTCATTATATTCCACAGCTAGCCATACTTTATTAGAAATGTTTTCTTCCCTAACTTTTGTATCAATAATGTTATGGACTACATTGTGTTCCCCCAAAATAACTGTCAATGTGACTAGACCCTGATTCTCAGTGTTTTGGCAATTATGTAATTATGCAATGTATCACTTGTGTAATGAAGTACTTATTCTTCATTCTGTTATCTGACGTAGAAGTACTATACTGCTAACCAGCAGGTTACTTGTTCGCATCTTCCAGCTGCTCCACAGGAGAAAGATAAGGCTTTCTGCTTATTGCAAATGTTTACAACCTTAAAGCCCTATAAATTAGAACCAGCTTTGCAGTAATTAACACCAGTAATACGAGGTTAGTGAGGGAAGATTAGAGATAGTTCTGCTAATGAGGAAAGATTCAATACACAGGATAAGGCTGTATCTTTGTTCTGTTTTTAAAATTTTTATTATGATTTGAATGAAGGTTCATAGACAAGAACATCAGTTTTACATTGAACAAATCATATATTTTGTTTCATCTCAATGATTGCAATCCCCTCCACGCAACAACAGTGATCCTGTGTCCTACTTGTGGTTGTTGTTGATGTTGTTGTTAAGTGCCATCAAGTCAGTTCCAACCAATACCAACTATATACAGGGTTTCAAAGAAGCAGCTGGTGAGTTTGAACTGCTGACCTTGCAGTTGAAACGGTCTTGTGGTCCGGTGCTTATCCTAATGCCATAGCAGGAGTTCCCTCTTTGTGGTAATCCGCGTATAAATATCCTCTGTTAAACTCATATATTTGAAGGATATATATATATATATATATCCCACTCTTTCTTCACCTTTCTTCATTATTTATCTGCAAACCTCCCTCTTCTTGTTTATTGCCCTTCCAGTTCTTGTATTTTGCCTTCCCCATTACTTGAGTTAACATGTGTCCACTCTAGTGAATTAATCTACCAGTGAATTACTCTTCCTTCACTCCCACCCTTGGTAATCATCAAATAATATTTCTTTTAGTATGAAACCTTGTCCTGAGCTTTCACAATAGTGGTCTGACACAGTATTTGTTCCTTTGTAATTGACTTATTTCACTCAACATAATGTCCTTCAGGTTTGTCCACGTTATGAGGTTTTTCACAGATTCATCATTATTTTTCAACATTGCATAATATTCCATTTAATGTATGTACCAAAGTTTGATTATCTGCTCTTCCATTGATGGGCAGTTAGTCCATTGTGCTATTGTAAATATGGCTGCAATGAACATTGTTGTTGTTAGGTGCCATTGAGTCAGTACTGACTCATAGCAACCCTATGCACAACAGAACAAAACACAGCCCGGTCCTGAGCCAACCTCACAATTGTTGCCACACTTGAGCCCACTGGTGTTGCCGCTTTGCCAAACCATCTTGCTGAGGGGTTTCCTCTTTTTCTCTGACCCTCCACCTTACCAAACATGGTATCCTTCTCCAGTGACTGGTCCCTTTTGAAAATATGTCCAAAGTATGAAAGACATAGTCTGGCTTCCAAGGAGCCTTCTGGCTGTATTTCTTCCAACACAGATTTGTTTGTTCTTTTGGCAGTCAATGATACTTTTAATATTTTCCTTCAACACTACATATCAAATGCATCAATTCTTCTACGATCTTCTTTGTTCACAGTCCAACATTCACATGCATATGAGGTTAATGAAAATACCATGGCTTGGGTCAGGCACATCTTTGTCCTCAAACTGACATTTTTGCTATTCAACACAAAAAAAGACTACTTATGTAGCAGATTTGCCTAATGTAATACGTCATTTGATTTCTTGACTGCTGCTTCCATAAGGGTTGATGGTTGACCCAAGAAAAATGAAGTCTTTGACAACTTCAATCTTTTCCACATTTATATGGATATTAGTCCACTGTTGAGGGTTTCTGTTTTCTTTACAATGAGATGCAACTCATCTTCATTAGTATGAATTTTAAGTCTCTTTCACTTTCAGCAAGCAAGGTTCTATCATCTGTATATCACAGGTTGTTAATGAGTCTTCCTCCTATCTTGATGCATTTTTTTCTTCATATGATCCATCTTCCTGGATTAATTGCTCAGCATACAGAATGAGTAAGTATGGTAAAAGAATACAACCCTAGGGCACACCTTTTCTAAATTTTCAACCATTCGGTATTCTCTTGTTCTGTTTGAATCACTGCCTCTTAGCCTATGCACAGACTCCTCGTGATCATAACTGAGTGTTCTGAAACACTCATTCTCTGCAATGCTGCCTATAGCTTGTTAAGATACACACAATCAAATCCCTTTGCATATTCAATAAAGCACTGGTAAACATATTTCTGGTATTCTCTGCATTCAACCAAGATCGATCTGATGTCAGCAATTATATCCCTTACTCCAGGTCATCATCTGAATCTGGCCTGAACCTCTGTCAATGTGCTGCTGCAGCTATTCTGGATCGGCTTTAGCAAAATTTTACTTATATACATCATTATGATATTGTTTGATGATTTCCACATTTTGTTCTGTCACCTATTTTTGGAATGAGTACAAACATAGATCTCTTCCTATCAGTTGGCCAGGTAGCTCTTTCCAGTTTTCTTGGCATGGATGAGTGAGTACCTCCAGTGCTGCATCAGTTTGTTGAAGGAGTTCAGTCTGTATTCTATCAGTAACTGCCTTTAGTGCAACTTGGACTTCTTTCTATAGTATCAGTGACTCTTGATCATACTCTTACCTCTTGAAATAGTTGAACTGTGAGATCAAAGAGAAAAGACTCCATTTTGTACTTTGGCTGGAGCACGTCCCACTGCTCCAGGAATGCGCCAAGTCAGCTCATGCTGCATGAGAACAGCCCTCCACCCCTAGCAAACAGTAAAAAGTAGATAAACATAGCAGACAATTCAAGGCTGGATGATATATGTTTTCCTTTACTCTAATCCAGCAGCTTGTAATGACCAATCAGACTGTAACACCCATACCTTACAAAATGTAAACCAATCCTGGAGTAGCTAAGCTGAAAACCCCCGAGCTTGCTTATAACCTCTATAAAAACCCCACTGACTAGGAGTTCATGGCCTTCATCCCGAGTCCGCTGTGTCGGTGCTCGAGCTTGAATAAACAACCCTTGTGCATTTACATTCGCATTGACTCCTTGGTGGTCTTTGGGGACCCCGAAATCTGGGCATTACAGAACATCAACCATTTTCTTCCTATGTGCTCTGCATCATTCAATATTTTGCCCATAAGTCACTGAATATTACAAGACAAGGCTTGCATTTTTTTGTTTGTTTGTTTTACTTCAGGTCTTTCAGCTTGAGAAATGCTGAACCTGTTCTTCTGTTTTGGTTTTCTAACTACAGGTCTTTGCACTTTTCTTTCTAATATATGACTCTGTCTTCTTGAGTTGCCTTTTGAAATGTTCTTTTCAGCTCTTCTTCCACCTCATTGCTTCCCTTTGTTTTAGTATCTCTGTGCTGGACAGCAAGTTTCAGAGTTTCTTCTGACATTCATTTTGGTGTTTTCCTTCTTTCTTTATCTTCTTAGAGACCTTTTGCTTTATTCCTCTATGACGTTTGATGGCATTCTACAACTCTTCTGGTTTTTGGTCATTAGTGTCTAATCATTATTGTCATTATATCTGTTCTTGAGATAATTTCTAAATTCAGGGGGAATACATTAAAGGTCACATTTTGGCTCCCGTTGACTTGTTTTAATTTTGCTCAGCTTCAAATTGAACTTACAAAGAGGCAATTGAAGGTCTTACAGTATGCCCCTGACTTTGTTTTGGCTGATGAAATGGAGATTATCCATCATCTCTTTACAAACATGTAGTCAATCTGATCTCTGTTTATTCCATCTGGTAAGGTCCATGTATATAGTCTTCTTTTATGTTGTTTTAAAAAGGCATATGCAATGAAGTATAACTGGTCTTGTAAATTTCTATCATGAGCTCTCCAACATCATTTCTATCACCAATGCCATATATTTCAACTACTCATTGTTTTCGACCCTTACATTGCAATCATTAGTAATTATCAATACATCTTTATTGCATGTTTGGTCAATTTCAAACTGAAGTGGTTCGAGGAATTCTTCCAATTTCATCATCACTGGCTTTAGTGGGTTGTGCATAAATCTTAATAATAGTGGCATTAATTAGTCTTCCTTGCAGTCTTATGGATATTATCCTGTCACAGACAACATTACATTTCAAGATAGATTTTGAAGTGTTCTTTTTGATGATGAATGACTCCATTCCTCTTTAATTTGTCATTCTGGCATATTAAAACATATAAATGTCAGATTCAAAATCGCCAATAAAAGTCCATTTCAGCTCATTTATGCCTAAGATATCAACGTTTAT
>NW_006408521.1:3970923-3987755 GCF_000296735.1 Chrysochloris asiatica | reverse complement strand
TAGTTTTGAACTGCTGACCTTCAGATTCACAGCCTATTTGTAACCACTACGCTACCAACTACCAGTTGGGTGCATACACTAGAAGGGGAAGGGGAAAGGAAAAATAAAGCAGATGGGAGAATAGCTAGGCAGGTTTACATGGACTAAATAGGACAGAAGTAAATAATAATGTAAGTACAAATGTGGAACAACAGGGCTTATGGATACAAAGACTGAGGCACGGTTTGAATGGATAAAAGTGGGGAAATGATGTTAAGATGCTTGGTTGCCTTTTGAATCTTGGTTTCCTTTGCCTACTATTGTAAAATAGATACTTGAAGGGGAGAGAGAGGAATAGCCAGAAACCTCCCCTTGTAAGTCCATCTTCAGCCTATAACTGTTTGGAATAACTAAAACGGGGCTAGCACTTGCTCAGTGAAGGAGTCTCCCTGCAGAGCCTATGTACTGCACAAGACTGTAATCTTCGGAATATATAATCTTTCACATTCCCATGTGAAAGTACAAGCAGATCAGTCTGGAGCAACTAGAAGACAAAGATAATTCTTGAAAGAAATACCACCAGAAAAAATTTAACAAACAATTTAAAAAAACAATTAGTAGAAATTAGATTCAAGTTCAGAATTTCTTGGCTTCAATATCATGCTTATTCTACTATTGTTTGCTATCTCCAACTTTTCAATCTTTATATTTTGTCTCAAAATTTTTAGACAGTGAATACTCTTAAGGTTAACACTCCTGAACCATATGGTTAAGGCAATTAAACCAGTCTTGTTAGTAAGTCTTATTAAAGATTTATTAAAAGCGTACTGATTTCCAAATCTTTGCTCACAACGATCATTTGCGTACCTGTGGGAGAATATTGTAACACTGCATGGCTTCAGTTTTCTAGTCTGTCAACTAAGTTGTGTGTTTGTGAGGAAAACATTGATGATGGACAGAGAGACTGAGTGAGAGATAGGTAAATATATATATGGATACATTAGATAGCTATTTTGCTGCTGTCGTAAAGTGCCATCAAGTTGGTTCCGACTCACAGTGACCCTGCATAGGGTTTCCATGTAGTAGATGGTGAGCTTGTTTGAACTGCTGACCTTGTGGTTTAAACGACTTTGCAGTCCAGTGCATTCACCCACAGTGCCACGCCAGGACTCTAGAAGATAATAATTCAAAAGAGTACCACATGACACTTACAATGGGTAAAATGAATGTTGGCTATTATTTGTTTTTAGTTTCCTAAATGCATTAACTAAGAGCAGGGATTTTATCTTGTACATTTAAGAATCCCTCATCCCTCTGACTGCTGATATATACACAGCATTTTTTTGGTATTTATTGATTTGCACTGACTCATTAATCCTATATATGAACATCAGTTCTGGAAATAATGATTTTTAGATCTTAACTCTACAGAAATCACAGGACAGTCGAAACATCATGTCCTTGATATATTCCTATGGCATTTTGGATCTTAAAATGAATATACTTTTTTTTCTGATCCAGCATTAAAAATGTCCCTCAATGCGATTTTACAGTTCTAATCATCCTTCAGACTCCAACACAGTCTTATTCCCTGAGAACACATCACCTCCATCTTCTAAAATTAGTTATCATATTCTTCCCAAAACTCCTGACTTGAACTGCGAGCACAGTTTAAGAACAACAAGTATTCTTTCCTTGTAAATATAGAGGTGTAGCAGGTAAGTTTAAATAAATTAAGCGTTCCCTCTTACCTTCCCCATATATATATATATACAAGCAGGTTTTTTGGGTTGTTTGTTTTTTAAAAAACTATTATTTCCCCCCCAAGAATTAGCCCTGTTGGGAGCTCTTAACAGTAAAATTGGTAAAGAGCAAACAGCTCAAGGTGTGTTTCACAACAGAAACTGGCTGTGTTGTCAATGTCAAGAATGAATTATTTGCTGCTGGAGGCTATCTCTTACATGTTGGAATCAGAGCTTCTCAAAAGCTTAACAAGAAATCTGCCAAAAATGGTGAACTTGGGCAAGTTCATATCCAGGGCTCCAGAGGAAAGCATAGAGAAACATTCAAAGCAATGCCTTAAGCTCTAAACTCACCCTCTGCCTGCCAAGCCAACAATTCCATGTTTCTATTTCAGATGGAAAATCATAACAAACTAATTTCTATTCATTTTATTACAGCATTTACTGAGAGAAAATAAAGAAGGAGCAGTTTAGAAAGTTGGAGAACTAGACTCATTAAAATAACATTTAGATGGGAGAAAAGGCCTTCAGCATGAAAAATGCAATGATCACAATCTAGAAAAGCAGTAACTATCCATTTTGCTTAGGGAATGAGAAGCATATGCCCACACAATAACAAAATTCGCTTCCAGTAACAAAGGGAAACCAAAAGTAAACTAAAAACTTAGGCTACTGCCCCATCACATTCTAAAAAGAGAAATATAGGCTTGTTTGTTTTTTATAGCCCAAATGTTTTTATATATTCATGAAAGTAACTATAACATACGAAAGTATCTAAATGAGGAGGGATAGGTTAGTCAAAAACTTAACAAGTCCACACCCTAGCATAAGGTCAACAATGGAGATTATTTTGGGGAAATCATCACAAGTCTAAAATTAGGAACTTTTTTTCCCCAAATAACTTTCCTAACACTTTTCAGTATATAATTATACTTCAAATCAAATCTTTCTGCAATAATATTAGAGATAATTGTCTTTATCACATAGACCTGACTGAACAAAATATTTTTCTTTCTTTAAATCTGTTGCTGGCATAATGAACTATTATCTAATCCTTCTGAAAGTTTAAATACAGTCTTCTTAAACCTTAAAGAAAGGTCATGGGAATGATTTAAAAAATATGTACTTTGAAAAAATGCCCTGGACCAGTACCTTAAGTTAAAATTGAGGGTATATATACTTTTTCTTCCTTGGAGCTTATCTCAAAATTTTCCCAATATTCCTGTTTCTTCAAAATAAGACAGACTCTGTAACGGACTTGAAGCAAAGTTGCATTATTCCTACAGCCCAGGTCTCTGGGATCACAAAGCTCTGACATGAGGATTTTCTGTTAAAAATCTTTGCCTACATAGGCAACTGCTTTTTCCTTCATGCAACCACTGCTTGACAACAATGACAAGTGCAAGATTGCTGTCTTTTTTAGAGGGCTGTTGGTGTGCTTAACAAGGTTCAAACATATTTTCCGGAATTTTACATGATATTCTGGAAGAAACTTTCACTCTCAATTTATTTCAGTTTCTCTATTGCATATTCCTCGGATCCATTTTTCTTCCAAGTTTTATATATTATAAATAATAAATGTTTTCTATTTGCAAACTTCAGCATTTGACATGCGATTTTTCACAATTTTCCCACTAATCAGTCTGCAATATGATAGCATGATACCTAAATATGCAGACTTTTAAACAATTCCTACGTATTTATGACAGTATAAAGGAATGTCGTGGCTCCATAGGATAAGGACTGTGAGTCTCAAGGTCATCAGTTGGAGCCCACCAGCTGCTGCTTGAGAGAAAGAAGAAGTTTTCTATTCCCACAAAGATTTACAGCCTCAGGAAACATGTACAGTGTAATATGACTTGGAACGGACTCAATGACAACAAAGGGACAGGGTAAAAAATAGTTAAATGCTTTGGCTGCTAACCGAAAGGCTAACAATTTAAGTCTATTCAGCTAATGGGAACAGTGCAAAAATGACTAATGATTATGAAGTCAAAAAAATTTTGGAAAGCATTTAAAATAATTGTGTAGTATTGTTGTTGCTGTTGCTCAGTGCCATCATGTTGGTTCTGACCCACAGTGACTCTGTATAGGAGCAGCTTGTGAGCATTAATCGTCAACCTTTACAGGTCAAACTGATTTTGCACACCAGCGCATTAATCCGCAGTGTCGTATTAGGAGAGCAATAACTTCTGGGATATAATATTGAGGAAAACCCAGGTATCCTCATTATTATTATTAATTATTGTTAATTCGGTTGTGAATCGCAACCACCCTGTGTAGGATTTCCGAAGCTATATATCTTCACAGGTGTAGAAAGCCTCATATTTCAACCAAGGAATGACTAGTGTACTAGAACCTCTGACTTTGTGGTTTGCAGTCCAGTAAGGAGTTCTGGTAGCATAGTGGTTACCAATTGGGCTGCAAATTTCAAGGTCAGCAGTTTGAAACTAACAGCGGTTCTGTGGGAGACAGATGAGGCTTTCTGCTCCTGTAAAGATTTATAGCCTCGGAAATCCTGTACAGGATTCCCAAAGAGTGGCTGGTGGGTTTTAACCACTGACTTTGTGCTTAGCAATCCAGGGCTTATCCTACTGCGTCACACCAGTTGGTGTAGATATACTACTGTTGTTGTTGTTGTTGTCAAGTGCCATTGAGTCGGTTCTAACCCATAGTGATCCTGTATAGGGTTTCTGAGGAGCAGCTGGTGAGCTTGAACCACCAACCTTGCAGTTCAAATGGCTTTGCAGTCTGTCGCATTAACCCACAGCGCCACACCAGGACTCCAGATATACTCCTAGTGACACACATAAAAGGTCCCTACCCTAATGCTGCATACACTCTACACGGATCACTTGTGAAAGTGGGTGTGACAGCTACTAGAATTTCAAATACAAAGATATTCCTGGCACAGACCTTCATTTGTCTTGTGAAATTAGCACAGTATACATAAAACTCACCATTTAAAGGATTCAATAACTTATATAAGCATTGTGAGTCATTTCTATTAAGCTGTCAGTAAAAATTGTCTGCTAGGTAATTATTGATACTTGAAATTAATTCTTTCTTGGGATGTGTCAGTGTCCATAGAATAGGCCATTTACCAGTTCTCTCATTACTCAAAGCTGTCTGATGGAAGCAGTCATTTTCAGGTTTTTAATTTAAATTGTAGCATAATTTTAAACCTATTAGGTTTCAAGGAATCTCAGTGGAGTTGCAATTAATTACAAAACCAGGAGAAGATGAAAGCAATGTTCAAAGAAGGTGGATCTTTTCATTTACCAGACCTACATTCATTTATTAACATGAAAATAAACTGAGAAAAAAGGAATAATAAGAATGCATGCTTTGCTTGCCCCTTCCAGAGTTCACCTATCAAAGTATGTGATGCCTCTTGAACAAGGTGGGGCAAGATGTGGGAATACAAATATATTTATTTCATATATACAAATACATCCAGATAACACGTCCTATTGTGTCAGGAATAATATAAACACCAGCACAGGTATACAAATTGTCATCCAATAAAGGCAGAGAACACTGCAAATAAACCAGAAAGTTTTCTTCTAGCTTCAAATACACTTTGTATTGGTTTGTGTCGTTGATAAGTGCTGTGGAGTCAGTTCTGAGTCATAGCAACCCTGTATAGGGTTTCCAAGGAGAGGATGGTGAGTTTGAACTGCTGACCTTGTGTTTTAAACCTTAGAGTCGAGTGCTTATCCTACAGTGCTTATCCTACAGGACACAAATCTTCATTTGCAGGAGTTATAATGTTTAGTGTTTAGTGAAGTTTGATTTTTTTTTTTTTCATTAAGCACTGTGTTGTTTTTGGACCCTTGGTATGGTACTGTAGGATCAGCACTGGACTGTGAACCACAATGTCAGCACTTCATACCCACCAGATGCCCTTTGAAACCCTATATAGCTGTGGTCACTCTGAGTCAGAACCAACTTAAAGGTACTTAATTACAACCATGTTGTTGGAGTCCTGTGTGGCACTGTAGGATAAGCATTGGGCTACTAACCACAAGGATGGAAGTTCAAACCCACCATCCATTCCTTGAAATCTCTTTTTGGAGTGGTTATGAGTTGGATTCCACAAGAAGGTACTTAACAACCTATTATGTGCCATCAGGTGAATTCCAACTCACAGAAACTCAATGTAGCAGTGTAGAACTGTCCCATAAGATTTCCTAAGCTACAGTCTTTACAGAAGGAGCTCTGATAGCGTAGCGTAGTGGTTATGAATCAGGTTGCGAACCTTAAGGTCAGCAGTTTGAAACTACCAGCTGTTCTGTGGAGAAAGATGAGGCTTTCTACTCCTGTAAAGATTTGCAGCCTCGGAAACCCTGTAAAGTATCGCTATGAGTCGGAACCGACACGCCAGCACTTAACAATAACAACAATCTTTACAGGGGAGCATTGGTGGCACTGAACTGGTTCAAGTCCACCAGCCGCTTCTTACGAAGAACGATGATGTATTCTATCATCAACTCAATGACAGTACGTTTTTAATTTTTTCTTTTGATATAGTTGTTGTTGTTAAATGTCCTCAAATAGGTTCTGACTCGTAGCTACCCTGTAGAGTTTCCGAGTAACGACCAGTGAGCTTGAACCATCGACCTTACAGTTCAAACCAACTTTGTAATTTGGATATTTGAAATGAATATATCTGGTAAAATTCAGTTCTGTGATTTCCATTGTTGTTCCTATCACCAAAGCCATATTTTCCACCTGCCAATCTTTCTATATTTCCAACTTTTGCATTTCAATCACCTGTGATAATTAATGTACCTTGATTGCACATTTGGCCAATTTCAGACTGCAGAAATAGGTAAAAATCTTGGTTTTCTACATCTCATGCATTAATATTTGGTTTGTAAACTTGATAATCATCATATTATCTGGTCTTCCTTGTAGACATATGGATATTATCCTATCACTGACAGGGTTGTACTTTAGAATCGATCTTGAAATGTTCTTTTTGACAATGAATATACTACCATTCCTCTTCATTTTGACCTTCCTAGCTTAGTAGACCATACAACCAAATGATTCTCAGATTCCAACTGATGCAAACTAATTCATTTCAACTCCATAATGCCTAGGATATTTATCCTTAAGCATTCCATTTCATTTTGGACAGTTCCCAATTTTTCTAGACAAATAGTTTGTGCCTGCCATATTCCAATTATTTATGGATATTTGTAGTGATCTTGTCTCATTTAAGATCTTTATGAGCTAACAAACCAAAAAGATGGAGTATATGAAGAAGAATGTTGGATCAGGATTAGAGGAACTCTCATTAGCAAATTGTAATATTCAGATAATACCAATTTCCTTGATGGAAGTGAAGAGAACTTGAAGCACTTCCTGGTGAAGAACAAAGACAATAAACGTTCAATACAGATTGTAGCTCAGCATAAGGCAAAATCCCCTCAACTGAACACAAAAGAAAAAAACTAACGTTGTCAAGGAATTCATTTTACTAAGATTGAAAAACAACACCTATGAAAGTAGCAGTCAAGAAGCAAAAGATTTATTAAAAGTGTTGAAAACTAAGATGACTTTGAAAACCAAGGTTTGTCTGACCCAAGCCATGACATTTTTCAATTACCTCATACTTATGAGAAAGATTGACAATGAATAAGAAAGAATGAAGAAGAATTGATACTTTTACAAAAGTTAAAATGCAAAGATGTGACTTTGAAGACAAGGTGTGCCTTGTCCAAACCATGACATTTTCAATTACGTTACATTTATAGGATAGCTGGGCAATGAAAAAGGAAGATTTCAAGAAGAACTGATGCTTTTGATATATTGTTGTGTTGGTGAAGAATATTAAATATACACTGGACAGCCAGAAAAATGAACAAAACTATCTTGGAAGAAGTGCAGTCATAATGTTTCTTAGAAACAAGTTTGGTAAGACTTAGTCTTGCATACTTTTGACACATCATCAGGAGGGACCAGTCCTTGGAGAAGGACATCATGCTTTATAAAGTGGACAGGGAACTGACTCGACAGCACCTAACAACAACAATAATATGGGAGTTAATGACTAGTAATCATAATCCCTGCCTCATAATTTTGTCTTAATTTCTGTTGCACACAGGCAAAATTACACTTATTACAACAGCTCAAAACTACCAGCTGTTCTGTGGGAGGAAGATGAGACTTTCTGCTCCCATAAAGACTGACAACCTTCAAAACCCTGTACAGGGTCACTAAGAGTCAGAACTAACTCCATGGCACATAACAACAACAAGGAGATACTGCTCACCCCACTACTGAGAGTGAGGTTCATGCTATATACTTAAATGGATAGATCTATGTAGTGATACAGATTAAAAGAACCATGGAGTAAATCTCTCCTTCCCCAATATTTTGTAGTAGAATATATCAAGATTGAGAATTTTCCAAATTTATATCTTAAGTTATAATTTAAGAGTTGCAAATTTAGTCTTACACCTGTTAATAGAGTATAGTTTTCCCTCTCCTCCCAAAATCATATTGTCCCTTCTCAATTTTTAAAATAATGATCTACAGGTGTGACTTTACTGAAACTAGCAGACTATAATTTTTCCAAATGACATTTTAATTTATGTCCCAAGTCCCTTGCTTGGTTGCAGTCATAAGAATAGTGGCCTAGATTTCTAGTGTAGCTTGCTGACATCAAGGAAGGCATTGCGGACCTTGTTTCCAAATAATGTGGATGTGTGTTTTTACATGTCTTACAGTCATTAGGAGCTTGCCTTTGTTTATCTCACCTCAGAAATTTCTCAGGTGTATAAACTACTGCATAGTATTAACTGAAAGCATGTAGAGCCACCTGGGGCAAGAAATAACAGGTGGGAGCAACAGCAGACAGATAGAAAATCATGGGGCTAGGTTTGAATAATATACAAAATGTCCATTTCAAAAAGAAAATTATAAGGCATGCAAAGAAGCTAGAAATATGAGGGGGTTTCAGAAAGTTCCCGGAAAAAACACTATTATCTTTCAATTTCGTTTTTCCCATTTACAAAGATTTGTGGCTTATTTACAGGAACAAATGAAATTAATAGAAGCTGGAACCATAGACATGAGACTTAGTCTATAAAGACCTTAAAACAACAATTTAAATACTATCAAAGAGCTATACAATCCATGGATAAAGAACGAAAGGAAAGCAGAAGAATGATGTCTCACAATATTGGTAATATAAATAAGCCAAAATACCTACTCAATTGCCATTGAATTGATTCTGACTCAAGTTCACCTGATGAAAAGTTGCTCAATATCATTAGTTGTTGTTGTTGAGCTGGTTCCAACCCATAGTGACACAGTATAGAGTTCAGGGAGCGGCTGGTGAGTTTGAGCTGCCGGCTTTGAGGTTCAAACAGATTTGAGGTCCTGCACGTATCCTACAGTACCACACCAGGATTCAATCACTAGTCATTGGGAAAATGCAAATCAAACCGCTATGAGATAATACTTCGCACATAGGCAAACGACTTTCTGACATTCTCTACTTTTGGCCAAGATCCTTCTGAAATCAACAATGATGCAGTTCAAGTACTCTATGCAATCTGACTTAAACTTCTGGCAATTCCCTGACAATGTAAATGCAGTGATATAAAGGGAAAATGTTTGAAATTCACTCAGGGTAGATTTTTATATTGTACAGCGAAGGGTAGGATTAATTCTTCCTCAAATCAAAATGCAGTTTCTGCATAAAACAATGCATATATAGAAGTCCTGGTATGGTGCCGTGGGCTAATGCACTGGACTGCAAAGTTGCTTTAAACTGTAAGGTCAGCAGTTCAAGCTCACCAGATGCTCCTTGGAAACCCTATACAGGGTCGCTTTGGGTTGGACCCATCTCTACAATACTTAACAACAACGTATAGAGATAGGTTTCTCTTAGAATAATAATGTGACTGCCAGTGTATACTGTAATTTTTTAAAAACTATTACACTGTATAAGTGTCTTTGGGATTCCAACTTTTATTCATATATATTAAAGAAAAGTAGATTCAAAATTCTACTGTTTTTCATTCTATGATTTTAACAAATAGGCACATGTGTGTACAATCATCACTTCTAACACACAAACACACCATTTCTAAGAAGTTGCCATGTTTGTATGAGTAACACTCTTATTTTAGTAAAAAGTACTCTTTATTGTAACGTAAACAAAATACAGTCAGGATGTGTGGTCACATGTGATTGCAACTGCATTAGGAAAGTTGAGTAAATGTCTATAACTAACTACTATAATAGAAAGTCTTGTTGCTCTTAAAAATTTCCGGGAACTTTAAATTTAGAAGCTTTTGAAAGTTAAAATTTGCTGAATCCTTTTTCTGTTTTAATATGGTATTTATTGTATTACAATGTAATAGAAGAACTTAAAATTACTAGTGCTTATATATGTAAAACTATAATATGTATGCAATTAACCTCCTCAAAACTAATTACAGAAATAAATTTTGAATTTTCTCCAAAATAAATCATAAGAATTTTTTTTAAAGCTGAACAGTATTTTATTTAAAAGCAGTACTAAAATTTTAATTTTTTCTTGAATAATGCATATTGGCAGAAAGTCCATTTAAATATTAAGAATGCAGCAACTATGCTTGTAGCCATAGCTACAGAAAACATTTTGTAAGAGTAACAGATGAAAGAATAGCAAATATCCACTTGCATATAGTTTGTTCAACATAGAATCTTTGTGCATCCATATAGCATAGTTTTTAGGAACATTTGTTATAGGGTTGACTTTATTTCTATGAGAATTATAAAGTGTGTGCATATTTTGCTTTTTAGACATTGTTGTTGTTGTTGTTAAGTGTCATCAAGTCAGTCTTATTCACAGTGACCATGAAGTGGCTGATGAGTTTGAACCACCAGCCTTGCGGTTCAAACTGACCTTGCAGTCCAGTGCTTATCCTACAGCCCACTCCAGGACTCCATTATCAAATATTGTTGTTTTTGTTAAGTGCTGTCAAGTCAATTCCAACCCAAAGTGATCCTGTATAGGGTTTCTAAGGAGTGACTAATGAGCTTGAACCACTGACCTTGTGATTCAAATCGACTTTGCAGTGCAGCGCATTAACTCACAGCACCGTGCCAGGACTCCATTTTCCATTTTCAAATAGAATGCGTGCTAAATAAGTATTAACCACTATTGTAAATATAATCTGTATACTATAGTAATCACAGGGGACCAAAAACTATGGATTCTCTAAGTCTTCAACCCCCCCAAAAAAATCACAAAATTTATTTTTAATTGCCATCAAACCAAATAGTTATTTGTGTTCAATTAACTATGATGCTTAATGTTTTGCTATCATTTAGACTCTTTTGTTTTCCATCTGAAGGTTTCAAACAACACTTCACAGTGAAACAAAATTAGTGGGTTGCAGCCAGCATTTTAAACAATAAACCACAGCCTACGGCTATTAGACTTTTATTCTAGCTAATAAGCTTTTACTGTTCTGGCCTTGGGTTGTTTTCACATTTCTGTCATCTTGTGATTTATTTCTCCCTTCTTTCCTTCACTTCTTCTTCTCCTTCTCTTTGTTCAAACATACACTGAACATTACATGGCTTACGTTCTGATATGTACAGAATTCAGAAGGTATCCTTTCCATACTCAATGTCATAGAGAATATCAGTGTTGGTGTTTTTTGCTTTTTATCTCAGAACTCATGTTGTAGGCAAAATCACTACACCAATATTGAGAGAGGAAGGCAAATCCAGAAAATCATAAACAAACTCTTTTACCTGGAACAGAAGTCACTAGAGCCATTAGCTGATGTTATGTTATTAAAAGGTGTCGAGTTGATTCTGACTCACTGTGACTTTGTATAGGGTTTCTGAGGCTGTAAATGTTTGTGAGAGCAGAAAGTCTCATCTTTCTCCCATGAAGCAGCTGGTGAGCTTGAGATGTGTAGTCCAATGCTTATTCTACAAAGGTAATGTGTTTCCTACTAACTGATGAGAACACTTAACAAAAAGTTACTTTTGGTGAATTGCTGAAAGTTGACTAGTGATTAGCATAGAATAGAGAAACTTTTAGTTGGTGATATATTAGGAGGCACCCACATGTTTTTGGAGATTTTCTTGTAGGAACCCCAACAGGTTCTCATAGTAAAGATCAGAGGGAGATTCCCTAGTGGCTCTGGAAATGATCATTATAAAACAAACCCAGATTATTCTTCACAATCTAATTTGTAGGCCTACTCTCCCAGGGAAAATACTTTCAACCGAGAATTATCCACATTGGTTAAGAGGAGGACCTGTCTTTATATTATTTTTTAAATATCTACAGAATTTTTAAATTTTTATAAAAAGCCATGGAAAAGAGAAAGAACGCATATAGACAACATCATTTTAATATATTTTAAGTGTTTGGCTAAGTCATTCAATTCAGCATGGTAAAGAAAAACAAACTGCGCTGATTATAGGCAGAGATAAACTTAGTGCATTATATGTCTGTGGCCCCAAGACTGAGACAAGCCAAACACAGAATACAGCTTAGTAAATCTGGATTGTGTTTCTTGGTCATGCAAATGAAATTATAATGAGATACATATCTGACCAAATATTTAACCACTAATGATTAGCTGATCACATGTGAGATAGCAAGCTCAATTTTTATAGCAATTCAGGATAGGAGTTTGAGAGGAAATTGTAAAGAGCAAAAGATGCGAGCACAAAGAATGAATACTTGTTATAAAGAAAAAACTGTTCAGAGTGTCATTGCTGGAGAATTTCTTCGGTATAATAAAGGTGTATTGTTTCTTCCACTGAATTTAGTCAGTGTAAAGAAAATGAACAATCTGTGGCTCCTTGTTAGTCCAATTATTATTCCTACCAACCTTACTATATGGAAGGCAGTTTATACACAGTCTAAAACACAATAAAATGTATTCAACTTTGGTCCATATGAATTTGCTAAGAGTCATAGCAAACACTACACACTATTAGTTTCAATGCAGTCTTTGTTTCTTACTTTTGTCAAGGAGGATC
This sequence comes from Chrysochloris asiatica, assembly GCF_000296735.1. Lineage (NCBI taxonomy): Eukaryota > Metazoa > Chordata > Mammalia > Afrosoricida > Chrysochloridae > Chrysochloris > Chrysochloris asiatica. The sequence continues at coordinate 3,975,018 of NW_006408521.1, read as the reverse complement.
AAAATCTTCACAAGAGGGTTGAAAGTATAGAATAGGAAGTCAATAAGCTATAGTTCCAAATTTCTGTTTAAAAACTAAAAGAAATATTTCATGGATGTATGGATATTGTAGAAGAACTTTGGGTTCCACAGAGCTTTTTCAAAAAATCAATAATATCAGTTAGTAGAGTACCAAAAGAAATGTCTAAAGCATTTATAGAGTCCTATGTCCTTCAACAGAAAACTTTGATTTGAAGTGCCAGTCACACTGATGCGCCATATTGATTTCTTTCCTTCCACTTTTCATGAGGTCCTTTCATTTTTATAACAACAGCACTGTAGTATGACCATCAAGTCAGGAAAATAAATTAAATGTAAATATACAAAATTTTGCCTTGACAATCTTCATTCAGCAAAAATAATAATAAAGTTTGTCTAGTTAGAAAATCATTAGTGATAGCTTTACTCTGGAACCAATAATATAAGTGAACTGTCTTATTCTGGGTTCTTGAGAGAAGAAAAAAAGAATATGCAGCTAGAAATTTACAAGGATAAGTCAGAAGAAGTGTTACTAGGGTTGTGGTTTATATCTTTACGGATATTTTACAAACAAAATGTGTCTGATCATGCCTCTGCAATCAGTGGACACTTGTCTTAGTCTAATGAGGGTGACTTCAAGAAAAAAAGGATACCTTTTGTGCAAGGGAGATAAATGATTTTGAGGTCAGGGCTAACATAACATTGTTTAACAAAACTCAATGGACATCTTCTCAAATAATTGTAGCTCGGCAACAAGTTTACAGGAATGCTGTCATATAAAAACACAGTTTTCAGATGGTCCAAATATTTTAAGGAAAGTCACAAAGATGAGTCAAGAGAGAGAAAATGGTCGGCTTGACAAAGGAAAAAATTGTTCCTGAAGCTTAAGAAAACCATTGAGATGATCGTTACTAAAATTGGGATTTTATATGGTTCGGCAATTCAATTTTAAATAAACATCATGGCTTCAGCAAGTCAAAAGCATTGCACAAAAATGTTGTAGCTAAAAAAACCCCAGAACTTTCCATTTGTCTTTTAAACAAGATCAAATCAAATGAATATAATTATATGCAATTAGTTGAGAGTAGGGATGAATATTGGATTTACCAATTTGATTCAGAGAGTAAGTCAAAACAATCGCTTCCCAGCGAATCTGCTGGGCTAGTTAAATTCAAGGGAGCATGGTAAGCTCTGAAGATGATGGCAACTGTTTTCTGGAACTCCAATGATGTAATCTTGATAGATTTCTCTGAAGGACACAGAAAAATCAGAGTCTTATTATGAAAAAGCTTTTAAAAATATTGAAAACTGCATTTGTGAAGAAAGTTGTGCTGAGAAATTTTTCTCAGTCATGACAACTCACCTACTCATTTTTCCAGGGTGGCAAGGGCTCCCCTACAAAAATTTTGTGGGGACACCTTACCTATCAACCCTACAGCTATGATTTTTGCCACTGCAGACATCTTTTGTTCCCTAAAATCAAAGAATATTTCAAAGGAACAATATTCATGTCCCTGAATGATGTGGAAAATCTGCTATTTAGACATGGAGTAAATTGAAGAACGCATTATAAAGATAACAAACTCGAGAAAGTAAATTCAAGAAAGTGTTATTAAGATGTCAAAACTGTCATCAGAAGTGTATAGACCTAGATGAACAATAATTTAAGAAACAATGCTTTCACATTTTGATAGTTTTGTTTAATAAAATTTTCTCTTATTTTGTAGTAATGCTTTTAGACTTATACTAGTATATGCTCATGTTGTTAGATGCTGTCAAGGCAGTTACAACTCATTGTTGTTGTTAATTGCCTTTGAGTCAGTTCCAACTCACAGCGACCTTGTATAGGGTTTCCAAGGAGTGGCTGGTGAATTTGAACTGCCTATTTTGTGGTTCAAACTGACCTTGCAGTCTAGTACATTATCCCACAGAGCAACAACAGGGCTCTATTACAATGCACAGCAATCCTTATATACAACAGAAGGAAACATGCCCAGTCTTATTCCATCCACTCAAACAGCACCCTATTTGAAGATTTTGTTGCAGCAACTGTGTTCATCAATTACATGAGGGTTTTAACTCTCTTTCTCTGAACCTCTACAAAGCATAATGTCCTTCTTCGGGTACTTTGTTGTTGTTGTTGAGTGCCGTTGAGTCGGTGCCAACCCATAGCGACCCTGTACAGGGTTTCCGAGGCTGTAAATACTTCCAGGAGCAGAAAGCCTCATCTTTCTCCTGAGGAGCAGCTGGTAGTTTCAAACTGCTGACCTTGCAGTTCACAATTACAATTCATAACCACTATGCTACCAGAGCTCCTTTCTTCAGGTACTACTCCCGCCTTATGTTGTTAAGTGCCTTTAGAGTCAGTTCCAATTCATAACATCTCTGTATAGTGTTTCCAAGGAGCGACTGGTAGGTTTGACATGTGGACCTCGTAGTTAACAGTCTAGTGGTTAGCCTACAACAACACACCAGGCGTCTCATTGTTATCCTTAAGCAGGCTCATCTTATTTGTTAGTCTGCAAAGAGCAAAGAATCTGGTTATTAGCTTGTAGTCTTTGATGCATGGACTTATTCACCAGGGGTATCTCCCTTTTCAAGTTATTGCACTCTTAAGCTGTACCTATGCAGAAAAATATAGCTCACAATACTATTGCCAATATTTTACAGGTTCTTAACATCCAATAAGGAGTTCTGGTGTAGCATTATAGGATAAGCAGTGGACTGCTAACCCCAAGGTCAGCAATTCAAACCAATCAGCCACTTCTTAGAAACCCTATACAGGATTGCTATCAGTTCAAACTAACTCTCGAAGGCACTTAACAACAACATACAATAAAATTCATCAATTTTAAGTGCATAGTTGAATGAGCTTTGATTAATTGCAAAAAAAAAAAAAATTGCATGAAAAACATGTCTGACTTGCTGTGACTACACAAGGAAGTATAATCAAACTCCTCATCAACTCAAGGTTGATTCCTATGAGGCAAATGTAAGACATTCCTCTAGCCTCCAATTTTTTTCCCTATTCTCCTGCAGCATTTTCCCCTTATCTACTGTGTTAGATAATTCATTTGCAAATGTTATATAGTCAGAAAATTCTGATGATTATGGGATTTACTAGGGAAATGGATAGGGTACAATTCAGGTTACAGCAATCCTCTGCTCAGGAACACCTTTTCACAGTTGAACTGCAGACACAACTTGCTCTTAGCCTTGCTCTTACCCTCAGACTCCTCAGGCACACAGCCTCTGCCCTGCTCAGGCAAGTGTTACAAAGCTCCTTTAGTGTGATGGATAAATGCCCAATAGGCACATTTTTTCAAGCCAACTTTCTGTCTGAAGGCTCTCAGCTTTACTTGGCCCAGTTTTCTGACCCAGAAGCCTCCTGTCCTATCATTCTATGCCACTGTTTCTGCTGCATTCTGCAGCAGCTGTTTCTCTGGGCAGGGATCTCAAGGTCCAAAGGACACACTTTGCTCCTGGATCTGTTTTCTTGGTGGTTTTGGGATTATCTGTCTCTGCTGCTAAGATGGTTCCTTTCAAACCCATCAGAATGGCAAAATTAACCAAGCTCTGAATTAAGAGTTCCATACACCCAATTTGCAAGGAGCTCTGGCAGCGTAGTGGTTACGCATCGGGCTGCGAACCTCAAGGTCAGCAGTTCGAAACTACCAGCTGTTACGCGGGAGAAAGATGAGGCTTTCTGCTCCCGTAAAGATTTACAGCCTAGGAAACCCTGTACAAGGTCACTATGAGTCGGAACTGACTTCACGGCACATAGCAACAACGACACCCAATTTCATTAATACCACACAATCATTTGATGGGAATTCATAAGGTTATAGATAAACATGTCATATTAAGTAAATTCACTGTATGCTATGTCGTCGTTGTTAGGCGCCATCGAGTCGGTTCCAACACAGAGCAATCCTTTCTGCAACAGAACAATACACTGCCCAGTTCTACACCATCCTCAAAATTATTGTTATGTTTGAGCCACTCTGTCAATTCACCTTGTTGGGGAGTCTTCCTTTTCAAAAGACTAGTTCCTCGAGATAACATTGCCATAATACAC
>NW_006408521.1:3967696-3969398 GCF_000296735.1 Chrysochloris asiatica | reverse complement strand
AAATTCCTAGAGTATTCGTTTTAGCTAATGTATTCAGTGCAACTTGGACTTCTTCCTTCAGTTCCATCAGTTGTTGATCTTACGCTACCTCCTGAAATGGTTGAATGTTGACCAATTCTTTTTGATACAGTGACTCTCCACATTCCTTCCATTTTCTTTTTACTCTTCCTGCATTGCTCAATACTTGCCCATGTGTTATGTTAAGTGCCATCAAGTCAGTTTTGAACCAAAGTGACCCTCTAGAGGGTTTCCAAGGAGCAACAAGTGAGCTTCAATCACCAACCTTGTAGTTCAAACTGACTTTGCAGTCTATGAACCCACATCACCAAACCAGGATTCCTGGTGTGCCCACAGAATTCATCAATATTGCAAGTTAAGGTTTGAATTTATTCTTCAGAGTTTGAGAAATGCTGACATGTTCTTCCCTTTTGGCTTTTCAACACTAGGTCTTTGCACATTTGTCTTATTGAGCTATACTTTAAAATGTTCTGTTGACCTCCTTTACTTATTTCTTTCATTGGATTTAGCTACTCTTTTCAAGAGAAAGTTTCAGAGTCTCCTCTGACATCCACACTGGTCTTTCCTTTTTTTTTTTTGTATTTTTAATATAACATGTTCTTGATGTCATCCCACAACTCCTCTGGTCTTTGATTATTAGTATTCAGTGCATCAAATATGTCCTTGAGATGGTATCTAAATTCAGATGGTATATACTCAAGGTCATATTTTGACTCTTGTGTATTATTTTAATTATCTTGCGCATCAGTCTGAACGTGCATCTGAGCAAATGATGGTCCATTCCACAGTTGTTTAAAGGTCTTGTCTTGGCTGATACTGAGCTTCTCCATTGTCTCTTTCTCCATCACTCGTCTGTCAGTTTGTCTTACTGTAGTGACTTGCTTGTTGCTGTGATGCTGAAAGCTATGTCACTGGCATTTAAATGAAAGCAGGGTCAGTCATGGAAACATAGAAACTATTACAAATAAAGCTGATATAGACATAGTTGTGTAAGTTAGGGTTTTTATTTTTTTCTAAGGGTAGAGGAGTGATGAGGCAACGAATGTTTACTTTCATAAGAAATTCAATATGGTGGTCCAAGTTGACCACATTATTTTACATTCCCCAAAACAATATATGAGAGTTACTACTGCTAGCTATCTTTGCCAAGTTTGGGCCATTATCAGCTTTTTAAACTTCAGTAATTCTACTATAACAGTGTCTCACTATGGTTTATGTACTAAAGTTTATTTATTCTTTCTTCCACTGATGGGCACTTAGGCTGTCTCCATCTTTTTGCTATTGTGAATAGTGCAGCTATAAACAATGGTATGCATATGTCTACTTGCGTTATGGCTCATATTTCTTGTGGATATATATCAAGTAGAGGAATTGCTGAATCATAAAGTATTTCTATTTCCAAGTATCTGAGGAAGCACCATATTCTTTTCCAGAGAGGCTGGACCAATTTACATTCCCATCAGCAATGTAGAAGTGTCCCAGTCTTTCCACATCCTTGAAAGATTTATTGTCCTCTGCAATTTTGAACTTTGCTGTTATTGCTGGTGTAAAATGATATCTTATTGTTGTTTTGATTTGCATTTCTGTAATGGCTAATGATCTGGAGCATTTCTTCACATGTTTGTTGGCTGCTGGAATGTCTTCCTTGGTGAAGTGTCTGTTCATGTCCTGTGCGCCCCCCCCC
>NW_006408521.1:3961447-3962181 GCF_000296735.1 Chrysochloris asiatica | reverse complement strand
CAGGGTCACTATCAGTTGGAATCAACTCGATGGAACTAAACAACAACAGCATTAGAGAAGCAGCTACATTTCAAATTTTATATTGCTAAATGGTTAATTTAATTTCATTCACACAGCTTCCTTAATAACAAAACAGGTCACCAACTAAATAATTTCCTCTCATCATTAAAATTGGTCAAACAATAAATCACATCCTAGTTTGTCTTCTAATATGAACTGTATACATGTACAAAAACCTGTGTTTCTATATCCAACTTTCATGGTCTAACTGGATCTAATGGGGAGCCCACTATTTTTCCAATGGAAATCTATTTTCTAAATATTGCACTCAGTATCCAAGATTTGCTTTTTCTTTTTATTTCAGTAACATTCTTAAATTTGTAATTAGCATAATTTATTGACATATATTATTTACCATGTCTCATGCTCTTTTCAAAAATCTACTTTAAAAATAATTTTACAGTGATATTAAAGTGATTAATTTAGAAGACATCCTTGTTTTAGGACAATTTTGTTTTATTCCAGTTTTTATTTTTAGATACTCAACCTACTTTCATTGATAGCTGCCAATATGATAACTATAATAATCTTGAGAATAATATTTTAAATTTATTTTAAGCTTCTCATTACTTTTGTGTTTATCTATTCAGATAATGTATTCTATGGATTTATTTATACTTTTCACCTCTTATTATTCAGCATAATATGCATATATATAATGCATCAATTTTAAA
>NW_006408521.1:3956050-3960968 GCF_000296735.1 Chrysochloris asiatica | reverse complement strand
CCAGGTAGCTGTCTTCCAAATTTCTTGGCACAGACAAGTGAGCACTTCCAGTGCTGCACCAGTTTGTTGAAATATTTCAATATAAATTCAATTAATTTTTGTAGTGTTATTTTTGCCTTGCCTTCAGTGCTGTTTGAACTTCTTCCTTCAATAACATTGGTAACCTTTTTGAAATAGTTGAACATCGGCCAATTCTTTTAGGTACATAACTCTGTATAATCCTTCCATGATATTTTGTTGCTTCGTGCAACATAAATTCAATATTTTGCCCATAGAATCCCTCAGAATTTCAAGTTGAGGGTTGAATTTTTTTTTTCAACTTGAAAAATGCTGAATGTGTTTTTCCCTTCTGAATTTTGCCTTCAGGTCTTTGGCCATTTCGTAATAATACTTTACTTTTTCTTCTTTACCTGCACTGTCACTAATGGAAGCAGCAGTCAAGAAGTCAAACAACATATTGCATTAGCAAATGTGTTGCACAAGACCTCTTTAAAGTATTCAACTGCAAAGATAACCAAGGACTGAGGGACGCCAAACACAAGTCATGCAACTTTCAATATACTCTAAGCCAATAGGCTTTTTCCAGATTTATATTCAATTCTGCATTGAATTATAAAGTGAATCATGACTTTATAAAATAATTGTGTTTAGTTGGCTTTTTAAATGATCATGCAAGGTTTTATTTTAAGAAAATATGTTTGAAAAGCTTTTATTGAAACAGAGGGAAATAGTAGTCCAAATTGTGCAGAACACTTTCCCTAGTGGCCACAAATATCCTGTGGCAGTTTAGATATGTAGGAAGTGCTGAAACAGAATCTAAAAGAAAAGAAAAAAGACAAAAATGTAGCACATGTTTTATTTAAATAATATTGACATAAACTCGTTATAATTTTAATGTAGCACTTCATCCCTGTAACATCAATTGTGATAACTGCTTCAAAAGTATGTTGTTGTGACTTGAATTTTATGAAAGCACAAAGCATGAACAATTAGGCATTATTAAGTATTATGTTTTGTCTAACCTAAGTGAAATTTTACTCTAATTTTCAAGGCTTTTGTTTAGTGTTGAAACTGTGGCCTGGAAAGCAAATGGTAGTTCATTTGTTCATCATAATAATTATGTTGCTTGGGTAACCGCTGATTCCTCATCTGAACAACTACAAATAGCAATATCTTATTTTAAGGCTTATGCACTATTATAAATATCATTGTGACAATTGTTCAATAAATGTTGGAGTCTGGTGTGATGCTACAGGATAAGCACTGGACTGCTTACTTAGTTTGAACTACAAAGTTGCTGGTTCAAACCCACCAGTTGCTCCTTGGAAAACCTATACAGGATTGTTATGATTCTGACTCAACTTGATGGCACTTAACAACAACAAAGAAAAAATTATACATTTCTAAATTAGCCTTTCTTATACTCTGGTAGCATGGCAGTTAGGAGGTGAATTACTAATCTCAAGGTTAGCAGTTCGAAACTACCAGCCATTCTGTAGGAAAAGATGAGGCTTTCTGCTCCCACAAAAATTTACAGCTTTGTAAACCCTATATAGGTTCGCTATGTCAGAACCAACTCACGGCAAATAACCGCTACCAACAACCACAACACCAGGTTTATATGAATATATAAAAGAACATTCACAATATTTATGTTAAAATATACTGTGTTCACTAAGTAAAGAATATTTGTAACCATTGTCTTAAACCTAAAATTAAGAGTACTAATTAACTTAAACAACCAAGAAACTAAAACCCATCCTTAGCAACTATTTGCCCTGAATTTCTCATGTTGTTCTTAAGTCTCTTTGAGTCAATTCCAAATCACAGCATCTCTGTATAGGGTTTCTGAGTGGCTGGTGTGTTGAACCACCAAAATCACGGTTAGCAGTCCAATGCTTATGCAACATTGCCACACCAGGATGTCTTTGAATTGGTATATAAAAATAATTCAAAACCGCGTGCTATTTTCTTATAAAGATTTTGCACACTTTTACACTTTAATGACAATTAAGATTACTTTCGTTTCATGAAAAATAAAGATTTGGCATTTTTATTGTCCTATATCACATCAAAATATTTTTTCTGTAATGAAAATAGTTTACTTAGTATCACTGAAAATAATTATTTAAAAAATATTTTATTGTTCTTGCTGCTAAGTACTTTCAAGTGAATTCTGCCTCCTCAGGACTTGGTATAGGATTCTGAGAAGCAGCTGATGGATTTGAACCATCGACTTGTAGTTAGTAGTGCATATCTCACATTGCCACATCAAAATCATTTCCTAATAAGTTTTGGGGTTTGGGTTTGGTGGTTTTTTTTTTGTCAATGAAAAACTAAGTATCAGAGGTAGTGGCATTGGGAAGAAAAGCAATGCATATTTCAATAAGGTCTCCCTAGATTTCTAATTTAAAAATCAATAATTTTAAAGGTGACCTGCTGTAAAATAGATTATAACTGTGTGTGCTATAGAGAGGCGAAATAGAGACAAAATCCCTAAAGCAAAACATGAAGTATTTGATCTGATACTGCAGGGAATAAAAATCATTTATTCTACTGTCTATAAAATCACTTATTTATTTTCTTTGATTTATTTGTAATCAATTTTCTAGAAAGGAGACAGAGAAAAATTTAAAAAAAAAAATTCCAATTATAAAGTTTGAGGAAATACTGTCTTAATTTTCTAGGATTTTAAAAGTACCTTTTCAGCTCTATTTCTTGGGTAACTCCTATGTTACATCTTTGTTTTGTTTTTTATTCCCCTAATTTCTTGGCCAGGATTGACTTATCCTAAAATATGCAAGAAAAATGCTCTTAGGTCTGACAATGAATGGGTCTAGGTATAAAATACTAAGGCACATGCTCTTGAAGTAAATCTTATTCAGCTTTCAGCACCATTTTATATTTGCTAGAATTTACAAGTTTGGACAAGACAATTGTGACTCTTATCATTCATGCATGTATCCATAAAGAAAATTCTTATGGAACACTAACTATTTAAAATGCATAAAATAATAAACTACTTTAATATGCATTCTTCCCTTCAAGAAACCAAGACTGGGTATTATGGGATGATGGTGGTGAAAATGGAAACAGTACTGAGCAGAAGGCCACTTATGCCTACATATCCCACTCTTCAGGAATGTTTCAGGGATTGCACTTTGGTAATAATGATGGATAAATAACAGACACATATGTGATTATTCACTGGTCAATAAAGAACTTAATGTAAGAAACCTAGTCATAAGTTTGATGGAATTAAACAACAAAATAATAATTATCCAGGACATTTAACATGAAAAGCTTTTAAATTATGTAATTGAATAGGATTTTTACAATAATGCTTTTAAAATTGAGTTATAAAGTTTTTATGTTGAAGTCATATATTCTCTACTTCTCCCTTGCATTAAATGTGTAAGTCTGCATAGAAAATTAATTTTCATAAGTGTTGGGCTAATAACTGCAAAGTTGGGGATTTGATCCCACAAGACACTCTAGAGAGAAAAATGAAGCAGTCTGCTTCCAGAAAGATTTATAACCTTGGAAATTCAATGGGGGCAGGTCTACCTTGGTCAAAGATTTTACCAACAATCAACTTCCTATCACTGAGTATCTTAGCATCATTCTGTTGATTTTCTGAATGCTTAGCTCTCTGCCTGTATGAATGAAAAAATTCTTCGTCTTATCTATATCTGTACTCGATCGTCCTGAATATTTCTTCTTGTCTATTGTTGTTTTCTTTCTATAGTATATCCCCTTGCTTTGGCAATTTCTAACACTTTTGCCCCTCATTTTCTCTCTCTATGGTGTGTTAATTGGCCCCACTGATTTTGCTTTAATGTGCTATATATAACCAATCAGGAGACCTGACATTAATACTAAGTCAATTTCCTTCTTGATAGTTCATCTAATCAGTTAAGATGTGTAAGGTATGATTAGTAATGATATAACCTTGAATTCCTATAATTTCTTAAAGTGAAAAAGGAAGTCAGAGTGAAAATATTCTGTGAAATTATTTGAATAATCCATTCATTGACTATAAAGAATGAAATAATTTTTGGCTTAGATCTTCTAGTCATTACTTATATTGATCATGTTGGATGGTGTTCAACTTCACTTTCCATTTATTTCATGGGAGAATGAAGAAGGACCAAATAGGCAAAGTGTTACAGAGCAAAAGATATCATAAGGCCTTTAAGCTAGTTTGTCATCAATAGTGTGATTTTGAGCTTAGCTGTTCAGAGTCAGAAAAGCCTGATCTTTAATCTTTCCTCTACTGATTATTAACAGTGATTTGTGCAATTTTCTTAGGATTTGTCTTTTAGTCTGTAAAATAAGAATATTGTCACTTAGTTCACATCACTTGTGTGGATATAGGAACCACTGCACTAAGAGCCCTCATCATAGACCTTAAAATGCTTTTGTCAAAATAGAGAAAGGAAAAGTGTTCATATTAATGTTTCTGGTATTATTTTAATCCCTATTACCATTAAGTAGCCATTTTTATGGACTGGGACTTTGAAGTTTCATTTGTCTTTACTCTTTCATAGTTTAGAGAAGAGAAACCGAATCTACGGCCTGTAGGCCAAATCCAGCCCTCCACCTGTTTTAAAAACAAAGCTTTATTGGAATACAGACAAACTTATTTGCATACAAACTGTCATTGGCTGCTTTGGAAATACAGGAACAGATTTGATTTATGACAAAGGCTTTATAGCCTTCAAAAAAAAATATTTATCTGGCACTTTCAGAAAAAAAAAATTGGCAACCCTAATTTAGAAGATAAAGGAGTTCAGGGATATGGCTGAAAGCAGAGAATATCAGAAAGATGTTTACCTGTGCTTTATTGACTACACAAAGGCTTTTGATTGTGTGGATCATGGCAAGCTATGGGCAACATTGTGAAGTATGAGTATTC
>NW_006408521.1:3952697-3954447 GCF_000296735.1 Chrysochloris asiatica | reverse complement strand
AGCAGAGGTGGTAGTGTGCCGTGGAGTCATTCCCACTCATTCTTTAAGTCCTTAAGGGAGCAGAAAGCCTTATCTTTTTCCAACCAAGCTCCAGGTGGACTTGAACTATAGACCTTCTGGTTAGCAGCCTAACAGCCCACTATACTACCAGGGCTCCTAGATGCCAGTAAAAATTTTTTGTCATTTAAAAGCCAGACTCAGTAGGCTGATTACAGTGATGATGATGTCTGTTATGATTAAGTCATAATAAATTGATAGTTGTTAAATGCCTTTGAGTCAGTTCCAACTTAGAGTGATTGTGTTTATGGTCTGGTCTCAAAGGTTGTAAATCTTTGCAGGAATAGAAAGCCTCATCTTTTTTCTCCCAAGGATCACATGGTGGGCTCAAAACACTGACCTTGTGGTTTGAAGTCCAATACTTGTCTCACAGAACCACTGTGCACCCCCTTAGCGGACTGAAGAACTTAATTACATCTGCAAAGTCTCTTTGTTTTTTCATATATGATAACATAATCTTAAATGTCATATCCCATCATATTACATTCAAAGGAGGGCTTATTCAGGAAATGAAATCTTGGGTCTCTTCTTAGATTTCTGCCTACCATAATAGATATTGTTGTTTTCATATTTAGAAACTAAGTTAAGGTCTGTTCTCATACTCTTATATTACATGTCTACTTAACTTACTGAAATATGAAATTCAGTCATAAGAAGTAACTCTCTTGATGTGTTTTTCTGATCATTGTTTCATCTATGTCAATGCTCTCTCAGTTTTGATTATTTTTCTCCTTATTATGGGTTCTATTTTCCTCCTTTTTTGTACACTAGTACAGTTTAATTGGATGCCTGCCATGGTGAATTTTACTTTATTGATTGTTGAATATACAAAGGAAGTAAAAAAATTATCCATACTCCAGTTACATTAAAATGACCATCCACATCCACTACTGATGACAACACTGAATGTGCACTTCAAACGATTCTATTGACTGGACGGATGACAATGGATTATGTGGCAAGCAAGTCATTTGCAAATCAGCCATGGCTCTGCCTATGAAATAATTCAAGAAAGACTTGGGATGTGAAAAGTTTGTGTGAGGTGGTTATTGAAGCACCTCATGGAAAAGCATAAATAGAAGTGTTTAGATAGCTGCAATTAAAATTTGGACTGAAACTCGAAGGAAGGTAAAAGCCTCTTAAAAATAATTGTTAGTGGTGATGAGACATGGATTCATTAGTATGAGCCTGGGAGTAAGCGGCAGAGTATAGAATGGAAATATCCTCAGTAGCTCACGAAGAAAAAGTTCAGTTTTCAACCATCAACTGGGAAATTGATGCTTACAGTTTTCTGGTATTCTCAAGGGTCAGTATTGGAACATTAACAGGAAAAAGGTTCAACAATCAACACTGCTCATTACAGTGAGATGCTCACTGAAGAGTTGAAGCCTAAATTTTTACTTATGCGGGTTATTTGTGTCTTATCCCTCTTTTCTTTTGTTAGGTTTGCTAATGGTTTGTCAAATTTATTACTTCTTTCAAAGAACCAGCTTCTTGTCCTGTTGATTCTTTCTGTAGATTTGTTCTGTTTTCTAGCTCATTTATTTCTGCTTTAATAGTTATTATTTCCCTTTTTCTGTTGACTATAGGTTTATTTTGCTGCTCTGTATCTAGTTGTTGGAGATGTTGTATTAACGTGTTGATTTTGGTTCTTTCTTATTTTTGGATGTCTGCATTTATTGCAATAAATTGT
>NW_006408521.1:3951421-3952307 GCF_000296735.1 Chrysochloris asiatica | reverse complement strand
ATGAGGTCAAGTTGGCTGATTGTGTTGTTTAGTTCCTCTGTGTCTTTGTCAGGTTTCTTGTGGTTGTTCTATCCATTTTCAATAGTTTTGCATTTAAATAGCTCACTGTTATTGTAGAAGTGTCTATTTCTTTCTTCAAATCTATTAGAGTTTGCTTTATATATTTTGGAGCTCTTTCATTAGGAGCATAGATATGTATTACAGTTATGTCATCTTGTTCAATTGTGCCTTTAATCATGAGATAATGTCCATCTTTATCTATTATGCTGGGTTTTGCCTTAAAGTTTTTTTCATCAGAGATTAGTATTGCCACTCCTGCCCATTTTTTATTACAATTAACTTGGTATATTTTTTTCCATCTTTTGACTTTTAGTCTGCTTTTGTCTACTGAGGTGTGTCTCTTGCATACAGCATATTGAAGGATCTTGTTTTCTTATCCATTCTGTTACTCTCCATCTCTTAACTGGTGCATTTAATCAGTTTACATTCAGTCTAATTATCAATATTAATTGCTGTCATTGTGTTTGTTTTATTTGTGGTGCTGCTGGTGTCTTTGTTCTACATATCTTTCTGTGCAGTGTTCATGATTTTTGTGTTCTATCTTGTCAGTTTCTTCGAAGCTTTAATGTTTCCGTGTTGTTCTTGGCTTTTCATTTTCTTTGTATGTTGTAAAGTATTAATTTTCATAGAAGTTATTTATATTCTATTAACTTTCCCCTCCATTTATATCAGTCTATTTTATCCTGTAATCTACCTTGTCTTCTCACCAGGTGTACCTCTGTTCCTGTGTGTTTACCTTCTCTCAATTTGTAACTGTTTTGATCACACATTGACCTAGCAGAACCTCTAATTTGTTCTTATAGTTTTGGACTCTTCCATTTGTTGA
>NW_006408521.1:3948132-3950713 GCF_000296735.1 Chrysochloris asiatica | reverse complement strand
TTTCAGTGTATTGGACATTTCTGATTTTCTATGATTAACTGTTTGAACCACTTTTTGTAGGTTTTGAATTGTTCCTAATGCTGTATCTATCTTATTTGATTGTTCCTGTAGTAGTTTCCTGACTTCTTCCTTATTTTCTCAGTTCTACTGTAAAGTGTTTTGATGCATTTCATTAACATTTTTCTGAATTCCTTCTCAGGCATTTCCAAAGCTTGCCCTCCTTCCAGTATGAAACCAAGGTCTCCCTCCAGGTCTTTTGTTCCAGTTACTTTATCTTGTTTCTGGACACTTCCAGAGATCATTGTCTGTTTCTTGGGCATATTCAATAGTTGTCTGTGACCTTAATACTTAGATGAATGTTTGTATTGGTATTTTATTATGCTTTCTGATTGCCTCCAGGTAGATGTGTTCAGGAGATGGACTTCCCTTTTCACCCTTCTTAATACTTAACTCAGTGTAACTGTTGCTGGTGTTGGCTGCCTACCTGGTGTATGGCAGCTGATATTGGTTCTTGTCTGGATGGTGGAATTTAATAGGGTGTGATTGTAGCTTGAATATATGACCACAATTGCTGTCTCTTCTTGGGTAGTGTAGGGAGAGAAAGAGTCACCTGAAGGTTAAAAGGGGACCAAAAACCAAAAGAGCAACAGCAAAAAAGACAGTTTGCATACTGTCTTTTCTGCAATGTCTTTCTCTCTCTTTTTTTTTTTAAATCCAAACACAAGTATGGCTTTAATGTCCCTCTCTCAGCTTCTTGCCTTCAAAGCCACCTGAGAAATTTCAAGATCCCACTGTTGGTTGTTATGATGTAACTCAGAATTTAATTTTCAGCCTGTTTCCTTTTTATTCTGTCCCTCTCCCCCTCCAAAACCCCGTTTTGGCCTTTTTCCTAGTGGTAAACCGTTCAGGGCTGGCTGTGGCTCTTTTGCGCTGCTGTTCAGTTTTAAGTGGAAACTGTTCCTTTAAATCTTGAGCAGGTTTGTGTGCATGCCTAGTAGAACCCTCTGGGGTTGGGAGAGGTGGGTGTCCACTCACTCAGGTACCTCCTCTAGTCACCAGAATGGAGGTGTGCAGACAGCAAGAGACCAATGGACAGATAGAAAAAAAGAATATCCACACCATCATTTCTGAGGATCCATAAGGATTCATGTGTCCATGTCCATGGTGGCTCTGCTCCTTCTCTACTCCTTCTCACCCAAGATGGCTGCTACAGGAGCCGTGGAGGCCGGAGCATCCGCAAGCACTGGATTTCTTTCTTCTGCTACAAATTCTACTGGTTAAAAGCTTTAAGTTTTCTAGATAGTCCTTTATATGTGGCTCAGAGTTCTGGGATTGTCCCCTGAACCTCCTTCATCTGGTATTGTGTGTTATTGCTGATGGAGATCCTCACTGCACTTCTCCCGGATCTGCCATCAAGCCTCACCTCCCTCCATTATTTCTTCATTCAATTTTTGTATTAACTTAATAGAAGGACTCAATGAAATGGCAGGTTATAAGATTAACATATAAAAATCAGTTGGTTTTCTCTACATCAACAGGCAGAACTCTGAGAAGGAAATCAAGAAGTCAATATAATTTATAATTGTCATCAAGAGGATAAGATCTCTAGTTGTAGACATAACCAAGGACATAAAAGACATAAAATGAACTCTTCAGCTTGTAGAGTCTAAAATAAATGGAAGAAATGAGAAAGGAGTTAAGCAGAAAATTTCTAAAGGAAGTTTGAGAAAACAAAGAAACGTATTACCCTGAGCTGTGCAAAGACATGGAGTTAGAAGCCAAAAGGAAAGAAAATGCTCACCATTTCTCAAGTGGAAAGATCTAAAGAAAAAAATTAATTCCTCAACTTGAAATATTGAAGGACTTTATAGGCAAAATGCTGAATGAAGCAGAAAGAACCAAAATAGGATGGAATACACAAAGTCTTTGTGCCAAAAGTAAATGGCTAATGTTCAATCATTTCAAGTAGCAGCATATTATCAAGAACTCACGGTACTTAAAGAGGAAGTGCAAGGTGAACTGAAGGCACTGAAGAAGAGCATGACACCAGAAAAAGGCAGAATACAAATTGAAATTTTCAACAAACAGATGCAGTACTGGAAACATTTAGTCATCTATGCCAAGAAATTTGGAAGACAGCTACCTGTCCAAAAGTTTGGAAAGAATCCATATTTGTGCCTATTCTAAACAAAGATGACCCAATGGAATGTTAAATCAATGAGCAATATTAATATCACTTATATGTGATATTATAAGTGATATTAATATCACATACAAGTAAAATTGTATTGTATGTGATGATTCAAAAACAGCAGTAGATTGACAGGGATCTGTGAGAAACTCAACTGAGATTTAGAAGAGAATGTAGGAAATGTGGGACTCAATGAAATGGCAGGTTATAAGATTAACATATAAAAATCAGTTGGTTTTCTCTACACCAACAGGCCGAACTCTGAGAAGGAAATCAAGAAGTCAATATAATTTACAATTGTCATCAAAAGGATAAGGTCTTGTAAGAATGTAAGAAATGTAAGAAAGATTTAAGAACTCTCCATAGCTCTATCCCTTACTATATATATGT
>NW_006408521.1:3923354-3947987 GCF_000296735.1 Chrysochloris asiatica | reverse complement strand
ATTCTCCTTAGAAGCAAGGTTTGCAAGACTTTTTATCATGTATTTTGGACATGTTGTCAGAAGGGACCAGCTCCTAAAGAAAGACATCAGCCTTGGAAATGTGGAGGGTTAATGAAAAAGAGACCCTCCTAATGAAAAACATTGATACAGTGGCAGCAACAATGAGTTCAAACATAACAATTTTGAGAATGGTGCAGAACCAGGCAGTTTCATTCTGTTAAACATGGTTGTAGCGGTGACAGTGTGCTCTGGAGTTGATTCTGACTTATAGCAACCCTGTATAGTTTCCAAGGCTGTAAATTTTTACAGAAGCAGAAAGTCTCATCTTTTTTCCCACGGAACAGCTGGTAGTTTCAAAGTGCTGTCCTTGAGGTTAGCAGCACAACTTGTAACCACTGCACTATCAGAGTTAAACATAGAATTGCTATATGTTAAAACTGACTTGATGACATCTAGCAACAACATTGCCTGCTAATGAGTACTTTGTTAATGATACAAGGATGATATTTTTCCCTTACTACAGAATTTATTTTCTCAAACAATCTTTACTAAAATGTCAAATACTATACTAAATGATGGAAAGTCACAATTTCACTATTTCCTATTGCTTTAATCATATAATATATATTTTTTACTAATGATAAAACTGAGACACAGGTAGATTCAATCACTTCCATTAGGTCATATGGCTAATACTGTTGGAGTAGGTTTTGAATCCAAACATTAGACTATACATTTTAAGCACCCAACACTGACACAGTGTTTCACATTTCCAAGATAATCACCAATATTTAGTAAATGTAGTCCCATACCATGTATCTAATACAGTCAGAAAAAAGAAGTTAGATTAAAATAGTCCCCTGAAAGACATCCTCATCTCATTAATCTTACCTGATTTCTTGAATATTTCTTTGTAAAATCAGTTCCTTAGTAACTTAGTCTTAACTCTGGTAATAATGTCATGCATTTTAATAGCAATAGATCAAAATCATGGACTAATTTTGAAATAATAGAGCCATTCAAAATTTAAAGTGTCTAGTGCTGTCACAAAAGAGAAGGATATTTATCTCAATGATGAGGCTTAATAAATGATTCTAAACTGGAAACTCTCTAACAAATTGTTTCATAATCAATTGGTCAAAAGAGCCCACTTGACTGCCTCTGAAAGGCAACATTATATTATTGGAATAAGTTAAGTTCTGTTTCCATAGTAACAGTTTTGTGCACAAGATAATGCAATATATGTCCAGAGGCTTATATTTTTGTTGCATAGGATAACAGTGCTATCATATGAAAAATAATTTGTCTGAAAAAGTTGAGCTTTTGAGAATAGATCAAAGAACTCTCATGTTTCATCCCATCAATAATTCTGTTCTATGTAGAATCATATACTATATTTTCACACATAATTCCTATTGCTGTTAAGTGTCGTCAAGTTAGTTCTGACACATAGCGAACCTATACAGTGTTTTTGAGAAGGAAGGGGTGAGTTTGAACTGCCAACCTTGTAGTTCAAAGTGACCATGCAGTCCTGTGCTTAACCTAAAATAAACACACTAATAATACACACACACACTCACACCTACATAATGTATAGAGTGTATAGCAAACTAACAAGAAGGGGTACAGTTTGAAAAACTCATATAGCATGTAAGTTATTTGTACAAAACTACAATAGCCACTTCCTTTTTGCTTTCATTTAAATTGATTTATCTGAAATTTAATAAACATCATGAACATAAAATTAATCTATAGTGTTTTACTGAAGACTAGGAGAATTAATAGATCTATTTTGGTAGAAGTGCAGCCAGAGTGCTCCTTGGAGGCCAAGATGGCTAAGTTTTGTCTCTCATACTTTGGACATATTGTCCAGAGGGAAGAGTTGCTGGAGAAGCATGTCATGCTGGGTAAGGTGGAGGGTCAGAGAAAAAGAGGAAGACCCCTAATGAGATGGACTGGCCAGGTGGCATCATTGATGGACTCAAGTGTGGCAGTGGTAGTGAGGTTGGCCCAGGATCGGACATTGTTTCATTCTGCTGTGCATGGGGTCACTATGAGTTGGTTCCGACTCGATGGCACCTGACAACAACAACAGGAGAATTATACAAGTATAATATAGACAAATTGATAAATTGAAACATTTCAAAAAAAGTAGTACACTTGAGAAGCAAAAAAAATTAAATATTTGCTTGTGGACTAGTTCATTATGAGTCATATTTAAAAATAAAACTCTGATCCTATTTTTCAACTGAAGTTGTTGTTAGGTGCCATTGAGTCTGTACTGACTCATAGCATCTTTATGCACAACAGAATGAAACACTGCCTGGTCCTGCGCCAAACTCACACCACTGCTCTACTTAAGCCCATTGCTGCTGCCACTGTGCCAATCCATCTAACTGGAGATCTTTTTTATCCAACCCTCCACTCTACTAATCAATGATGCCCTTCTCCAGGACTGGTCCTTCCTATAAATGTCTGAAATATGGGAGATGAAATCTGGCCATCTTGACTTCTAAGGAGTATTCTAGCTGTACCTCTTCCTTCACTGATTTGTTTGTTCTTCTGGCAGTCCATGATACTTTTACTATTCTCCTCCAACATCATTACTAAAATGCATCAGTTCTTCTATGGTTTTCTTATTCGTTGTTCAACTTTCATATGCATATGAGGCTACTGAAAATACCATGACTTCAGTCACGTACACTTTAGTCCTCAAACCGACATCTTTGCTTTTCAACACTTTAAAGATGTCTTGTACAGTAGACTTACCAAAACAATATGCTGTTTGAGTTCTTGTCTGCTGCTTCCATGAGTGTTGATGGTTGCTTCAAGAAAAACGAAGCCCTTGACACCTTCAATCTTTTCCCCATTGATATGGATGTTACTTATTCTTGTCCAGTGATGAGAATTGTTGTTTTCTTTACATTGAGGAATAACCTATACCAAGGGCTGTGGTCTTTGATATTCATCAGCAAGTACTTTAAGTTATTTTCACTTTCAACATGCAAGGCTGTATCATCTGCATATCATAGGGTGTTCATGAGTCTTCTTCCAATCCGAATGCCACATTCTTCATAAAATCCATCTTTTCAGATTATTTACTCAGCATACAGACTAAATAAGTATGGTGAAATAATACAACCCTGGTGTACACATTTCCTGATGTTAAGCCACTCTGTGTCCCCTTATTCTATTCAAACAGCTGTCTCATGGTCTAGGTATATGTTCCTTATGAGCACAATTAAGTTTACTGGGATACTTTGTCTCTACAATGTTATACATAGCTTGTCATCCCCAGCCTTTGTGTACTCAATAAAGTAAGGTAATCATCTTCCTGGTATTCTCTGCTTTCATCCAAGATCCATCTGATACAAGCAATGATATGCCATGCTTCATGCCCTCTTCGGAATCTAGCTTGAACCTCTGAGAGTTCCCTGTCAATGTACTGTTGCAGCCATTTTTTTTTTTTAATTTTTAGCAAACTGAATACTTCAAGTGAAATATTCTACCCTAAATAAAGGAAAGGAAATTCCTTCTCAACTAGTAAAAGTCATATAATGGCTGGAGTATGATGCTTGTTTCATTTTGAAGTTTTAACTGTCTTGGAATTATGGAAGATTTGCTTTTGTGCCTAATGAGCACATAAACAGAGGTTATTATTTATACACAAGATATTTTTACACCAAAAAGGAAACCAACTTCACAAACTTTGATTCTTAATTTCTTCTAAGTAAGTACTTTCCTAGATATAGAAAAAATAATCTTGAGGTCTGATGGATCTTGACTGAAAGGAGAGAATTCCAGAAAGATGTTTACTGACATGTCAGCTTGAGGACTAAGGTGCGCCTGACCCAAGCTATGGTATTTTCAATAACCTCACATGCATGCGAAAGATGGACAGTGAATAAGGAAGACCGTAGAAGAATTGATGCCTTTGAATTATGGTGTTGGAGGGGAATACTAAAAGTGCCATGGGCTAACAAAAGAACCAAGCGATCTGTTTTGGACAAAGTGCAGTCAGAGTGCTCCTTAGAGGCCAAGCTGGCCAAACTTTGTCTCTCATACTCTAGACAGATTATCAGGAAGAACCAGTCACTGGCGAAGAATATGTTTGGTAAACTGGAGAATAGGAATAAAAGAAGACCCCCAACTATATGGATTGACACAGTGGCAGCATCAATGGACTCAAATATAGCAACGGCTGCGAGGTTGGCCCAAGACCAGGTAGTGTTTTGTTCTGTTGTTCATAGGGTCTTTATGAGTCTGTAGAGACTCGATGGCACCTAACAACAAGAAGTCATCTATTTTGTTGTCTGCTGTTTGTGTGTTTTCAGTTATATTTGACAGTGTATTTATGCCATATTATCAGAGCCTCTAAGTTTGTGCCAATTTTTTTTATTATTGATCTTTATAGTTCTACATTTAAAATTCAGATCTTTAATCAATGTTGATTTCATTTCTTTCTGTATATGACATGATATATGGGTCTTATTTCATTCTTCTGTAAATGGATTCCCAGTTTTGTTAGCATCATATGTTGAAGACACAGTCTATTTCCAATTTAATGTGTTTTGGTCCTTTGTCAAATGTCAACTGAGCTTCTGGATGAATTTTCTTCTGGGTTCTCTCAAATCTGTTCCACTGGCGTATTATTTCTTTCATTATACCAATACCTTTGATTACTTTGGTTGTGTATTAGGTTTTGAGATCAGGAAGTGAGAGTTTTCTAATTTGGTTCTTCTTTTTTTCAGTATTGCTTGGTTTATCTGAAATAGCTTTCCTTTTCTTATGTTAGTCATTAGTTTTTCCATATCTTTGAAAGCTATAGTTGGAATCTGAATTGGGATTGCATAAGCTTTATAGGTTGTTTTGGGTATTTTCACAATGTTACAGTCTCTTTTCCATGACCTTAGTAGAGTTCTTGGAGTAGTGAGTTATAGTTTTCTTTGTTTAGGTCTTTTGTTTCCTTGACTAGATTTAATCCTAGGAATTTCAATTTTGGATTGCTGTTGTTGTTATTGAGTAGTTGGCCATTCCATGTATGCATACCTCACTAGTGTTGCTTTCCCCCTATATATGCAGCTTAAAATCTACTGCTTGGCTGAAAATTGAGCCACAGTTTCAGACCTGAAGGGTGACCCACGGCCATAGTCTCAGGTTGCTCCAGTCTCTTTCTGACCAGTGAACTTGGTCTTTTTTATGATTTTAAGTTTTCTTTAGATTTCCTTCCACTCTAACCAGGACCCTCTAATGTAATCCCTATATGAGTAGTTGGCAGTGGTGGCTGGGCACCATCTAGTTCCTCTGGTCTCAAGGTGTTGGAAACTGATTTCATGGCTTTCATTAGTCCATTGGATTAATTGATTCCAAGTGTCTTTATTTTTCAGCACTCTTTTTTCCTCTGAGTAGAAAAAGACCAATAGTTGTACCTTAGATGATCTCTAATATGCTTTTAAAATCCTACCCACTACTCAAAAAAATAGGAGGTAGAGCATAGTCTTTGTGGACTATGTTATACCAATTGTCCATGCTGTCACCTGAGACTACGGTCCTGTGCCTCCAGACCCACCAATTTATTCCTTCAAAATATTTGATGATATCAAAGAAAATATCCTTATTTTGTTTCCTGTTTGCTCTACCACATTTGTGGAAATGTTTGTAGCATAGGTACCCATGTACAAATATTTTAAGTTCTTGGTAAGAAACTTCTGTGCAGAGTCAGATATACTTACTAAACAACTCCTTTTATATTTACCTTACTATAATACTATGTATTCTATTCATTTTATATGATTTGTATATTTTTGATTATATGGGGGACTTTAAACCATTCATGGAAAATTGAATTAAAAGATAATGGATTGTTTTCATCAACTTTTGAAATTCCCTCATAGTAGACCATTCTGAGAATTTTCTATTTAATATAGTAGCTTACATTCTATCTTGAAAATCATTCCTGTATTACTGTATTCTGTTACGTC
The DNA here is from genome assembly GCF_000296735.1 of Chrysochloris asiatica. NCBI lineage: Eukaryota > Metazoa > Chordata > Mammalia > Afrosoricida > Chrysochloridae > Chrysochloris > Chrysochloris asiatica. The sequence continues at coordinate 3,942,006 of NW_006408521.1, read as the reverse complement.
AACAGATAGTGGTTTCACTTGTTCCACTTCCAGGTATTATTAGCACTAACTGATAGCAGGCTATTGTTGTTGTTGTTGTGAAGTGCCATTAAGTCGGTTCCAACCCATAGAGACCCTGCATAGGGTTTCCAAGGAGCGACTGATGAGCTTGAACCACTGAGCTTGATAGCAGGTTGTAAGTATGACATATTGTGAATCCAAGTTATACAGGGAAGTTGGTAGCTCTGGTCTGTAAATATAATTCTTAGTCTGTTTTCAGATCTTCTGTCTTCTTGACATTGCTGCACACAGCACGATACAAGACTGAAGACAACAACAGAATCTATAAATGACAACCTCAGATATGACCATTTGATACTTTCACATGAAGTCTTCATGCAAACCTTACAAATAGTTTTCCATAAGCAAAGTAATATTACAGGGTTAAGCTTTGCATCTTTAACTTGCTTCATTAATACCATTACTATTTTCAGCTACGTAAATATAATAATAATGTAAACAAAAATATACTGAGCACCTTTTTTGTGTGTGTATAGTACTTACCTAGGAAAATGGAACGAGGTGTTTTCAAAGATGTATAAAAGAGAAACTTTACTTTTCTGTAACTTAAAATCATTTTCAAATGATCACTATCATGCCTCTATGTATCTTCTCTTTGTCCAATTTCACATTTTCTTTTGATGGAAGAATGAATATTTATAAAAGTGCAGTTTAGCTTGTTAGATATGAAACACAGTTAATAAAGTGTGGTAGAATTATTGTTTCTGGGTCTCTTTATCCATCGTATCAACAACATTTTATCAACAAGGTAACTTGTATGAATGAAGCCCCCCAAATGGCATGCAGAACATGATGACTAATGTTGGGAGTATATAAAGTAAGTATATATAATTGTCCTTGCTCTCACATTTCCTATACTCAATTTGGAATGATTCAAAGCTTGTTTGAACCAGATATCCAATTCAACACCCTTATTTTTATAGATGAGAAAAGAACTACCCCATAGGAAATTGTTATTAGAATACTGAAATGAAATTAACTGTTAAAAGCCAGTTGGCTAGACACTAGATATGTAGCCTAGCATCTAAGTCTGTGCTCATATTCACCTATCACACTGCCTACTAGTTCTGAGCTCAGAGGAAATATAACTCCTTTATTCCCACAACAGTCAAATCGCTCCATCAGCAGTATATGTTCCATATATTAAGGCACACTCTGAAACACATATATACACATGTTCTTTCTATTTCACTGTTCATTATTAACTAACAAAAAAAGTAGACACTTCAATGAAAACTGAAGTAAAGAAGTATGCTCTATATGATATAAACTAGTGCTACTGTTCCAAAATGAAAAAAAATTTTTGAATTATTTGGGAAATAAGGTAAATTGTCTTCCAGAACTAAATTTCATCAGTTATCTGGATATTATTATATACTTATTATGAGAAGCACTGGATAGCTACATGGCATTTAATTGGAATTCAGTAAAAATGAGTCTTCTCCAAGGAAGATTCCCTAACAGATTTGTAAACTCAGTCACTGGCTAAAGGAATCTGACATAATCTGTTAGTCTCTGGCTGTTATAGAGACTTGCATACTAATCTAAATCATCAGCCTCATCTGCTTCTTAAATTCATTTGTAGTCACCAGTTGTCAAGGGAAAGTTATACCTTTAACAATAGAAAGCGTGCATCTGGACACCAGATTTCTTGTAGCTTTTACAGACATCAATGATAACCTCTTTAAAAAGAGAGGAATAAATTCTACTTTAGATGCAAAATTATCTTAGAATATTCATTACAGATATGTTCTATTAATGTATGTATTTGTGTGTATGTGTGTTTTTATATATAGTTTTGGAGTCCGAGTGTGGCACTGTAGGATAAGCACTGGATTGCTAATTGCAAGATCAACAGTTTAAGCCCACCAGCCACTCCTTAGAAGCACTTTACAGGGTCACTATGCATCAAAATCTACTTGATGGAACTTAGCAACAACATACAGAATTTTGACTAGAGATGACTCCCAAATCCATAATCTTCCATTGGTCCTGGAGAATAGCCACCAAAAACCCTAAAAAGGGTGGGGATATGATCAATAGCCAATGGAAGGAAGAAGTCCAAGGTGCACTGAGGTATTGGCAAAGAAGAAAGCTCCATGAATTAATGGAATACAAATTGAAATATTTCAATAAACTGATTCAGCACTAGAAGCACTCATTCATCTATGCCAAGAAATTTGGAAGATCTGGTCACTTGTTAGGAAAATATTCATATTTTTGCCCATTTCAAAGAAAAGTGATCCAGTGGAATACAGAAATAATCATACAACATAATTAACATCAAAAACAAGTAAATTTTTGCTGAAGATAGTTCAAAAGTGGCTGCAACTACATAAACAAGAAACTGTCAGGGGTTCAATCCAGTAGCAGACTAGAATGTGGAATGAGGAATATCATTACTAGTGTCAGACAGATATTGGCTAAAAACAGACAATACCAGAAAGATGTTTTCCTGAACTTTATTGACTATGAGAAGACTTTCAACTGTGTGGATCATAACAAGTTATGGACAACATTGTGGACAATGGATATTCCAGAAAACTTACTTGTGCTCATGTGGAAACTGTACATAGACCAAGAGACAGTCATTTAAAAAGCACAAAAAACATGGAAACACTGAATGGTTTAAAATCAAGAAAGGTGTCTGCCTGGGTTGTATTCTTTCACCATACTCATTCAACTCCTGGTGCAACACTATAGGATCAGCACTGGACTGTGAACAGCAAGGTCAGCAGTTCAAAGCTGCCAAATGCTCCTCAGAAACCCTATACAAGGTTGCTAGGAGTCAGAACCAACGCCACAGTACTTGACAACAATTCAATCTGTATGCTATGCAAACAATTCAAGAATCTGTATTATATAAAAACATGGCACCAGGATTGGAAGGAGACCCATTAACAATCTATGATATAAAGATGATACAGTATTGCTTGTTGAAAGCAAAGAGGACTTAAAATATTTACTGATGAAAATCAAAGACCATAGCCTTCAGTACAGGTTGCACCTTAATGTAAAGAAAGCAAAAATCCTCACCACTGGCAAATAAATACCATCATAAATGGAGTAAAAATTGAAGCTGCCAAAGACTTAAATTTGCTTGGACCCACTTTCAACACTCATGGAAACAGCAGACAAAAAATCAAACAATGTATTGTATTAGTCAAATTTTCTTGCACAGTCCTCTTTAAGGTGTTCAGGAGCAAAGATGTCAGTTTGAGGACTAAAGTATGCCTGACTGCAGTCATGATATATTCAATAGTCTTATGTGCATGTGAAAGTTGATCAGTGATTTTGAATTATGGTGTTGGAAAAGAATATTAAAAGTACCATGGACTGCCGTGATAACAAAGAAGTACAGCCAGAATGCTTGTTAGAAGCTAGAACGACCTGACTTCATCTTTCATACTTTGGAAATATTATCGGGAGATAATATTCTTTAGAGGACAGCATGCTTGGCAAGGTGGAGAGAAGGTGAAAAAGAGACAGAACCACAATTAGATAGAATGGCACCATGGCATCAGCAATGGATTCAATTGTGAGGATAGCATAGGACCAAACACTATTTTGTTTTGTCATACACAAAGTTGCTAGGAGTCAGAACATATTCAATGGTACCTAATGACAACAACAACATCTAAAAGAATACTCTCTTTATTGAACATCTTTCATTCTTGAATAATAAACAGTTTGAATTTTCCATATAATTGACAGTGAAATCTTTTATATCAACAATAATGTGCATTACAGGGTAAGCACCGGAATAGTAACCACGGGTCAGCAGTTAAAACCCTCCAGCTAGCTATTAGAATTTTTTTTGCAGAGTCACTATGGAATGAACTTCTGCAGCAGTTAATAACATCTTAACAACAATAAACATTTAAAGTCGTGGTTAATAAACACATTATTGCTGTTGTTGAGTGCCATCAAGTACATTCTAACTCATAGACACCTAAGATGCAGCTGGTGAGTCTGAACTTCAACCTTGCAGTTAGCTTGTTGTTAGCAGTCTGATACTTATTCTACAGCACTGGATTATGCTACAACAACAGGGTAGATCCTTAATTTTCCTACAGAGTTAATGTATCTAACAAAATGTGATGTGCTCTTAACACAGTTTTTTCTATGCATAACAGGATGGTACAATGGTCTGCAATTGGATGCTAACCTAGGGGGTGTGCATTCTAACCCATCCAACAGAGACACAGAAGAAAGGCCTGATGATCTTCTTCCTCAAAGTTGCAGTCAACTTTGTAGCACATGAGATAGCCATGAGTAAGAATCAACAACAAAAAGGGGTTTGGCTTTCTTTTTTTTTTTTTTTAAGCGTAACACTGAGTTGTGTATGAGGCAGTGAATGAACTCATTCCCTGGCTCTGTACCTCCATTAATGTATTGATCTTGTTTTACTCTGTGTTTTAATCAAATGTCAAATAATTAAATGATATTAAACTACATGCAAGCTCACTCAATTTCACAAATATAAATCTAGAAGAATTATCTGGCTATTTCTAAATTTTTTTAAAAAATATTGTCTTCAAACAGTGATCTAGAAAATTGAAATTAACAGGAGATAACCTCTAAATCAATGAACCGCTGCTACTCTAAATACATTGCAGTCCAAAGTTTTTTCAAAATGGTGGTCATATGTAGACATGATCAGTCAAGCAGTTTACAGTTCTAAATATGTGGGTCATTCAAAAAGAATTACTACAAAATCATATTGCTGTAGTTAAGTGCCTGTCACATCAGTTCCGACTAATACCGACCCTGTTGAGGGTTTTCAAGGTTAGTTTGAACTGGTGACCTTTCAGCTAGCTTATCCCTAATGCTACATCAGGTTTCCCACAAAATCAGAGGAACCTTTATTGAACAAAAATATCAAAATGTGAAGCTATTGTTTCTCTGCATATCCTCCAACTGAATTTATACATTTCTGACAGTGATACTTCCAAACCCAACCAGGAGAATGCTGCTCTCTTCAAATTACACCATGTCAAAATAACAGTTTTAACATCTTCAAGGGACTCAAGTAGTATTCCTTTAAAATGTCTTCTGAGTTTTAGGAATGAAAGAAGTTTGACAGGGCAAGATCAGAGGTGTAGGGTAGATTGGGTAAGGTTTCCCGATTAAATTATCGTTAACACAGCCCTAAATATCCTCAAAAAATGAGCAAGTATCTTTGCTGTGCCAGAAAAAAATGCCTTGGAACAGCTTTCCTGGACTTTTATGCACCATGGCAGTTTTCTCATTTTTCCAAAGGTCTTAATAAGATCTGGTGATCATCGTATGTCCTTTGAGAAACTCTATCAAGATTATCCTTCTGGAGTCCCCCCAAATGTCACCATATCCTTCTCAGATGATCTTCCTCTTTTGATTTAATTGGCCCAGAATACCCCTCAGAAGCCATGGTTTTTATTGAACACTTTATGAAAAGTACCCTAAGAAATGCTAGTACTGAAAGAAGAAATCTAGAGTGTACTGAAGGCAATGCCAAAGAACAAGACTGCTGAAATTGAAGGACAACAAATTGAAATTTTTCAACAAAGTGATGCAATACTGGAGGTACTCACTCATCTATATCAAGAAATTTGGAAGAGATCCATATTTTTATCCGTTCCAAAGAGAAGTAACCCAGTAGAATGCAAAATATTTGGACAATATGATTAGTGTCCCATGTAAGTAAAATTTTGGAAAGATATTTCAAAAACAACTGCAACAGTGCACTGACATGGAACTGCCTGAGGTTCAAGCCAGGTTCAGATGAGGATGCAGAAAGAGGGATCTCATTGCTGATGTCAGATGGATCTTGGCTGAAAGGAGAGAATAACAGAAAGATATTTACCTGTGCTCTATTGACTATGCAAAGGCTTTCAAGTGTGTGGATTGTGGCAAGCTATGGACAACATTGCAGAAAATAAATATTGCACAACACTTACTTTTGCTCATGAGGAACCTGTATATAGATGAAGAAGCAGCCTTTTGAACAGAACCAGGAGACACTGAATGGTTTAAAATCAGGAAAGTTGTGCTTGGGTTATATTCTTTCACCATATTTATTCAATTTGTACAGTGAACAATATTCCAAGAAGATGAATTATATGAAGAAGAACATGGCATCAAGTGTAGAGGAAGACTAACATGTGATATGCAGATAATACAACCTTGCTTGATGAAGGTAAAAAGGACTTAAAATACTTCATCCTGATGTAAATCAAAGACCACAGCCTTCAGTGTGTATAGCACCTCAATATGGAAATACAAAACAAAAGTCCTCACCACTGGACCAACAAATAAAATCATGATAAATGGATAAAATATTGAAGTTGTCAACGATTTCATTTTGCCTGAATCTACTTTCAACATTCATGGAAATGGCAGTCAACAAATCAAACGTCATATTGCATTAGGCAAATCTGCTGCACGAGACCTATTTAAGGTGTTCAAAAGTAAAGATGTCAGTTTGAGGACTAAGGTAAGCCTGACCCAACCCAGGGTATTTTCAACTGCCTTACACGTATGTGAAATTTGAACAATGAATAAGGAAGACCATAGAAGAATCGATGTATGTGAGTTATGGTGTGGGGAAAAACATTAAAAGTACCATGGACTGCCATGAGAGCAAACAAATCTCTATTGGAAGTACAGCCAGAATGCTCCACGGAAATTAGGATGGCCAAACTTTGTATCTCATACTTCAGATATATTAATAGAAGGAATCAATCTCTGAAGAAAAATAAAAATGGATGGTAAGCAGAAAGAGGAAGGCTCCCAATCAGATGGATTCACACAGTGACATCAGCAATGGGCTCACGTTTAACAACAACTGTTGTACCTTCTGATGTACATAAGGTCACTATGAGTTGGAACCTAACTGATGTCACCTAACAACCACCACAAGGCAAGTGCATTACTGACTGAACTTGTCTATAGACACATTTATCGTGCAGTCATGTTTGGAATAAAGCCATGCATGTATCAGCTGGAACCCTAGTAGAAATACTTCTTTACTTGCCCTCATATATCTATAAAGAATACAACATACTAAAGAGCAAACCAGTAAAAAGTGATCTAATGAGCAAACCCACTCCACTGGCCCAACGCTGTGAAGTGACTCCTAATGACCTGATATGACAGAGAACTGCCTAGTAGGGTTTCCAAGGCTGCAATCTTTATGGAAGCAGACTGCCACATCTTTTTCCCTCAGAGAAGCTGGAGACTTTTTGCTTAGTTATAGAGTGCTTTAATCTGCATTCCATCAGGGCTTCTTAATAGGCATATGTATAATTTATTTATGATAGTATTTTGTAATCATCCATGTCGTTGTTGTTAAGTGCCATTGAGTTGATTCTGACTGACATCAACCCTGTATAGGGTTTCTGAGAAGAGGATGGTGGGTTTGAACCATTGACCTTTTTGTTAGCAGGCCATTACTTATCCTACAGTACTACACCAGGATTCCATAGGAGGAAAAAATAAAATAAAAAATTTACTGGGGTATTCATCAGCAAACAATTACCAAATATTTGTTAAGCGGAGCAACTAAAAGTGGTTAATACAATGGATTTTGGAATCAAATAAATGTAAGCTCAAAATATGGTTTCAATACTTACTGACTATATAACATTGAATATATTAATTAACCACTCTACTTCTCAGTTCCCTCATGTACAATCAAGAAGTAATTCTACTTTCAACATAAGGTTGAATGTACAGTGTTTCAGAGAAGGTCTGGGGCATTATCAACAATTGCTACACTTTAATATCTGCTAACAAGATTGTGTACGTGCATCAAATTTTGATAATTCCAGAAGAAAATATTAAAATAGTATAGGGATAGATACCATGATAGTTAAGGTTTTTTTTGTCACCTTGACTGGGCCAGAATTCTCAATGGTTTAGCAATTAACATGCAATTATCAGCTTCATGATGAGATGTAATACAATACAATCAGCCTTATGATATGATTTGATGTGATAACCCCGATCTGATGTTATTATCCTATGTTGTAAATCCTCATGCCTATGATGTTAATGAGGTCAGATAAAATCTATTGGATTAGGTTGTATTTTGAGTCAATCTCCTTTGAGACATAAAAGGAGAGAAAAGGAGCTGCTCTACCAAGATAGAAGAACTGGGAGCATATTACGTCCGTCCTTTGGATCTAAGGGCCCTGCACTATGATGCCAGGTGGAGACTGATTCCCAGATATATGGATATCTCCAAAGAATGCTGGGCCTACTGATGCTAAAAGGAAACAAGGACGTTTCTCCAGAGCTGACAAAGAAAACATCTTCCTCAAGAGCTGGCTTTCTGAATTTAGACACCAAGTTTCCTAAACTGTGAAAGAATAAATTTCTGATTGAGAAAGTCATCCATGTGTGGTATTTCTGTTATAGTTGCTGTTATGTACCACGGAGTCAGTTCTGACTCATAGTGACCCTGTACAGGGTTTCCGAGGGTATACATCTTTACGGGAGCTGAAAGCCTCATCTTTCTCCTGCGGAACAGCTGGTAGTTTCAAACTACTGACCTTAAGGTTCACAGCCTGTCTTGTAACCACTACGCTACCAGAGTTCCTTTCTACCATAAGATAACTGAGACAGACAAAAACTTTGAAAATCTTACACACCGACCAAAAAGATTTTAAAAAGAGATCATTTATCACACGCATTACAAGTCTTTGTAAATAAAATAATAAAACCTTATATCTGCCAATCTGCCTGCTATAGTGACACAATCTCTTTCTTATAACGTGCTTTCTGTTACCTGGCAAGTGTCTTCAGTCTTAGTTTCCAGAACAAGCAGCCATTAAGAGAAAGCCTTACTATAATACAACCAGCTGCTTTGTTGTTGCTAGTTGCTGTTGATTTGGGTTTGCTGCATAGTGACAGGAGAAATAGAAGAAAGCATTGTAATTCTGCGCAATCCTCAAAATCACTGGTATATTTAAGCCCATTGTGGCAACCACTCTGTCAGTCCATCACGTTGGAGGTCTTTCTTTTTTTCTGCTAACTCTTTATTTCACCAAGTATAATGTCCTTCTCCAGGGATTGGTTGTTGGTAATATGTCCAAGGTACATAAGACTAACTCTCATCATCCTCCCTTATCAGGAGGCTGTACTTCTTCCAAGATATAATTCAAAGGCATAGATTCTTCAGTTTTTCTTATTCATTGTCTAACTTTCACATGAACATAAGGCAATTAAAAATACAATGACTCGGTTTAAGTGCACCATAATCCTTAAAGTGATAATCTCTCTTTTTCAACTCTTCTAAAAGGTCTTTTGCTCCAGATTTACCCAATACAATGCATTTGTTTATTGGACAACTGCTCTCATAGGCATTGATTGTGAGTTCAAGTAAAATGAAATTCTTGACAGCTTCAGTATTTTCTCTATTTATCATGCTATTTAATAGTCTGATTGTGAGAAGTCTTATTTTATTTATGCTAAGGTGTAATCCAAATTAAAAGTTATCTTCACCAGTAGGTGCTTCCTTCAGTAAGCAAGGTTGTGTCATCGGTATATTGCTTATTATTAATCAGTCTTACTCCAATTCTGATACAATAATTAAAAATATAGTATCTTATTCAGATACTATAGTTTTTCAGATTATTTGTTCAGCATAGAGATCAAATATATACGATAAAAGGACATAACCTTCACACCCAAGTTTTCAGATTATAAAACATAAGGAGTCTGGGTGGTGTAGTGGCTTACAACTTGGCCTGCTAACCATAAGGTCAGCAGTTTGAATCCACCAGCCACTGTGTAGGAGAAAGATGAGGTTTCTTCTCTTGTAATGATTTATAGCCTCAGAAACCCTATATGGGGTTACTATAAGTCAAAATCAACTCAGTGAAATACAAACATCACCACCACCGGCATCCCACTGCAAATGACTTGACAACACCTAACAACAACAACATCGCCTTATTTTGTTTAAATGACTGCCTTTTGTTCTGCACACAAGTTCCTCATGACTACAATTAAGTGTCCTGGAATTCCCATGTTCCTCAATATTATCCATATTTTATTATGATCCATAAAGTCAAGTGCATTTTCATAGTCAATAAAAAAGAGGCAAATATCTTTCTGGTATTCTCTGCTTTCTACCACAACCTATTTGGCGTAGGCAATGATATGACTGGTTCTACATAATCTTCTGTATTTGTCTTGAATTTCTAGCAGTTCCATGTCAACATACTACTGCTGAAAATGGTTTTGAATCATCCTCAACAAAAGTTTCCTTACATGTGATATTAACACTATTGTTCAATAATTTTTACATTCTATTAAATCACCTTTCTTTCAAATGGAAACAAATAGGGATCTCTTCCAGTCAGTTGACCAGCTAGCTGTGTTCCAAGTTTCTTGGTACAAAAGAGAAAGGTACAACTGAATCATATGACTGGAACTAGTTCTCAAAATGAGGAGGCAGGTATTACTGTGACTAACAGTCTTCCAAGAATGAAAACCATAAGAAGTTCCAAATGGACAATAACAATCCAAAGAAACTTTAGGGTTAGGCAGCACAGACCTAAACATCTCCCCATCAGCAGAGCCCACGTTTCTTTTCTTCTCTTCATTTGGCTGCTCCAGGTCAACAAAGACCATGAAACACTGAAAGAATATTGGTATATTAGGCAAACTCTGAGCACAAAGATCATCCAAATAGACAGGACTTTCTATTTTTAACAGGCAAAAGGAAAAGGTACTTAGAATTATGGATTTAATTTCATTAAAATAAAAAAAATGTAAAATGCAACTCACTTGATCAAGAGGTATTGATTATGTAAACTATTAAAATTCTCCTTTGGCTCATAAACAGATACTTGATGAGGGCCAAGCATTCACTGGAGAAACAACAAGACAATGGAATTTGAAGTGGAGTAAATACATTTTATAGAAATTATGATGTAGAGGATAGTGGAAATTACTCCACAAGCAAAGATAAAGAACTGGTAAAGTAGAACGAAAAAAACAATGATGATGATATTACAATTTTAATTGCATTACTAAAGTCATTTTTTCACAGGTAAGCATTGATCACTATCCTATTTGCCTGATAAGAGAATTATTTTTTAGAGAATTTCAGTCTTGCCCAAGTAACTTACTAAATCTAAAACTGAACTCGGGATTAATGGGTCTTCACATACACTAAAACCTAGGATTGAGGTGTTGGTTGAAAGAATTGTTTCTGTGTAATTGCTATAGACCTAAAGGCTAGGAAAGTAAAAAGGCAGTGTTCCCACGCGTCTCTGTATACTTCCAGTTTACCTACGCATGCTCAAAAAGATTGTCTCACTATACTGGTCAAAGCCATGTGGTGGTGCTGTGGGTTAATGTGCTGGACTGCAAAGTAAGGTCAATGGTTCAAGCTTCCCAGCTGCTCCTAGGAAACCCTATACAGGGTCACTGTGGGTTGGAACTGACTCAATGGCAATTAACAACACTTAGCAATAACATATATATTGGAATGTACTTAATTTTTTGTCCAACTCTCAATTTAAATTATTTATACCTCAATTCAATAGAGTATCCCCCTCTACATGAAGGTACTGTTGTTGTCGCTATTTGGTGCCATTAAATCAGTTCCAACTCCTAGCGCCCCTTTGCAAAACAGACCTGCATCAGGCTCACAATAGTTTTTTGTGTTTGATCCCACTGCTTCTGACATTGGATCAGTCCATCTCACTGGGAATCTTCCTTTCACTCACCGACCCTCCACTTTACCAACTCCTCCAGAACCTGGTTCCTCCTGACAACATGTACAAAATACAGCAGAAGAAGTATCCCCATGCTTGTTTCTAAGGAGTATTCTGGCTATACTTATTCCGAGATAGATTTGCTTGTCCTTCTAGTAGTCCACGGTACTTTCAATATGCTTCATCAAGACTATAATTCAAATGCATTGTTATAAGGACTTCCTTATTTATTTTCAAATTTTCACATGCTTTTGAGGCTAATAAAAATACCCTTACTTGGGTTAGGCACGCTTCACTCTTCAAACTAATGGTTGCTGGTCTGTCCTACAGAGTCACAGATAGACTCTGCCCCATGGCCGTAGGTTTGCTTTGGGGGTGTCCATGACTGACTGAGACAGTAGTGATTCAGTAAGTGATAGAACATTCAACTTCTATAGTGGTGTCAGGATTGAGAAAGGCATTAACAACCAGTGATATGCAGATTATACAACCTAGTTTTGCTAAACTGCTTACTGATGAAGATCAAAGACCAAAGCCTTCAGTGTGGGTTCCATCTCAGTTTAAAGGAAACAAAAATTTTCACCACTGGACCAATAAATAACATAATGATTTACAGAGAATAGATTGAAGTTGTCAGAGACTTCATTTTGCTTGTATCCACTATCATGGAAGCAGCAACCAAGAACTCCAATTATGTATTGCATTAGGCAAATCTGTTGCACAAGACCTCTTTAAAATGTTCAAGAGCAAAGCTGTCAGTTTGAGGACTAAGGTAAGCCTGCCCCAAGCCATGATATTTGCATATGCATGTGAAAGTTTGACAGTGAATAAGGAAAACCATAGATGTTTTGGTGCATTTGAGCTATGGATTTGAAAAGAATATTAAAAGCACCATGGACTTCTAGAAGAATGAACAAATTTGTGTTGGAAGAAACACAGCCAGAATGCCCCTTAGAAGCCAGAGTGGCCAGACTTCATTTCTCATACTTCTGATGTATTATCAGGAGGGACCAGTCCCTGGAGAAGGATATTGAGCTTGGTAAAGTGGATACATGAAAAATAGGGAAGACTCCCAGTGAGATGTATTTAAACACTTGCAACAGTGGTGGTCTCAATTTTAGCAATAATTGTCATGTTGGCGCAGAACTGTGCAGTGTCTCATTCTGTTGTGCATAAGGTTGTTATGAGTCAGAACCTACTCCATGATGCCTACCAACAACAGAAAAAATACTGGACTCATAGTGTGGTATTGTATGATAAGCACCTGACTGAAAACCACAAGGTCAGAGGTTCAAACTCACCAGCTACTCCTTAGAAACCTTATACAGGGTTGCTATGGTTCAGAAATGAGTTAATGACACTTAACAACAACAACACACACGAGACCTGGCATCAATTTCCAGCCAATATATCTCATGTGTACCCACAACCTCTCTGTCAGTAGAGACTTGGGTGTTAAGATGATGTTGAACAGGTTTCAGCAGAATTTCAAGACAAAGATAGATCAGGAAGAAATAACTGGTTATCTATTTCTGAAAATCATCCAGTGAAAACTTTACAAATCACAATGGTGTAATCCACAAATGATTATGGGGATGATGCGGAACCAGGTAGCCTTTCATTCTACTGTACATGAGAGATTACCATAAATTGAGGACCATTATCAACAACAGAAATGAATGAATAGTGCCATAATCCTATATGAAGTTCAGGTCTCACATATTCCTTTTGTGCTTAAATATTATCTGCCATAAAGGAAAACCCCCAAATCGCTACAGTGGCAAATATAACATTTTACCAGTTTCCCTAGTTCTCATTCCACTTGGTCTGACTTCTTGCCTCTTTGTATTCATACATACGCAGAAGCTCCAAAATATCTTATACTTTAATTTAGCTGAATAAAGTAACACACCTTGCACATTGGAGATTGTTTTAGAATCCTGATGGCAAACTAAGAACATATTATGTGGTGTCCCAGTGAGACTTTCTGAATTATTATTTTAATATACAATTATTCAATATTATTTTAAATAACTTAGCTGTGAGTGGGAATTTACATTCTCTAATATAAATCAGGGAGTCCTGGTGAGGCACTGTGGGTTAATGCACAGGACTGCAAAGTCCGTTTGAACCACAAGGTCCATGGTTCAAGCTCACTAGCTGTTCCTAGGAAACCCTATACAGGGTCACTATGGGTCAGAACTGACTTGACAGCACTTAACAACAACAATATAAATCAACCTCTTTTAAAATTTAAATTATATAACAGTCTTGGGATATTCCACCCTCCCTTGCATCGCATTCACTTCCATGTAGTCTTCATTTTCCTGGGCTTTTGCAGTTTATTAAACTCAATCTGTAGAGTCCTGAGGAAATACAGAAACAGTGCAATTGTCACCTGCACTTACAGTTCTTTGATGGAGCGTATGGTAAGACTTCTAAGATATTTTAGTGTTTGCCACACACAAGTCTAGATTTTGAAACAATGGAGATTTTTAAAATTCTTCTTATATTTCTTTTTGTTAGAATCCTTGATCAAGTGCACTGATAATTTATGATTAGACATTTCCCCAATTAATGATATAGCAACTAAGAAGTATTTGGAACAGTTCTGAAAACATCTATTACTCCTTAAGGACATGTTTTTGTAACTTTATTTTTTATCCCTCTAATTAGGTTATGAGTCTGTGATTCCATGTACAAAATAGAATAAAAATAAGATTTAAATCTAGATGTACTTACAGTGACTCAGTCAGTTGACTAATGCGTATCGTTAGGCTTTCTTTTCAAAGTTACATGAACCAAACTTTATATGTAACAAACTCTGTGAAAAACAAAGAAATGAGTCAAATGCTACTAGTTAATCAGGACTACATTAAGTATACCTGGCTAGTCCTGGTGTGGCACTGTGGGGCACTGGATCACAAGGGCAGCTTGAACCATGAGGTCAGCAGGACAGACTCACCAGCCACTCCTTGGAAACCCTGTACACCGTTGCTATGAGCTGGAACACACTTGGCAGTACTCAATATCAAATGCACAATGCTAAGATACACAGACTTTTCAATCTGGCAGTGCTATGGGTACTAAATCCATTTACAGCAAGGCAGCTTCTCAATGCAGTTCTGTTTCATGGTAATTCAATTTAAATTTGATGGAGACTGGTATTACCCAATAATACAATTTTACCTGTTACAAACATTGTGATATCTTTTGATCTTAGATTTTCCTCAACAATCTTAAATCATATAATTTTTAAAGAACCTGGCTAACCAAATTGTAACCTCTGTTTATAGAGGTGTTACATGGCTGACAGCATTCTGGCTAAGAAACAAATTAACTACTAAGCATTGTCCAGATCATCCTACATTAACATTCTTTAAAAGTATCACTGATAAGTAATTTTATACTTATACTATCATATTTCATTTCATTGCAATGATTATAATCTCCTTCATGTATCATCATTCAACAATATTTGCTTCTATTCCTTCTACATTTTTTTTTTTTTTTGGATGTACACCAAATCACTCAGGAATATACCATCATTTAAATAATTCCAGGGCACATCCTACAAGCTTGCCCCCAGGCCACCAGTACACAGCCTGTCTCCCTCCATGAGTCTAGAGTTCTCAGCTGTTCCATCTCTCCACATCATCTCTGGTGTTGCCACCTCTCTGGATAGGGTTGCACACACTGCTCCGGCTGTCCTCCTTTAGTGGTCCCAGGGTCGTCCCTTCCTGGACTATTAGATCATCCACTCTGTGCTTTTTGCCACAAAACTTCTACCTTTACAGTTGCGACAATTGCACTTAGTCATGTTAACAATTACTCACTATTGAATCATAAAAATCGTATCCCCCATGTCTTTTCAGCAGGCCCATCTAGACAGGATGAAAACCACTCAGTGGGGAGTCTATGTGCCCTGTCACACTCTGAGTCACTTCATGCCTTTACAGCACCCCTCCTCCCCATTTTAGGAAGCCAATGTCTAAGCTGCCCATTCCTATCAACCCTGTGTACAGAGGGGATGGAAATGATCCTTTCTGTGAAGATTCCTTCCCTCTTGGTTGGTATTTTAATCTACTAGATCCATAAGTATAGGTCAGGTTCATCAAATTGTAGCAATTTATCATTGGTTTCTTTATCAAAAAATTTTTTTAAATGTTCCTCTAGTGAAGTTCTGATCCTCTAGCCATTGAAGCTAGGTCAAATGGGTACTATCTGCAAGTTTGGGCGTTCTTATGCATCACCCCTCACTTTATATCAGCTGGACGTTTCACTCTCAGCTCTAACCCTCTGTAGCTAAGTCCTTGTGCATGGTCTCAGGAGTCCCCAGGTCTTACCATACTTCAGGCCAAGCATATGCAAGTTACTTTTGTTTGTCTCTCTTTCACACTGACTTAGTTTCACTATTCTCAACATGGTATAAGCCACACAAGAATGAATATAATTTAGTTTGGAGCAGATTCACTTAATCAAAGTAATTTCATGATTATATAGACATGAGAATGTCAGCTATCTTTTTTACTTTAATTCATATTTCTTCTTCAGTTGTTTCTAGGAAGCATATTCAAAAGGCTACATTTGCAAATCATCTTACTGCCCCTTCTGTGACTTGTTATCTATAAACTTGATAATGGTAAAAAACAAAACAAAACAAAAACAGTATAAGCTTCATCAGAACTTACTTGGTATTTAATTGCATTTTATTTTTCCATGTCATGGTCTCAAATTTTACTAGGTTGGTGCACCAAAATGTGTCATTCATTCAATTTACTCATTTTCAAGAGATACTAAAGTCATATATAATTCCTTTTCATTTTGGTTCATAAATAATTCACAAAATGTCAAAACAACAGAGTCTGAGATTTTACTCGACTTGTAAACAACAATTTAGTTTGTCTTAGTTTCATGGAGATTGACAGAAGATAGAAGTCTCCTGGGGCTGAAAAAGAACTTTATTATTTCAAGCAATAATAATAATAGCTGTAGTTAAGAGTATTCCGTTATTTTGTATGTGTACTTGTGTTCATTTCCTAAGTCACAGTTTCTGTAAGGCTATACAAAATCTAAAATTCTCAGTAGTATGCTACCTGACACAATAGACACAGGAGTAGACAGAATCACTGAGTTGACACTCTGCACCAAGTACATGTAGATACGGATGAGTCATAAATGGATGCTGATTCTGGGATCCTAAGCTTCATAGGAAAGGACAGAGAGATGGATGGATTGGTAACTTTCAGAATACGTTCAGCAGCAGTAACAACAGAGGACACAGACAGATGGTCTATCAGCTGACCTGGTGCACAATGACCATCTCGAGCTTTTGTGGGTTGCTGTTGATCAACACAGTGGCCTGGAGGCACAAGAGGTTAAAACTGAGGGGGTGTGCTTCTCCCTTTTCCCCTGTTCCTTCCTCATAAATGTGACCAGTCCCTGCATTCATATATCTGGTGGCCAGTGCCACCCCATCTTGTGCAGCTTCTGCTCTGCTTGGGGTCAGGTGTTGAGCAGGAGTACCAACCATGCATCTGGAGACATGAATTTTGCCTCATCAGATCTTTTTTATCATTTGTTTTGGGGAGATAGCAACTGTGCGCATACAGTCCAGCCACATCCATGCCTTCTGTGTCTCCACCAAGTTGGAAAGTATTAACTCCTCTACCGTTTGATCATCAATAAGAGGCAGGCAACATCCGCCAATATCAGTCCTGAACTCTGTTACACACACAGCAAGTAGTGAACTGCATTTACATTTCCAGTCTATATCACACCCACCAGGAAGCAGATGGTGCGTGCCTAAGAATACAACAACGTACAATTATTAATTAAATATAAATGCAAAGACACCACAATATCTCAGAGAAAACAATGTCACCTTACAAAAAGAAACAGAAGAGTGGATCAAAAGTACAGACTCAGAAACCTATAATAAGAGAAATGGAATCAGAACTACATGATAAGGAAATCAAAATAATCAAATAAAATCAAAATAAGTGAACTTGAAGGCAATTATTTCAAGGATCTTCAATGAATTCAGAGAATGAGGAAACTACAAATAAAAGCAAAGAAAATACAGAGAAAACTTTGGGAGACTTCAAGAAAACACTACAAGAACTGACAAAGTAAAAAATTAGAAACTATACAAAAGGCGGAAATAAATACACAGAAGATTAAGTAGCATTGCATCAATAAAAGACCAATTAGTAAGACAAATCAAGATATTCAAGAAGCTGAGCAAACTCCAAACAGGATAGAAACTAAGAGAAAATCACCAAGATGTACTATAATCAAAATTTTCTAAATAAAAGGCATGAAAAGAATCCTGATAGCAGCTCAGGGAAAATAAAAAAAAATTATCTACAAAATAGAACTAATAAGATAAAGCTCTGATTACTCAGGAGAAACCATGCAGGCAAGAATACAAGGAACAATCAAATGAAGTATATTTGACCTGAGATATGCAGATGATACAATCTTGGTTCCTGAAAGTGAAGGGGGCTTAAAACATTTACTGATGAAGATCAAAGAGTTCAGCCTTCGGTATGGATTATATCTCAATGTAAAGAAAACCAAAATCCTCACCACTAGACCAATAAACAACATTCTTATCAACGGAGAAAAGACTGAAGTTGTCAAGGACTTCATCTTCTTGGATCAACTATCAACACTCACGGAAGCAGCAGTCAAGAACTTAAATGACATATTGCATTAGGCAATATGATCCACTCTTCTGTTGAAAAGCAAAGATGTCAGCTTGAGGACTAAGGTGCGCCCGACCCAAGCCATGGTATATTCAGTAACCTCATATGTATGCAAAAGCTGGACAGTGACTAAGGAAGACCATAGAAAAATTGATGCTTTTGAGTTATGGT
>NW_006408521.1:3913974-3921454 GCF_000296735.1 Chrysochloris asiatica | reverse complement strand
AAAAAAAAAAAAAATCAATGTTACAAAAGAATATGAAAGGGAGCTCTTTGGACCAACAATAGCAGAAAACAACAGGTAATTAACATACATGATAATTTCACCAAAAACTATACCCAACTATAAAAGTCAGACAAATCTATAAGACAAAAAATTGGGAACCATAGATATCAGTACGTAACAAAAATAAATAATATCAAATGAGAGTATAATGTAGTTCTAGAAATTTCAAATAAAGAGGAAATTAAGTAGATTGCAAGAAAATAATGACAGTATAATAATAATGATAACCCTAACTGTGACCCAGAAACTATATGAAACAGTTCTCTGAACTCTAGCCCAACCCCGTCCCCTGTCACTAATCATAGTCTTCACCATGACCAGACAACTAAATGAAGCATAGTCCTAACCTCAACTCCTTACTCCTACTCCTCTCCCAGCTCCCATAAACTTTTGTTTTTAATTGCTTGTTGTGCTTGTTAGGTTTCATTCATTCAGTTCCGACTCTTACCGACCTGGCCCTAGGCACAAAAAGAACAAAATACTGCCTGGTCCTGCAGTCATTGCTATACTTGAGCCTACTGAGTCCTAGTGTGGCTCTGGGTTAATGAGCCTGATTGAAAAGCCGTTTGAACTGCAAGGTTGGTGGTTCAAGATCACCAGCTGCTCCTTGAAAACCCTATATAGGGTCGCTATGGGTAGGAATTGGCATGACAGCACTTAACAGCAACAACGTTGTTATTGCCACTGTGATAATCTAACTCATTTGGGGTCTTCCTACTTTTCCTTGATCCTCCACTTTACCAAACATGATGTTCTCCCTAGGGACATCCTTAAAATATGTCTGAAGTGTGAGACACAAAGAATCTCCATCCTGGACCCTAAGGAGTATTCTTGCTGCACTTCTTCCAACACAGATTTGTTTGTTGTTATGGCAGTCTGTGGTACTTTAATATTCTCCTCCAACACCATAACTCAAATGCATAAATTCTTCTATGATCTCCCTTATTCACTGTCCAACTTTCACATGCACTTGAGGCTACTGGAAATACCATGGCTTGGATCAGGAACACCGTAGCCCTCAGACTAACATCTTTGCTCTTGAACACTTTACAAGCATCTTCTGCAGCAGACTTGTCCATTAAATGTCATTTGACTTCTTAACTGCTGCTTCCATGAGTTTCAATAGTGGATATAAGTAAAATGAAGTCTTTGAATAGGAATCTTTATTCCGTTTATCATTATACCATTGTTCTAGTGTTGTGGATTTTTGTTTTCTTTACATTGAGGTGTAAACCATATTGAAAGCTATGGTCTTTGATCTTAATCAGTAAATATTTTAAGCTCTCTTTGCTTTCAGAAAGCAAGATTGTATCATCCACGTATCACAGGTTGTTAATGAGCCTTCCTTTAGTCTTGATGCTTTTCATACAATGCAACTTCTCAGATTATGTGTTCAGCATACAAATTTCGTAAGATTGGTGTAATAATACAATCAAGGCACATACCTTTTGTGATTTAAAACCATTCAGTGTCCCCTTGTACAGATCCAGCAAGCATCTCTTGGTCCATATACAGGTTACTCATGAGAACAATTAAAAGTTCTGGAATACACATTTAGAATACACAAGCAATGTTGCGCATATCTTGTCATGATCCACACCGATGAAAGTCTTTGCATAGTCAATAAATCACAGGCAAACATCTCTCTGGTATTCTCTGCTTTCAGCCAAGATCTATCTGATGTCAGCAATGATATTCCTCATTCCATATCCTCTTCTGAATTCAGCTTGAACTTCTGGCCATTTGCTGTCAATGTACTATTGAAGCCATATGTAAATTTTCTTGAGCAAAATTTTATTAGCATGTGATATTAGTGATAATGTGCTATGATTTCTGCTTCCCATTGAGTCATCTATCTTTGGAATGGGCACAAATAAGGATCTCTTTCAATCAGTTGGCTAGGTAGCTTTCTTCCACATTTCTTGGCATAGATGAGTGAGTGCCTTCAGAGCTGCAACAGTTTCTTGAAATATTTCAATTTATATTCTATCAGTTACTGGGACCTTGTTTTTCACCATTACTTTAAGTATAGCTTGGACTTCTTCCAGTGGCTCTTGATCATATGCTATCTCTTGAAATAGTTGAGTACAGATAATTTCTTCTTGATACAGTAACTCTGCGTAGTCCTTCCATCTTCTTTTGATGCTTTCTTCATTATTCAATATTTTGTCAGTTGTTGTTGTGAACTGCCATAGAGTCAATTCCGACCCATAGTGACCCTATATAGGGTTTCTGAGGAGCAGCTGGTAGGCTTGAACTGCCCCCCTTGCAATTCAAACAGGTTTGAAGTCTGGTGCATTAACCCACAGCACCACATCAGTAGGATAAGCATGAGACTATAAACCACAAAGTTAGCGGTTCGAGCCAACCAGCTGCTCTGTAGGAGAAAGATGAGGCTTTCTGCTTGCACAAAGATTTTGTTAGTAGAACCATTCAATATTCCAAGTTGAGGCTTGAATTTTTTCTTTAGTTCTTTAAGCTTGAGAAATACTGAGCATGTTCTTCCCTGTTGGTTTTCTAACTACATGTCTTTGCACATTTCATTATATTTGACTTTGTCTTCTTAAGCTGCCCTTTGAAATTTTCTGTTCAGCTCTTTTACCTCCTCAATTCTTCCACTTGCGTTATCATGTCTACAATGTAGAGCAAGTTTCTGAGTCACTTGTGACATCCATTTGGTCTTTTTCTTCTTTCTTGTTTTCTTAAGGAATTTTAGCTTTCTTCCTGAAAATGTCCTAAATGTCATCCCACAAATCTTCTGATCTTCGTATCAGTATCTAATGCAGCATCAAATCTGTTCTTCAGATGATCTCTCAATACAAGTGGGATATGTTCAAAGTAAACTTTCAAAGTCATGACTTGTTTTCATTTTCTTCAGCTTCAGCCTGAGCAATTGATACTCTGTTCCATAGTCTGCCCCGGCCTTGTTTTGGCAATGATATGGAGATTTTCCACCACCTCTTTCCACAGATGTAGTCAATTTCATATCTGTGTATCCATAGGATAAATAAGGTCAGTGTGTGGAGTCATTTTTTATGTTGTTTCAGAAAGGTTATCTCAAGTAATGTCATTGGTCTTGCAAAATAATGTCATGTGATCTCCAGTATCATTTTTATCATCAAGGCCATATTTTCCAACTTCTCATCCTTCATCTTAGTTTCCAACCTTTGCATAACAATCACCAGTAACTATCAATACATTCGGATTGCATGTTTGATCAATTTAAGATGGAAGAAGTTGGTAGAATTCTTCAATTTCTTCATCACTGGTTTTAATGATTGTTGCTTATGTTTGAAAAATAGTGTTATTAACTGGTCTTTCTTGTAGGCCGTTGTTGTTGTTGTTGTTATGTGCTGTGGAGTCAGTTCTGACTCATAGTGACCCTGTATAGGGTTTCTGAGGCTGTAAATCTTTATGGGAGCAGAAAGCCTCGTCTTTCTCCCGCAGAACAGCTGGTAGTTTCGAACTGCTGACCTTAAGGTTCGCAGCCTGATTCATAACCACTACGCTACCAGAGCTCCTCAATTTTCCAAAACCCTGAGCAAACTTTAAAAATAATCTAACGGGAGTTCCTTGGACAGTTAGCCAACCACAGCAGGTACCAACCAGAGATTGACATATTTGACAATAGCTCCCAGAACTGAACACAGATATCCAAAGTAAAACAAACATGAAAATAGAGATGTATCCATTTGTAACAACAACAAACCACAAAGTAAAAAGAGGGAATAGTGTATTTACAGAACTACAAAATGTAGATGAAATAAAAAAGATATCAAGAAAATAAATAAATTAAAATATACCTAATTGTATTCCTAAACTAGACCAAGCCCTACTCCTAGCTCAGGCTTAATGCCCCAGACTAACCCTAGTTTCTATTATAACCCTAACTAAAACAACACGAAACCTTAGGTTTGCCTAGAGACAATCATAATTCCAATCCTAAATTCTTATATTCATTTACCAATGGGGGGGGGGGGAACCCACAAAAAAAAACAAAAATCTTTCTGCAAGGCACAATATTAAAAAAGTAACATCTTAATTAAACAAAACAAAAAAGCAAGCAGCATTAATGTACACAGTGGGTTACATAACTGCAGGTAAGAAAGCTGAGGGTATAGAATCTGGAGCTTTTATAATGGGCAAGAAACATACCTACCTTTCAATCTGAAAGGGTATACTAGCTCAGTATGCTAAGACTGTAAGCTGACAAGTCCTTTGTTCTAAAGGCCGACATTACCTTTTTCTTCCAAGGATGATCTCTATATAAACACCATTGACGAAAACAGTGAAGAACAAAGAGAGCTAGTGCCTCTGTTCACAAGACTAACAGAAGTATTGAGAGAACTATATCGACAACTGCCTCCCAACAAAGGCATGCTGAATGATTATTAGATATAAATGATGTTGCTGATCTATGGACATTTCATAATATAGTTATGAGTTATCTAAAGTATGCAGTGCATTTTCTAAGATAGGATGTTATGAGATTTGTATGTAATGCAAGCACTGTATTCTATACAGACAGTTCCTAGATTACAAACAAGTTTCATTTTCGAATGTCTTTAAATCAAAATATCTCTGTCATTAGAAACTGTGATAGTGGTGATAGTTGTGTGTCCCTGAGTCATTTCTGATTTATAGCAACCCTGTTTAGAGTTTCCAAGGCTTTTAGTATTTACAGGAGAAGAAAGCCTCATTTTTCTGCTCTGGAACGACTGGTAGATTTGAACTGCTGACATTGCAGTTAGCAGCTCAACTCCAAATCCACCCCACTAACAGGGCTTCTTTCAAACTATTATATATACTTTGAATTTTTAACATAATAGGCTTTATGGGGGTTGGCACCACAGCTATATGTATAGTTGGACATGGCCCTAACAGACATTATGTTAGGCACATGACTGTATAACCAATCAATTCTTCAACAAATCTGAGAATCAGTTTTAAAGATGCCAACAAAGAAACATGCATGTAGGAGGAGAAATAGCCAAGAATAAAGATGAAAGAAGAGCAAATGAAATAATCATCAAGTCTATATGACTGGATCTTCTACTTCTGGCCAAGATGGAGTAATAGGGAAAGGATTTACCATCCCACCTAAAATCCAAATCAATTCTAACTCATAGAGACTCAATGTACGGCTTCCGATACTGTCAATCTTTATGGGAGCTAAAAGCATCCTTTCTCCCACAGAGTGCATTGTGAATTCAAACTGCTGACCTTGTGGTTAGCAGTTCAATGTGTAACCCATGATTCCACCACGGCAATGGGCTGAAGAAATTGAAAAGAAAAAAAAAAAAAGTTAGCTAGAAAATATATGTAACAATTTTTATTTGACATTACACATCAGGAAATGCATGACAAACTTGCAAAGTTAAGAGGAAGAACATGTTAATTAATGGTAAAGATCTGAAGAGGCACTTTTACCAGATATGATATATGACAAGATAAATACAGACACTGAAAGATTCCCAAGATTATTAGTCATTGCTATCACTGTTGTTGTTAAGTACTGTTGAGTCCGTTCCTGTCTAGGGTTTTCTGGGAGTGTCTAGTGGGTCTGAACTTCTGATCTTGTGGTTAGCAGTCCAGTGTTTATCCCATAGCACCACACCAGGACTGTATTATAAGAATGTCTAAAATTAGCAAGACTGAAAATATCAAGTGTTTGTGAAGACAAGGCACAACTTGAACTCTCATGCACTCCTGTGGGAATGTAACACAATGAAAGTATGTGGGAAAGCAGATTGGCAGAGCTTGTTTGATTTTCAAAGGGGTTTTGAATGTGCATTTTCTGACACCCTCATATGATCTAATCTGTACACTTATAGCGTATACAGAAATAACATTATCTAAGAAGAAATAAAATACTTGATTTCATACCCAAATTTGTACAAGAAATATCACAATAGTTTTATTCATAACTAAAAACTAAAAAGAACCTATACACGTTCACTAACAAGAGAAAGGATAAAATAATTGTGCTATATTCATATAATGAAATTAAAATACAAAGCAATAAAGTAGAATGAACAAAGGACATAGACAACACATGTTGAATCTGAAACTGCTTATGCTGTATGAAAACATCAAGACAAAAGAAAAGCACATACCATATTATTCCATTTACATAAAACTTCAGAAAATATAAACAAAATTATGGTGGCAGAAAGCAGATCTCTGGTCCTTTGGGATGGGATAAGGTACTGAGTGAGAGAATTCAAAAGGGCATGAGTCACATTTTGATGGTGACAAATATGTTCATCATCTTGGTTGTTAATCATACTTTCACAGGTACATAAAAGGATAAGTCAAACAATATTGCCACAAAATCACAGAAATCTTTTAAAACAAAAAATATTAAAATAAAGCTATAATTTCTCGACATACCTTCTGTCTAGGTCAATACACTTGCAAAGTTAATGTTTCCATCTCTTTAAGGGGGTCTTAGTGTGGTGCTATAGGATAACCGCTGGACTGCTATTCATAAGGTTGTCAGTTCAATCCCATCAGCCACTTGTCAGAAATCCTATACAGGGCTGCCATGAGTCAGATCCAACTCAATACACACATTAACAAAACACACACTAACACTTCCCCAAAGACTTCTACTCTCTTCAATGTAATCCTGCTCCACGTGAGGCATCGTGGAGGGATTCAAATCGTGTTCTTTTTAAAAGTGCTTTGAGTTTAGGGAACAAAAAGAAATCCAAAAAGGTAAGATCAGGGCTAGAGAGTGGATGGGGTAAGGTTTGCCAACAAAATTCTCATAGGACAGCCCTTGATACCCTTAAAGAATGAGCAGGAGCATCACCATGATGGAAAACAACTCCTCAGGGCACTTTCCTGGCCTTATTCTCAACTGTACAGTGTTCAATTTCCTTAAAATTTCTTCATAGTAAGTCCTTATGATCGTCTTGTGTCCTTTGAGATAATCTATCAAGATTATCTATTTGAGATCCAAACAATCAATCACTATAAACTTCTTAGCTGACCTCTTTGCTTTGAGCTTAATAGGTCAAGCAGATCCACTCAGAAGCCACTTTTTAAATGACTTTTTTATAAAAGTACTCTAGTGAGACTAAAACATGTATATTACTGAGAGGACATGTGTCCAGCTATCCACTATTTGCAGAGATATGTTTAAACTTGATTTGGTAAGAATAAACCTGAGCATATGTGACCTGGAATCCTACTGGCAATAGTTTTTGACTCACACTCATAGATAGGTATGAAATATGTGCCGTTACAACTTTATTGAAAGTAACAAAATAAATACCTTGAAAAAATTCACACCATTATTATTAGTAATTAGTAAATAGCAAATGTGTAGGCAAAAAGTGGTCTCTTTCATGATTTGTTGTTGTTAAGTGCCGTCGAGTCGGTTTCGACCCATAGCGACCCTGTACAAGGTTTC
>NW_006408521.1:3903795-3912884 GCF_000296735.1 Chrysochloris asiatica | reverse complement strand
ATCCTTCTGGTACAATAAATTGATTTTAAGTATAAAAATGGAATGTTTTGATATTGAGTATATTTGTAAAAAAAATAAATAAAATCTTAATATATAATAACTTTAACTGCTTTTTAAACAGAGCCTATGCTGAGCATTTTTGCTTTTTTATTACTCATCATGGTTATTAATGAAGTAAATATTATATAATATTTTACAAAAGTAACTTTCAGAGCCAACAACTTCTTATATATACATAGAATAAATGGATATTACATTTTTGAGGGTATTAAAAATGCTCCAATGAAATCACCACTAAACAAGACTTCTCTCACCTCCTCTCCTTTGCAATGTAATTGCCATTTTGATATTTACTTCATATATTATACAAGAAAATTACTGGTGGGTGCTAATTGTGTTACTCATTCTTGTTGCTTAATGCTGCAATGTATTCTTCAAATTCAAACAACACAGTGAAGTTTGTCAAAATATATTTTAAAAAATTAAATACTTCTGCTTTGCCACTTTATCTGCATTACTGTAACAGGGACAAATGATTCTGTTAATCAAATAAGGGACTCATAGTTTTTGAAATGAAAAACCTAATGAATATAAATTAAGGAAAATGGAATCTAGGCAGACTTCATTTCCCCCCAAATAACAGAAAAAATCTGGAGTATTTTTAACAAAGGCAAATATTGCCACTATAAATTAAAAAATAACAATTAACAAACAAAAACCTTCAAGCAACATTTGTGGAAGTCAAGGTGCATAAATTGTATAAAGAGATTATAAACTTCAATTCAAATACTCTTTGGTTGTTTGGATACTCCAAAATGGAAAACTGATGGGCATATTTTGAAATTATTTCTGAGGTCAGAAATCTACAAGAAGAACCTATATGAAATGCTTCCATTTGGTACAGACCTTGAAATTTTGGTAACGGTTCTGTTTTTCCATAGGATATATTTCATTTAAGATTCACAAAAACTTTTTGTATGCCTAGCATAGTGGCATACAAATTGGGCTGCGAACCTCAAGGTCAGCAGTTTGAAACTACCAACTGTTCTGCGGGAGAAAGATGAGGCTTTCTGCTCCCATAAAGATTTACAGCCTTGGAAACCCTGTATAAGGTTGCTATGAGTCGGAACCGACTCCATGGCACAGAACAACAACAAATATTGTTAAGGAGTCCTAGGTTAATGTGCTAGACTGCAAAGTCAGGTTGAATTGCAAGGTTGGTGGGGTTGAAGCTCACAAGTCACTCCTTGGAAACCCTCTACAGGGCCCCTATGGGTCGGAACTGACTCAATGACACTTAACAACAACAATCTTGTTATATTATTGCATTATTTTCACTTTCCAAATCTGCTTCCTTTCCTTGAATAATGCACATGATTAATGGGCTCAGCTGCTAACCTAAAGGTTGACTAGTTTGAGTCCTCCTATTGTCGTTATGAAGTGCTTTTGAATTGGCACTTAGCAACAATGTAGCAACCTTTTACAGGGTTTCCTAAGAGGGGCTGGTAGGTTTGAACTGTTAGGCTTGTGATAGTAGTCTAGTGTTTATCATATAGTGCCACACCAGGACTCCTAGTCCACTTAGGGGCCATTAAACACCCTTCCTAGCACAATTAGATTCTGACACACATGGGGTCTCCATGAGATGGAGTTAACTCCACAGCATCTGATATTAAAATAAAAGAATAAAATCACTTTCCCTTTATTCAGGGACCCAGGCTTATCCAGCATGAACTTTCAGGAAAACCCAAACATTTCAATTTTCTGGGAGGCTTCTCCCATTTACAACACACTACCTGACACCACAGACCTATTTAGGTAATTCTATCACCTCCATCTTCCCAGCCCTGGCTGAAATTCTTGTCCAGGAGGACAAAAGAGCCTCCTGAACAGAACTTGTCATCTCAACGACATTAACTCCCTCCAGAAGTGTAGACTGTTCAAGGAGGTATAGCATTGTGACAGTTAAGGGTTTATGTCAACTAAACTGGACAAGGATTCTCAGCTGAGATATAGGTATTCACCATGTTGAGATCAAATATATTGTAATCAACTCTATGATGAGGTCTGCTATGAGCAGCCAAACAACTGAAAGATAGGTTCCTGAGTGTGTGAACTGCTTCCAATATATTGGACATCCAGACCAAATTGCTTGCTTTCTGCAGGGTCTGGATGTTTCATCTGGTTCATCTTCCAACCTTCATTATTTTGACGTGAACCAGTGGCCTACTCTATTACCTGCTCTTCCTGGGAGTCACAAGCAGCTTGCCTTCATACCTGCCAGGCTTGCTTGCTTACCTGCCTACCAGCCATCTGATCTGCTGATCTTGGTTCAACAGCCTTGCAGCTACATGAGTCAGAAGACTTCAGTCTAACTAACATCTAACTCACAGACTTGGGATTGACCACCTCTACAACTGTGTGAGTCAATTCCTTGACATAAACCTCACTTTCTATATACATATGGTAGTTTGGGAGTCCTGGTGTAGCAATGTGGGTTAATTCACTGGACTACAAAGTCAGTTTGAAGCACAAGGTGGTCAGTTCAAGTTTACCAGCCATTCCTCAGAAACCCTACACAGGGTCACTATGAGTCAGAACCGATTTAGCAGCACTCAACAACAATGGTGGTTTAGAAGGTTATGGGTTGGGCTGCTAACTGAAAGGTAATTCAAATCTACCAGTTGCTGCATGAAAGAAAGATTAAGCTTTCTACTCCTGTAAGGGTTTACAGCCCCAAAAACCCTATGGGGTTCTGACTATGGGTCAGAACCAACTCAACGACACACAACCAACTAACCAACCAAGCTTCACTGGTTTTGCTTCTCTAAAGCACCCAACCTAAGACATTTATTCTCATAGGGAAAAGTCAGTTTTGGAGGACTGGTTCCCTCAGAACATATCTTCCTTTACTCAGAATTTTTCAGAAGCACTTTTACATCTCCACCTCTGATTTTCTTTGTAATGAGGTGTGGGTCCTTAGCCTCCTTTGATGTGTCAAGAATTTTCATTGTGTATAGGTCAGCATATTCAAAAAGTCACTTAAAATCTCAAATTTTCTGACCATTGGTTCTTAGCTTGAATTGATGGTATCAAGCTCACAGGTGTTTAGATGGAGTACAAGTTACATGGAGGCAGTTTAGAAAGTGATGGAGAAATTGCTGTCTTCCTCTGGGGTTTTAGGTTGTCAGTGCAAGTGCATTCTGTGAATAGAATCCATTATCATCTTGCAGATCTTTTTTGTTTGATTGTCTTCGCTGAGGTGCTTGGTAAAGTTGAACTTCATTAATTTAAAACCTGCAGTTAATGGCCTCATTTACCCTGAGACCAGAAGAACTAAATTGTACCTAGTTACCACTTCTGATTATTTGAATTAGAGCCACAATATAGATGTTGTTGTTGTTGTTAGGTGCCATTGAGTCGGTACCGACTATAGATAGATGGTCCCTGATAAAAAGAAGAGAAATGTGGAACACAATCTTAAATTACTAAAAAAGAAAGAAAGAAAGAGAAAGAGAAATTCAAACACAGACCTACTGGACTGGTGTGGACTGAAGAACTCCCCTAGAATACTGTCTTCAGATATTGAACTGAAACTAACTCTTAAGGTCACCTTGTAGCTAAATAGCAAGCTGGCTAAAACAAACAAACAAACACATAAATACTGTGCTGTACTCCCTCTAAAGATGACAACAAATGGCAAACAATGAGTCTGAAACAAAGATGAGAATATATGAGGGCAGAAAAATCAGGTTAATAGAAGGAAAACAAACAGAACAGAAATATTGAGAATATTCACTCATTACGAAGACTATAGCCAATGTCACTGAAAAACTTCAGTAAAATAATTGACTAAGAACCTAAACTTATGTGTAATGTTCACTGAAAACAAAGTAAAAAATTATTTTAAATAATAAATGAATAAAAATCCCTGCTGTTATCCTCCAATTTCTACTGATATAGGTTTGCGCTTGAGAGCCACAATTCTTTCCCTAGTTTCTTTGTGGAGAACTTGAGGTTTATAAAAATAAAATTATTACTTCTCACCCACTCTGTATCACACTTTTTCTAAGTCAAAACCATAATATAGATTAAATCCAATTCTCAACATATTCTATACCTGCACTTGTACAGAAGAAGATAAAGGGAACTTACAATATTATATTATTACTATGAATCTCAAGTAGGCCCACTTGACAGTCTTATTACATTTCCACAGTTCAATGATTCTTAACTCTCCTACACAATGTTTTCAGATCTTTTTCCTCCTCAAAGCTCCAGTATATCCACTTCTCATTCTCTACTATTAAAATGTCCATCCTCAATACTTTCTCCTTTTTTATTACAAAATATATTACACAGTTTTCCTCATCTCTCCATTCTTTAAGTGTGCTTTAGGATTTTGAGCTCTTTTCTTTCTATTTTCACTCCCTTGGTCATCATATCTGTTTGCCTGACTATAACTAAGATCAATATTAACAGATGCATCTTGAGTTTATATTTCAAGACTTGACCTTTTCCCTGATCTTGCAAATGAAACCACACCTCGAATTTATTATGTCCCAAACTAGACTTCGGATCTCTGACCCAGATCTCCACTCACACAATTGTTGTACACTGCAGTACGAGATAACTTTTTCTACTTCCTCAGGACAAAATGTTGAAGCCCACCTTGATATTTCAATTTCTCTAATAATCTACTTTCAATCAATAAAAAAACTCTGATTTATCATAATTTCAATGATCAACATTCTAATCTCATCAATACTGTCTTTCAGCCATAGTGTCATTACCTATCAATTTCTCTGCTTCAACTTTGCAATCCTTTGATCTAGTCTCCATATTAAGGCTACTGTTATTGTTTAATGTTGTCAAGTCGGTTCCTACTCATTGGAACCCAATTAGGGTTTCTGAGGAGGTGCTGGTGGATTTGAACTACCAACCTTGCAGTCTAGGGCATATCCTACTGCTTATGAAGTCCAGGACTCCATATTAAAACCATAGTAATCTTTTTAAAATTTAAATCTGATGTTATATAAGGACTTCTGGCATGGCAGTATAGGATAAGCACTGGACTGTGAACTACAAAGTCAGCAGTTCAAACCCACCAGCTGCTCCTCAGAAGCTCTATACAGAGTGGGTATGAGTTGGCACCAACTCAGTGGTACATAACAACATTATATGAATTTATGAACTCCTCTAGTGAGTACACATTTTACACAGAGTAAGAACTATGGTGCTGGCAATGTAGATACAATCAAGCCCTGCAAATGCTTACTCCCGGCATTTCTAATTCTGCTTCAGCTCCACTGTCTTTCAAGCTGTATGAACATCAAACACAGTCACGTCTCTCTCACAGATGTTTTTGTATTTACTCTTGTCTTTCTGTGGAAGAAGCATCCTTATATATCCACATGCCTCACTTTCTCACTTCAGGCTATTGTTCTAAAACTACTTTCTAAGTATAACATTCTCTGTCCATATTTAAAGATGGAATGAGTCAAAAAGTGTTGTTACAAAATCATAAACATCTTTACTCTCTCTATATATATATATCTAAATGTGATGCTACTGTTTATTGACACATCCTCTACCTAGCCTATAAACTTCTGAAGGCATTGTTTCCCTTTCTCTAAACCATCCTCAAATAATTCTGTACTCTTCAATTTATACCATGTCAAAAGGCAGCTAGGATATCTTCAATGGACCCAAATAATGGCCCTTTAAATGTTCTTGGAGTCCTGGGGAAAAAAAAAGAATTCTAAAGGTGCAGGATAAGGACTATAGAATGGATGGGGTAAGGTTTCTTAATAAAATGACCCTTACTACCCTTTAAGAATTAGCAAGTGCATTGTTATGATGGTGAAAAATTCCTTGGCACAACTTTTCAGGATTTTTCTCACCAATGCAGTTTTCCATTTTCTTTAAACTTCTTCCTATTAAGCCCCTGTGAGAGTATTCAGTGTCCTTCAAGAAAACCTATCAAAATTACTCCTTGGAAATCACAGAAACAGTCACCATATCATTCTAAACTGACTAATCTGCCTTTCTACCTTTGAATTTAAACTAGCCAGCAGATGTGGCACTGCAGGATAATGCACTTGACTGTAAAGTCAGTTTGAACTGCAAGGTCAGTGGTTCAAACCCACCAGCCACTCCTTGGAAACCCTGTACAGAGTTGCTATGGGTTGGAAGAAACTCAACAGCGCTTAGGTATTTAACAACATAACAACAAGAAGAAGCAGATCCCCTAGAAATTACTCTTTAGATTCAGCCTTTTTTTTTTTTTTTTTAAGATACCCTAATGAGACTAAGACAAGTATATTACTCAAGAGAACTTGTCTTCAGTCATACACTGATTGCAAAGATGTCTTTAAACATATTTTGTTCCAGATAAACCCATGAAGGTATGAACTGGAACCCTAGTAGCAATAGTTTTTTACTCACTCTCATATTTTTATAATAAAATATTATATCTCTTGCCAATTTATCTGTCCCAATTAGTGGTGCATTTTCTCCTTCCCTGCGATATTATTGTCCAGAGCACTTCAATCATTATATTTTATTAGTTTGTTTCTATATCTACCTTTCTGCACTACAATGTAAGCAGCAGAACACTGGAGAGAAAGAAGATAAGAAATGCTGAACAAAAATACCAATTATGGACTTCAGGTTAATGAGCTCCTGGAATTAAGAGATGAATTAGGACAAAAAATAAGGCTGCGGGATACAGAAAAGAAAATCACATTCCTGCCATGGCGTTTTGACATAATACATGTTTACTAGAATTCATTTTTTAAAGTTATATATTATAATCAAAATATTTAAATACAAAATGGAGCCGAAAACCCCTTGTTATTGTTGGGTACAGTTGAGTTGATATCAATTCATAACAATGCTATGTAACAAAGTAGAACTGTCATAGAGGGTTTTGTTTTGTTTTACTGTAATCTTTACAGACGCTGAAAGTCAATGCTTTCTCCCAGGGAGCTACTGGGTGGGTTTGAACCATCCCTTTAAAGTTAACAGCTGATCACTTAACACATGGCTCCCTAAAAACACAATACCATGGTATACTAATATTCCCATTTTAAAATAAGATTTACAGCATACTTTTAAGAACAGAAAATTTGGAAGATAGCTTCCTGGCACTATAAAAAAATATGAGTTTGGGGTAAAGAAATGTGGATCTGTTATATAACTTCATTTATACATCTTTTAAATGAATTATTTTTATAAATTACTACAAATCGGGCTGCTAACCTCAAGGTCGGCAGTTCGAAACTACCAGCCATTCAGCGGGAGAAAGATGAGGTGTTCTGCACCCGTAGATATTTACAGCCTCGGAAACCCTGTGCAGGGTCACTATGACTCGGAACCGACTCCACGGTACTTAACAACAACAACAACTGGGGAAAAGTATCTGCTATTGTGTGTATGACTGAAAAGCAAGTGCAATCCGAGGTATCTTACAAATGAAAAGAATCAAATATCAAATAGAGTTTGTATCAAAAGTGTCAACATTTCTACTCATCTGAGGAGGTTCCTACTCATGCACACAACCTGATCTATCATTTAGCTAGGATGGCTCACATTCCACCACACCTGTCTTTTGTTATGGTAATGAACCAGATTCTTCTCAGCTGGACTATGGCTCCTAGATCAGCTAGAAATAAATTGGCATAAATTTGAGATCTCTGAAAAGTAAAAGGCTCCTGGCCTTGTTTTGGCTACTGATATGGAGCTTTTCCATCTTTTTCCACAGATGTAGTCAATTTGATTTCTGTGTATTCCAACTGGTGAGCTCCATGTGTATGGTTGCCTCTTATGCTATTTTAAAAAGGTATTTGAAATTAACAAATAATTGGTTTTGCAGAATTCTATCATGCAACGTTCAGCAAAATTTCGATCACCAAGGCCATATTTTCCAACTACTGATCCTTCCTCTTTGTTTCCAACCTTTGCATTCCAATTGCCAGTGATTATCAATATATCTTGATTGCATGTTTGATCAATTTCAGATTGAAAAAGTTGGTACAATTCTTCTATGTTATCCTCATTGGCTTTAGTGGTTGGTGCGTAAATTCGAATAATAGTGGTATTAACTGGGCTTTCCTGTAGGTGCATGGATGTTATCCTATCACAGACACCATTGTACCTCATATCTTTTGATATATCTTTTTTGACGTTGAATGTGATGCCACTTCTCTTCAATTTGTCATTCCTGGCATAGTAAACTATGTGACTGTCAGATTCAAAATGGCCAAAACCAGTTCATTTCAGCTCACTAATGTCCAGAATATCAATATTAATGGGTTCCATTTCATTTTTGACAATTTCCAATTTTCCTAGATTCATAATTTGAACATTTCATGTTCTGATTTTTAATGGATGTTTACAGCTGTTTCTCTTCATTTTGAGTTGTATCCCATCTGCTGATGAAGGTCCCGTGGGCTTTTCTCCATTCGTGTCATCACAGTCAACGCTACTCTGAGGAGGCAGCTCCTCCCCAGTAGCATTTTGAATGCCTTCCAACTTGAGGGGCTCATTTTCCAGCACTATATCTGAAAGTGTTTCTCTGCTATTCATAAGGTTTTCAGTGACTAAATATTCAGAAGTAGTTCGTCTCTCCTTCTTCCAAGTCAGTCTTTGTCTAGAAACTCATCTGAAACCTATTTACCACAGGTGACCCTTGTTGTTGTTAAGTGCCGTCAAGTCAGTCCCGACCCATAGTGACCCTGAACAGGGTTTCTGAGGTTGTAAATCTTTACGAGAACAGAAAGCCTTATCTTTCTCCCGCGGTGCAGTTGGTAGTTTAGAACTACTGACCTTGCGGTTCACAGCCCGATTCATAACCACTATGCTACCTGGTATTTAAAATACTGGTGGCACAGCTTCCAGAATCACAGCAACTCACAAGCCACCACAGTACGATAAACTGACAACCACCATTCATTGACAGAGAACTTCCAGAGGTTCAAGCCAGATTCAGAAGAGGATGTGGAATTAGAGATATCATTGCTGACATCAGATGGATCTTGGCTGAAAGCAGAGAATACCAAAAAGATGTTTACCTGTATTTTATTGAC
>NW_006408521.1:3892862-3903295 GCF_000296735.1 Chrysochloris asiatica | reverse complement strand
GCAAAAATGTCAGCTTGAGGATCAAGGTGTGCCTGACCCAGGCCATGGTATTTTGAATTACCTCATATGCATGCAAAAGTTGGACAGTGAATAAGGAAGATTGTAGAAGTACTGATTCATTTGAGTTATGGTGTTGGAGGAGAATACTGAAAGTACCATGGCTTGCCAAAAGAACTAACAGATCTGCGTTGGAAGAAGAACAGCCAAAGTGCTTCTTGGAGGCCAGGATGGCCAGACTTCATCTCTCACACTTCAGTCCATTCACTGGAGAAGGATATCATGCTTGGTAAGGTGAAGGGTCAGAGAAAAAGAGGAAGCCCCTCAGCAATATGGATTGGCAAAGCGGCAGCACCAATGGGTTCAAGTGTGGCAACAATTGTGAGTTTGACTCAGGACCGGGCAGTGTTTCATTCTGTTGTGCCTAGGGTTGCTATGAGTCAGTACTGACTCAACGGCACCTAACAATAAGATAACGTAAACTAATACACGTTTTTTCATTCTTACTTGACATCACTGTCCTCATACTTTCTTCCTGAATGAATTCCAGCTCCTAGGTTTTTCATATTTCTAAAGTATGAAGAACAAACTACCTAAGTATGGTTTTCTCCTTGTAAGTGTTGAGAAAAAAATCAATTCAAATGTTAAGTTAAGGTACAAGTTGTAGAGCACCTGTTCTTGATGTATTAAGTCACATCAAGTCAGTACCAACTCATAGCAACCCTGTATGGTGTTTCCAACAAGCATCTGGCCGGTTGGAACCACGCATCTTGTAGTTAACAGCACAGTGCATCTCCTACAGTGCCACACCAGAGCACCTGTTATCAGAGCTGAAATAGCATTGTTTGCCCTTAAATATCACATCCCATAAATTTTCAGAACCTTGGAAGAAACTGTATCAAATATTTAATTTCTTGCAGTGAATTCAGGAAATTCTCACTTATGGACACCAACATGTAACAAATGGAAAATTCCAGCTATCTATCCTTGCTTTCCTCCAATTTAGTTGGAGCAATTCTGAAACAAGTTTTATACTATCACCCAGAGATGACAGTGGGTTTGAGCCACAATTGCCCACATCAGTAGAATGTGGATCAATACAATTTGTATTAGCTGTCTTCTGCTCTCCTATTTACTTTAGTACTTAGCTTCAGAGCTTCCAGAATCACTCCCAGAATAAATTACTTGCACTCAGAGATCATATAGTTCAGCATTTCCAAAATTATAATTTGCTGTTGTTGTTGCTGTGTACCATTAACTCAGTTTTGACTGATAGCGACCCTGTATAGGGGTTCTAAGGAACGGCTAGTGGGTTTGTACTGCAGACTTTGAGGTTAGCATTCCAGGACTTATCCTACAGTACTATATCAGAAATTCACATTACAGTTTAGGGATTGATAACTATTACTTAAAAATTATCCTACCCCATAAGAGTGCCATGTACTTTATTTACATTCTTAGCAAGCGATCTACCAGCCTGGATGGCCCACAGCCATTTGGTGGAAGTTACAAGACAATGATGAGGAAGGCCATACAGAAGCAATCCATTGCATTGAAAGCTATCACTCACGGACATGGGTATTCCTGTAACATCTGAAGACAACTGAGTAGTTATTTCTGAATTTTATTTGTTTTTAGTGACTCCTTCAGGTATATTTTGTGATTTGTTTTCCATACCTGATTGCTAATAGTATGGAAAACTCTATGTGTACATAGATTCTCACCATGACCGTGTTAAACAGACGTCAATCTTAAAAACAGTCAATTTTCATATTTTAGGCATTGTTGTTGTTAAGTGCTATTGAGTCAGTTCTATCACATAGCAGCCCTGCATAGGGTTTCTGAGGAGCAGCTGGTGAGTTTGAACCATTGATCTATTGTTTAGCAGTCCAGTGCTTATTCTGCAGTCCATTGAGAAGTATTAAATAGATGTCTTATTTTGTCACATATTTGAATGGTGCATTTTTAGTTTGCAGGGAGGTGTTCACATGTAAATATTCTATCATTTCTTTTACCTTTGGGGATCCAGTTTCTTTTGTTGTGAACTTTGAAGCTGCTCTTCAGTGTTCTTGTCCCTTCCGTAATTTATTAAGTCAAGAAAAGGTGAAATTTCTGTCAGACTATTATAGCCCCTTTTATTAAAAAACTTGAACCATATTATCATAGTACTGAATCAAAAGAGATTGCAGCTATATCTTATACTGTATTCTCCAGTGAGTCTCCCTGCCATCAATAACATTTACTCTAGGATAATGCCTAGAGACATGGTCTATTTTACCTTCAAGTACAGTTCAAAGAAAACCTGCAGTTTTATCTAAAAGACTGTGACATGTACATCTTTTTTGTTTTGTTTTGTTTTTAAGTCTGATTCTGTTGTCTTATGTTCCAAGAATTTATCCTAGTCTTTTCTTTGTAATTTCTATAAAGAATTACTGGTGACCTAATCCAAAATATTTCAGACAGTTATGCTTCTGAGGTAAGTATACTCAAAAATATTCTTATTCTGATTTAAATGATGGTACTCATATTGAAGGAGCTCTGGTAGCGTAGTGGTTACGAATCGGGCTGTGAACCTTAAGGCCAGCAGTTCGAAACTACCAGCCGCTCCGCGGGAGAAAGATGAGGCTTTCTACTCCCGTAAAGATTTATACCCTCAGAAACCCTGTACAGGGTCGCTATGGGTCGGAATCGACTCGATGGCACTTAACAACAACAACAACAACTCATATTGAAAATTACTATTTGTATTATAGATTCACAGGACTTTAAAGATCTAAAACCAAAAATGCCATGGACATCAAGGCAATACCCACTCATCTATAACTATAGAACAGAACAGAACTCCTTCACAAGATTTCCAAGGCTGTAATATTTAAAGAAGCAGACAGCCACAGCTTTCTTTCTATCAGTAAGCTGACTGTTTTGATAGCTGAGCAGGTAACCACTATGTCACCAGAGTTCCATTTGGAGATATGCAGGCCTTTAAAAGTCATTTAATCCAGTTCTCTCCTTTTACAGGTTAGCCAACTGAGTCTCAATGGTCCGAATGCTAATGATAGCTAGGCATGGAACACGGAATCAAGTTTCTTGA
The DNA here is from genome assembly GCF_000296735.1 of Chrysochloris asiatica. Lineage (NCBI taxonomy): Eukaryota > Metazoa > Chordata > Mammalia > Afrosoricida > Chrysochloridae > Chrysochloris > Chrysochloris asiatica. The sequence continues at coordinate 3,900,207 of NW_006408521.1, read as the reverse complement.
AAGTCTAACCACTACCACCTGCATTAAAACATGCTCCTTTCAGTGGGAGGTGCAGACTTTATATGTGGCAAAATAAGTACTTATGTTAATTGCTTTTTAGTGATGCAATCATATATACATATTGTTGTTGTTAAGTGTCGTAGAATCAATTCCAACCCATAGTGACCCTGTATAGGATTTCCGAGGAGCAGCTAGTGATGCAAAATTGTGAGCGGTCACTTCACTGGAACATAAGAATAGTGCATTTTTATTTTCCACTTGTTTCTCAAATAAATGACCTTTCTCAGTTTGTATTTTTACCAAAATGATTTACTAGGCCACAATTTTGCAAAGGGATTGCACAGTTTACAATGTGAATGAATAATCCTTGTGAGTATGCAAACTAGGTGATTGTGGCCTACTAAGAGAATTGTTTAGTTTGTGGTCTTGGTGTGAGCAATAGGCTTGTAACAGTGCTAACATTACAGATACTGAAGGGAAGGAAGAAGAACCCAAAATGGAGTGTGTCGTTTGAGGCCAGGGTCCTTGAATTGAAAACCTATTAGACTCAGGAGACCATGAGAATTTTAACACTGGAGATGGCATGAGATGGCAGTAAAGTAAAGGCAAAGAACCAATAGACCAGCATGAACCAGCTGTGGTGGGCCCATGGAGCCAGGAAGGAAACTTGCTGACAGAGTAAGACGCTTCCAGGTACTTGTTAATAGAGCTCAAGACCTGTACACTTGCCTGAGCAAAATAGAATGAGCGAAGGCTTGTATAGCTAAGAGAAAGGCCTTCTAGCCCCAGAAGGAGGCCCAGCAATGAAAGCTAGTCCTACTTAAGTGATATAAGGTTCAAAGTATAAGGAAATAACTCACCATAAGTTACAAACAACTCTTGGATATCTATTATGTACTAGGAGCTGTATTCTGTATTTGGTAATGACAATATAGGGGTTAAAAAAAGTTTAGCATTAAATAAGAAATATAAACATATATTTTAAATAAAATGTAGAGTACTATGTGAAACTCATGCTCAGCAAACAGTAGATATATTGTTGTTGCTGTTAAGTGTGTGTCAAGTCGGTTCTGACTCATAGCAACTTTTATAGGATTTCCAAGGAGTAGTTGGTGAGCTTGAACCACTGACCTTTTGGTTCAAACTGACCTTGCAATCCAGCACGTTTATCCACAGTGCCACACCAAATTCTGTCTATTTGCTCTGCAATGGTGTTTTTGTTGCTAGGTGCAATCCAGCGGAACTAAACTCTTAAGAGACTCCATGTGACAACGGAACTGTTCCATAGAGTTTTCTGGGCTGTAATCTTCACTGAAGTAGATTACCAGGTCTTCCTCCCCCAGTTCAAACTGCCAAACGTGTGGTTAGTAACTGAGTCCTCAAGCATCGCACCTCTTGCTCTGTGATATATGTGATTTATAGACTGACTTCTAAGGTTTGTCAAAGTATTAAAATACATATGATGTTTTATGGTGCCATAGGATAAGCACTGACCTCAGAGTCAGTTTGAACCAAAAGTCAGTGGTTCAAACTCACCAGACACTCCTCAGAAACCCAATATAGTATCACTATGAGTCAGAACTGACTCAAGATAAAAATTATAAAGTGATAATGTTTTGTTATATATAAAACAAATCTCATTGACTTTATAACTATCTGGTGTGGTGCTACAGAATAAGCACTGGATTGTTAACTAAACATTGGTGGTTCAAGTCTGCCACCTGCTCCTTTAAACAGTACATAGGATCACTATGAGTGAGAAGTGACTCAACAGCATTTAACATCAGCAATAGATAAATATCTACCAGATTAAAACTATTACTGTTAGTAGACTCTGGAAATGAGTAAATACCAATTAAAACGATACGTAATCAGAACATCTCTTATCTAGAGTTTTCTCTGCTATAAGTACTGTTATAGCACTCAATCATCTCAAGTTATCCAGAGATTACAGTGAATAATGGACAACTTCTGAAGCTATTACCTTACACCTATTCTGTAAAACAGTCATTATTTACATGGGCTAACTCCTAAGTCATTTATATGAACATTTCCTTTGCATTCTTGAAGTTGGAAATCAACACTTTCACATTACTTATCATGCTTTTAGCATCAACTATTCAATCTGTCTTACTTTAAATATTTTTAAATATCAAGATCAGAAAATATTGTTCATACATTAACTGCATCATTAAGACCACTTTTTTGTCAAGGAAAAAAAACTAAAATCGTGTAAACAACCATCCCTAAAACTCACCATTACTGTATGTGTATGTATGTTTGTGAGGCAGAGGGGTTGAGGAAAGCAATTACAAAGTAAATACTGAAATGTAACAAATGACAAGTGACTTCTGAAAATTAAAAAGATAAAAAAATTAACTCTTAGCAGTCCTTTCATTTCTCCTCACTTTTCACTGAAATATTAATTCTTCAAGGGTAGGACTCATAACAGTAACATTGAGTTATTATTATACTGAAGACATTTAAAAATACTTTTTGAGGACCATTTTTATGGTAATTCACTCATATGAAGTTAAAGTATTTCAAACCTTGTGCTCTATCTCTTCCTGACACCCATATGTGGTGCTCATATCTTTGCCATGAATGCCTTATTCATATATGGATTTTGCAGTCAAACCCTTCTTAGTATTTTTTTGGCAGCCTATCCACGAATCTTTCTGGTGAATTCTGAACATGTTGCAGTTCCAGGAGAGTCAATGGAGTGTGCAACAGCAAACACTCCTGGAACATGGAAGTCTTGCAGCCTAGGGTCACACATCCATCACTCTCAAGTCCTGTGCATGCCCATCACTCTCCAACCCTCAGGTAGGAAGTCACTTAAAATGCTACTTACTGGAGAAGAGCATTCTCCTCGACATAGAGTTGACCTCAATGACAAAGCGATAAGCTTTTGGGACCTTCATTTGCTAATTTGACACAACTCAAAATGAGAAGAAACTGCTGCAAGCCAACATTAACAATCAGAATGTGAAATGTATGAAGTATGAATCTAGGAAAGTTACAGTTGTCCAAAAGGAAATGTACCACATAAAGATCAATATCCTCAGCATTAATGAGCTGAAATGGACTGACACTGGCCATTTTCAATCAAACAATCTTATGGTTTACTGTGCCAGGAGTGACTAAATGAAGAGGAATGGCATCAGTGAATGCCAAAAATAACATTTCAAGATCTATCTTGAAGTACAGCGCTGTCTGTGATAGAATAATATCTGCACACCTACAAGGAAGACCAAGACCAGTTAATAACGACTATTTTTCAAATTTATGCACCAACCACTAAAGTCAGTGATGGTGAAACTGAAGAATTCTACCAACTTCTGCAGTCAGATAATGATCAAACATTCAATCAAGATGCCTTACTAATTACTGATGATTGTAATGCCAAAGTTGGAAATAAAAAGGAAGAATCCATAGTTGGAAAATACGGCCTTGGTGATATGACAAAGTAGGCTGGAAGTCACCAAAGTGGCTGGAAATTCTGTGGGTGAGGCAGTTTTATTCTACCCTATAAAGTCCTGGTGTGGTTCTGTGGGTAAATGCACCAGACTGCAAAGCCATTTTAACTGTAAGGTCAGCGGTTCAAACTCACCAGCTGCTCCTTGGAAATCCTACATAGGGTCGCTATGGGTCAGAATCGACAGCACTTAATAACAACAACATTTAATAACAATAACAACATAAAGTCACTATAAGTCAGAACTGACTCACGGTAATGCATTTTACATTATTTTGGTTTATCAAAGTATCACACTCAGCTTTTATATCAGTACTCTAAACTCCGATCTGCATATCCAACTCTTCAAAATGCCCATGTTAAGCTATGTTTCCAGCAGACAAACAAACACAGGTTTATGTCTTAATAAGAAATGATGGACAAGTGCATCTTTTTCCTAAGAAAACAGTACAGCAATTCTCATCAGCTGCTTGTTAAATTTGTAAAACCTAAAACTGAAAATACAAATCAGAATGCTTAGAAGGCTACCTAGAATTGGCACTGAAAAAAAGAAAAAAAGAAAATCTTATGTGACTCAGTTGCACATTTAAGTACTAGAGAGAGTGTTCCTGACTTTCCAAAAAATGTTTTACACACACAAGGGTTGGTTTAAAAAAAAAAAAAAAAAATTACTCCTAGGGTTTCAGTTCATGCATTCACAAGTTTATTCCAAGCAAAATGTGTTCAAACATATCTTTGCTGTCACTGGATGCAGACAAGTTCTCTCAGCAATACATTTGTCTTACTCTCATTTGGAGTTGTGGTGTGGCACTGTGGGATAAATTAAAGCAATGGGCCATAAGTTCAGTTTGAACCACAAACTCAGGGTTTAAAACTCACCAGCTGCTCTTGGAATCCCTATGCAGGGTGACTATGAGTCAGAACTGACTCAATGGCACTTAATAACAACAACAACAATAATTCTCATTAGACCTTCAGAAAAAAAGGGAAGCGGCTTCCAAGAAAGGCTGCTGGGTCAGTTCATTCAGCAAAGAAGTCAACTCAGAAGATTACGGGGACTGGTTTTTGGGATTCCAAAAGGTAGCTTTTCTGAAAGGACACAGTACACTTACAGGGAATTATTGGAATTATTAAGAAGTTTTTAAGAAAACTCAAAACTGTGCTGATAAGAAAAAGACCAAGAAAGTTCCACCAAGAAGTTTCTGTTCCGCCGCCCCCACCCCCTATCGTGAGGTATGAGTTTGTTTCCAATATCTCTACTGTCTTCCCAGTGTGGTACTGGAGCATAAGCACTAAGCGCTGGACTACAAACGCCAAGGTTGACAGTTCAAACCCATCAGCCACATCTCTAACACTCTATACAGGATTGCTGACTTAGAAACAACAACAACTTACAAGTCTTCAGCAAATTAAATGTTGATTTTAACATATTTTTAGTAGGGAGAAAATAATGGAGACCTGGTGTGGTGTTGTAGGACAAGCTGGTCCGAAATCCTATACAGGGTTTTTATGAGTTAGAACTGACTGGATGACACTAACAGCAACAACACAGCAAAAATATTGCTTTGTCATATGCCAAATGCCTCTCAATTAGTAGGACATAAAAAGAACACTGTGTGAGTAAAGAGGTATAAAGAAAATTCCAATTAGGGTCATTAGGAAAAAAAGTCAGGATTGACAACTGATGTCTGTAATAATTCCAGGAGCCGAGAACAGCCATCAATGGTAAATCTTTAAAGAACAATTAAAGTGTATGAATAAAAGTCAGTTAGAATTTGGCACACCATAATATTGTAGCACCTTTAAGCTATAATTCTAAAATCTATTGCCATTGATTTTCAAAGATGTTTGTGATTAAAAAAATATTTGAATTGCATTATGATCATATCACAAGTGGATGATTTGCTTCACTCAGGCCTTTATTCTATTATCCTATAAATTTCAAATGGATTTTTGAAGGATTGCTTCATGAAGGAATGCAATGTTCAGAAAGTGGTTGCCTTCAAAAAACCACCTGTATGCCAAATATATTAAGGACGACATAAGTCCAATAAGGAGACTAAGCAAGTTTAGTTTTCATGGAGTCTTCCTAGATATGCACTTTCAGCAAAAAACGCGATTTAAAAAGCAAGCAGCATTCCATGTTTTCTCTCCTGCCAGCACCCAGGACATTCTGGGGCCCGTCTCCACAGGGTCGCCATCTGGGAACACCTACTTGAGACAGAAATTAACTCCTACGACATCAGGCCCCTGAGACCTGACTCCACTGCACTCAGATTAGATTTGCCGACACACAGCTCACCAGTCCACGCGCCCTTGGGTCTTCAATGGCGCTTCCCCATGCTTTCTGTATCTGGGGTGCTGTGTTCTAGGTCTTGCTGACAAGCTTTTCTTGTTACTCACAAGAGTGAGTTAAAAAGTATTGTTACAAAAAAGCATACCAATCTTTATTAAATATAAACATTAAGATGTGAAGATGTTGCTGTCTGGCATGTCCTCCATCTTGGTCCATACACTTCTGAAATTGGTGATTCCCTCTCTCTGACTCTGTTCTGAAGATTTCTTCAATTGACACCATGTCAAAATGGCAGCCTTGGCTTCCTTGAGGGACTCACATCATGTTACTTTTCACTGTTCTCTGAGGGATGGGAACCAAAAGATGTATGAAGGGGCAAGAACAGAGCTATAGTGCATATGGGGTAAGGTTTCTCAACACACAGCCCTTGCTACCACTCAAGAATGAGCAGGCAAACTGTTGGGATGAAAAAGAAGTCCTCAGCACAACTTTCTTGGGCTTTTCCTCATGATGCAATTTTCAGTTTTCTTAAAACCCTGTCCTAATTAATCCCCAGTGATCATGCTGTGTCCATCCAATAAATCTAACCATCTATCACGAGGATCCCTTTGAAATTCCCCAAACAACCGCCATACTTTCTGAGCCTACCTCATTGTCTTTGATGGAGCTGGCCCAGCTGATTTACTTGGCAGTCGCTGTTGTGACTGGATGTTTTTTAAGGCACCCCAAAGAGACTTTCGGAGTCCTGTTGTGGCACTGTGGGTTAATGGCCAGACTTCAAAACCATCTGAACTGCAAGGTTGGCAGTTTAAACTCGCCAGCTGCTCCTCAGAAACCCTATACAGGGTCGCTATGGGTCAGAACTGACTCGTTGGTACTTAACAATAACAACAACAAATGAGACTTTCTGTTCCTGTAAAAATTTATAGCCTTGGAAATCCTATACAGGGTCACTGTGAGTCAGAAACAACCAGATGGTACACAACACCAGCAATGAGACAGGCTAAGCTGCACTGAAGGCAGAGACAAAAAAGCGGACTCCAGGAATTGACAGAATCCAAACTGAAATCTTTCAACAAACTGAATCAGTACTGGAGGGGTCCACATAGCTATACCAAGAAATCTGGAAGAAGCTACCTAAACAATTAGCCATTCTAAAGAGAGGTGACCAAAGAGAAAGCAGAAATCATTGAACACTAGCATTAATATCACATTTTAAGTACAATTTTGTTGAAGCTAATTAAAAAATGGCTGCCACAGTACATCAACAGGGAGCTGCCATATATTCAAGCTGGATTCAGAAGAGGACGTGGGATAACCATTATCAGTGCTGATGTCAGACAGATCTTGACTGAAAGCAGAGAATGCCAGAAGATGTTTGTGTGTGCTTTCAACTGTGTGGATCATGATAAACTATAAATTACATTGTGAAGAATAGGTATTCCAGAAGACTTAATTGTGCTCATGAGACAGTCATTCAGACAGAACAAGGGGAAACTGGACGATTTAGACTCAGGAAAGGTGTGTGTCAGGGTTGTATTATTTCCTCATACTTATTCAGTCTGAATACT
>NW_006408521.1:3868989-3891887 GCF_000296735.1 Chrysochloris asiatica | reverse complement strand
CTTTCCACCTTGCAAACTCTATGTAGGGTCACTGTGAGCCTGAACTGACTTGGTGGCTCCCAATCACAGTCATGACCATACACTGAAGACTATGTTAGCTAAAATTTTATCTCTTTTGAACATATATTTTTTAAGATAACTAGGCTTATTTACTCAGCAGAAGATCTGAATATCCAAGCAGTGGAGGCAGCAGAGCTTCATGGTCTTAGGTGAGAAACAAGAATATGCCACATTCTAGCTGTGTGACCCCAGGAAAGTTTCCTACCATCTCTGTGCTTCCAGTTCCTCTTTTGTAAAATGACTATAATTGTGCTCGCTGTTTGGACAACAATCTGCTCTGAAGTTTGGACAAGGTAATAATGCACGTCTCTCTTAGCACCATGTTGGATGATAAATTGTCAATAAATGCTAGCTGCTAATAAAATCATTATTTAGAATGTGGGTAACACAGAACAAACTTACAGATTCAATTTTTTGTTCTAAGTCCTAGGACTTTTCCTAACGATACAACCCAGTGCCATCGAGTTGGTTGCAACTCACAGAGACGCTATAAGAGAGAGTAGAACTGCCCCTTTACGGTAAAGAGAGTAAATCTATCGAAGAAGACTGGCTCATCTTTCTCTCGCTTTTCAATGGTGGTTACTCTTTTATTGCACATTCTCCATTTAGGTCAATAAAAATCCTTCATAAAAAAAAAAAAGCAAGCAGCCAATGTTTTACATGTTGTTGTAAGTGCTAGGAAATCCATACCAACTCATAGTGACCCTGTATGGGATTTCCAAGGACTGACTGGTAAGATTAAACTACTGGCCTTGTGGTTCAAACCAACCCTGCAGTCCAGCATATTAACCCACAGTGCCACACATAGTATTATAAATATATAAGGACTCTTGTTTTCTTATTTTGAGCACAAAAGAGTAGTATTGTTCAGTGAAATGAATGAGACACTAAACAATCCAAGAAGGACATTACATGTTATTATCAAATAAAATCAAGGGTTTAGAAAAATTGCAAATCAAAAGATGAGAACTAATGTATGAAACTTTATAGAAAACTTTCAAATGTTTGTTATAAGAATAAAAATTCTTTATCCAGATTTCCTGCCATTTCTGTGAAAAGATATTGAAGCCTGGAAAAACATATTTGTAATTGTTACCCATAATTACAAATACAGTAAAATGTGTGAAAGCTGGAACCTGTATAAGAAAGAAACCTGTCAGATAAGAAAAGTTCAAATTCAAACCTTGGCTTATAACATATTCGAATTATGACCTTACATTTGACCATTTGTTTTTATTTTTGTGTTGTGTTTTCTGATGTTCTCATTCTCAAATTTTTACTCATAGATGATCAATTTTATGATTTACTGTTCAATCTATAAAGATCCTAATAATAAAAGGCAGTAACAATGAAAACAAACACACACAAAAATGAGGTCTCTGATTTATATCAGAACCTTAAAACAAAGTCTTCACAAGTGAAAAAAGTTGCCACAAGTTGGGGACTATCTGTATTTTCCAATAACATGAGTAACATGAAAGTGGTACAATTATACCTTTTCAAAGTTGGAAAACTTACTACACTCAGGAAAACAAGGAAGTCCCATTGAATTCTGGCCCTCACAATTTTCACTATGTAAACCTTCTCCTCACTCATCAACATGATTAGGTTCTAAAACCAGGTTACCATGCAAAAATTGGTGTTATGTGGAAATGGAGGATGACCAAACAACATTGGCTCACCAAGTAGAGGATGACTATATCACTATAATACTGCCAAAATATATCATTAAATATCTGTCTAATCACTAAGTATCATGACACAGACAAGTTGACACATAACCTTAACCATCACAGACAGCATGAATCTAGCCTTGAACTTTGTCATTGATTATTGCCAAATGTAGGGTGTTTATATGAAAAATGGTTGGATGGTAGATTTTATATATATATATTTGTATATGCACATGTATGTGTTATTAAATGCCATCTAGTTGGTTCTGACTCACAACGAACCTGTATAGGGTTTCCAAGGAGCAGATGGTGGATTTGAACGGCCAGCCTTAAGGTTTGCAGTCCAGTGGTAATCCTACAGCACAACCCCAGGAGTCTATATATATTGTTATTGTTGTTAAGTGCCATCGAGACAGTTCTGGATCATAGCGGCCTTGTATAGGGTTTCCAGGGAGTGACCAGGGTATTTGAACTGCCAATATTGTGGTTAGTAGTCCAGTGCTTGTCCTAAATTGTCACACACACACACACGTATATTCATATATGTCATCATACATATTCATATATAATATGTCATCATACATATTCATAAGAGGAAATTTAAACCACTCATTGTCAGTTTGTGATACCATGGAGATTTGTATGTTGCTGTGATTATGGAAGCTATGCCACATATATTTTAAATACCAGCAGGGTCACACATGGTGGACAGGTTTCAGCTGAGCTTGAAGATGAAGACAGATTAGGAAGAAGAAGAAACAAACTACTTCTGAATATTTAGTCACTACAAACCTTATAAATAGCAGTGGAACACTGTCAACACTAGATTACTGAGTAGTGAAACATGATGGAGAACATGAGAACATTGTCAGATATAGTGCTGGAAGATGAGCCCCTCAGGTTGGAAGGCACTCAAAATGCGACTGGGGAAGAGCTGCCTTCCCAAAGTAGAGTTGACCATGATGATGCGAATGACGTAAAGCCCTCATGACCTTTGTTTGCTGATGGAGTACAAATCAAAATGAAGAGAAACAGCTGTAAACATTTATTAAAAATCAGAACACGGAATGTATGAAGTATGAATCTAGGAAAATTGGAAATGATCAAAAATGAAATGAAACACATAACTATTGATATTCTAGGCATCAGTGAGCTGAAATGGACTGGTATTGACAATTTTGAACCTAACAAGCACATGATTTACTATGCCAGTAATGACAAATTGAAGAGGATTGGAGTCACATTCATCATCAAAAAGAAAGTATCAAGATCAGTCATGAAGCACAATGCTGTCTGTGATAGGATAGTATCCATATGCATAAAAGGAAGAACAGTTAATACCACTATTTTTCAAATTTATGAACTAACTACTAAAGCCAGTCTGAAATTGATCAAATATGCAATCAAGATGTAGTGATAATTACTGGAGATTGGAACGCAAAGGTTGGAAACAAAGAGGAAGGATCAGTAGTTGAAAAATATGGTCTTGGCGATGCTGGAGATTACCTGATAGAATTTTGTAAGACTAAGGACTTCTTCATTGCAAATACCATTTTAAACAACATAAAAGATGACTGACTATACACATGGACCTCATCAGATGGAATACATAAAAATCAGATTGACTACATCTGTTTAAAGAGACAGTGGAAACCAACTCAACAGGACTTATCACAACAACAAGGAGGATGAGAATGGTTGTACAACTGGAAGAATGTAATCAAGGTCACTAAATTGTGCATGCATAAATTATTGAATTAGTGTCTGTTTTCACCAAAAACAACAATAAAATAAATTACTTAAAACAAACAAACAAAAAGAGACAGTGGAAAAGCTCCATATCATCAGCCAAAACAAGACCAGGGGCAGGTTATGGAACGGACCACCAATTGCTCAGATGTAAAACTCAAGCTGAAGCTGAAGAAAATTAAAACAAGTACATAGGAGCCAAAATATGATCTTGAACACATCCCACCTGAACTGAAAAGTCATCTAAAGAACATACTTAATGCTTTAGACACTAAAGACCGAAGACCAAGAGTTGTAGGATAAAATCTAAAACATCACACAGGGAAGTGGGGCTTGATGGCAGATGAGGGAGAAGGCCTACCCAGACCTCCACTAATACAAATGCAGAATATTGGCTGAAACAGGTTCAAAGCTTGGTCCAGGAACTCTAAACTTCATATAAAGGAGTAATTAGGAGAATGAAAGACTTATCGCCAAGTGAGTTTGCAGGAGAGGCCAGAAAGGAGGTACTTTCTGATTTATAGCAGCCAGCAAGTCCCAGTGCAGCCAGTTTGAATGGGATGGAGAAGACACAAAATCAAGAGAGTACTCCCATCACAGAGGTATGACCAATTGTCAGAGACAAAGTTGCAACCAATTTGTTTTTGTTCTTCTTTTATTTCCTCTGTCTGCCCACCTCCACTCTGGGGACTACAAGGGGTACCTGAGTGAGTGGAAACACCAGCCCACCTGCAGGAAGGTTCTACTATGTGCATACACGGAACTGCACAGAATTGAAAAAGGAGGAAGGGTCAACAGGAGCAGCTTAAAAAGGAAGTGTTTTCCAAAACAGGTCTGACCAGCCCTGGGCTGGTTCTCACTAGAAGAAACACCTGAGTGGGCTTGAGGCGAGGTAAGAGGGGCAACAAAGGAAAAAGAAAAACAACAAAAATTAAATCTTGACTTTAACTGAACATAAGGTGTTATGGAAACAATCAAATAAGATAGAAATAGTATTGGAAACAATTCAAAACCTGCACAAAGAGGTCCAAATGATTAATTATAAAATATCAGAAATGAACCATACACTGAAAGGGAAAAGGAGTAGAAATGAAGGAAAGGAAGCCAAAATCAGAGAGCTTGAGGACAAATCTCCCAGTACTGTTAAGATAGAAGAACAAGCAGTAAGAAGAATGAAAAAAATCTGAAGGAAGACTAAGATTCTTGTGGGACAACATGAAGAGGAATAACATATGGGTGATTGGAGTCCCATAACAGGAGGAATCACAGAAAACCAAAGAGGAGTTAACGAGCTGCTAGAAAAAAATTTCCTTAACAACATCCTGAAACAAAAGATAAGCATTCAAGAAGCTGAAAGAACCCCAGGAAGGACAGACCCCCAAAAGCAAATCACCATGACACATCATAATCAAACTCTCCAAAATCAAAGACAAGGAGAGAAAATGGAAAGCAGTTAGGGAAAAGAGAATTGTCACCTACAAAGGCAAGCAAATCAGATTAAGCTCTGATCTCTCAGCAGAAACCAGGCAGCCAAGAAGGCTATTGATAGAAATATGTAAAAATTATTTTTTTACAATTAATTCCTCCTTAAGGAGGGGGCATTGTTGTTATTATGTTGTTAAGCACCCTCCATTTGGTTCCAACTCTTTAGCAACCCTGTATAGGGTTTCCAAGAAGCAGCTTGTGGGTTTGAACTGCCGACCTTGCAGTTAGCAATCCAGTGCTTATCCTACAATGAATGCTACACGAGGACTCCTAAAATATAGCTTCTTTTCTTTACATTCCAGTAATCTCTGATTACTCTTCATCACTGTTTAATATATAACAAATTTAGTATTGCTCAAATTAAAGTTATTATGGTATCCTAGGATGTTTAAAAGCCACACTTGATTTACTAATTGATGAGAAATAGATCACTATTAATTATTAATATAAACATTTTATATTAGGGATTTTTGTGTGTATGTCCTACTTTCAATCCTACTTTTAATCCCTGAAACCTCAAGAAGTACAATTTTAGACACATGCATGATTTTGCATAGTTGAAAATGTTTTCCAATATTCTCAGAAAATCAATTCATAAGCCTAGAAAGGGGCACTAAAGTGTGGGCTAGGGATTTCCAGGAAGTTTCCATTTGGTGTATACTTGTTTTGATTGGTAATTGTCACCATCTAAGAATACCAGGATGGAGTCCTAGTGTGGCACCGTGGGCTAATGCGTCAGACTGCAAAGTCATTTGAACTACAAGGTTGGTGGTTCAAGTTCACCAGCTGCTCCTTGAAAACCCTACACAGGGTCACTATGGGTCGGAACTGACTCTACGGCACTTTACAACAAGAAGACTAGGACTCCTGGTGTGGGTCTGTAGGATCAGCACTGGACTACGAACCACAGGTCAACAGTTCAAACCCACCAGCGGTTCCTCAGAAACCCTGTCCAGGGTCACTAGTAATGGGAACCAACTCAAAGGTACTTAACAACAGCAATTATGCTGCTGTAGTGATTATTTTGGTGGGTATAGTATACAGTCTTTCATGAATGCAGTAACTGTATTCTACTTGGTTTTCAGTAGTAACATTCTACAATAGAGACCCACTCTAGAGTCACTTCCATGTTGCTTTAATATATTATCTAATTACCTAAGTGGATTTCAGCTCTTCAGTTACTGTCATTATAGCAAGTTCTCATATTAAGCAATGACAGAGATATATTTACCCTAGGAGGATTAAAGTATTTGTAATGCTTTTTAAATGTGTATTATGCCAGAACGTCTATATGTACTCAGGACTGGTGGGACTTTGCAGATAGTTCTATTTCAATAGATAAAAATGCACCGGAATGTTTTTTTTCCTAATGTAGAAAAAAACAAAAACTCTTCAGTAGGATTCCATGGTTCCTGGGCGACACCTTTGACTTTCTATTGCTATCATGATAAAGGTAAAAAGTCCTCCTGAACTCATTTTTCTTATTTCCATCCTTATACCATGTGCTCTAAGTGAGGGTTTGCCATTTGTATTCCTGGAATTGTCTGTTTCTCACACTGTGTGAACTTCACTTAAGTGGTCCTAATGTGGCATTGTAGGATAAACACTGGACTGCTAACTGCAGTCAGTATTTCAAACTCACCAACTGCTCCTCAGAAACCTTATGAAAGTTGTTCTTAGTTGAAATTGACTTAATGGAGTCCTGGTGTGGCGCTGTGAGTTAATATGCCAGACTGCAAAGCCATTTGAACTGCAAGGTCAGTGGTTCAAACTCACCAGCTGCTCCTTGGAAACCCTATACAGGGTCTCTATGGGTCAGAAGCGACTGGACGGCACTTGACACCAAATATGCTCTACACTGAACTTTGTCACTGGCATTCCTGAAATTGTTTTCTCACACCATCTTCAATATTCCTTCTGCCTAGTATGTAGGACTCCTGGTGTGGTGCAGTAAGATCAGCACTGGACTGCCAAACACAAGTTCAAACTCAACAGCTGCTCTTTGGAACCCCTATATAGGGTCACTATGAGTAGGAACCAACTTGGTGGCACTGAAGAACAACACAACAGCAGTGTATGTGTATCCGTTGTGCTGCCAACATTTTTAGTATTTCACAATAACAGTAACAAAAATTATTGTTACTATTAATTTTCCACAGATGTTTCCTCCCTGCATCTCCATTTAAGTTGTTGTTGTTAGGTGTGGTCGAGGCAATTCCGACTCATAGTGACCTTATGCATACAGATGCACACTGCCTGGCTCAGCACCATTCTCACAATCTCGGTTAAGTTTGAGCGTGCTGCTGCTGCCACTGTGCCATTCCATCTCGTTGGGGGTCTTCCTCTTTTTCATTGCCCCTCCACTTTACCTAGTGTGACATCCTTCTCCTGACACTGATCCCTCCTGATAATATACCTGAAGTCTGAGAGACAAAGTCTCACCATCCTGGGCTCCAAGCAGCATTCTGGCTGTACTACCTCTAACACAAATTTGTTTGTTTTTGTAGTCCATGCTACTTTTCAATATTCTTCTCCAATACCATAACTCAAATGAATCAATTGTCCTCAGAGAGGACAGAATATTGTTCTTATCCTTTTTTATTCTGAGAGTTTACATTCAGAATAAAGTTGACATTCAGTAAACAGTTGATGAAATCTACAGCTCTTTTAGAAATCTTTCCAAGACCCTTTTAAACCAGATTGTTTTCATCATAGCTCATAATGTGACTGCTTATTAATAAACTTCTGGATGGTGTTAAGTTGTTGTTTTTAAGTGCCATCAAGCTGGTTCCAACTCATTGCGACCCTGTATAGGGTTTCCAAGGAGCAGCTCATGAGTTTGAACCACCAACGTTGCAGTTCAAACGACTTTGCGGTCTGACGCATTAGCCCACGGCACCACAGCACAGATTTTACTCAATGTTTCTTGGAAATTACATGGTGGTGGTGGTGGTTTGTGTTGGAGTTGGTTCCGGCCTGCACAGGGTTTCCAAGGCCATAAAGATGGAGTCCAAAGCTTCATCTTTCTCCAGCGGATTGGCTGGTAATTACAAACTGCTGACCTTGAGGTTAGCGGCCCAACTAAGAGCCACTACACTACCAGAGCTTCTTTGAAAATGACAAACCCACTCTATTTTTGTTAGCCCAGTGTGGCACTCTAGGATAAGCACTAGACTACTAACCACAAGGTCAGCGGTTCAAGCTCATCGCTTGTTCTTTGTACTATATTGAGTTGCTCTGAGTCAGAACAGACATGACAGTATTAGACACTAACAACATTCTGGGGTAGTCTCTGGGGCATAAATGGCTAATGCTATGTTCTAGGCTACTTAGCCATAAGTTGACACTTCAACTTCACCCAGAGGAGATTTGAAAGGACTGGAAATGTACCCCCAAATAATGAGTTACTGAGAGCTTTGTGGAGCAGTTTTAATTTGACATACACGAGTCACCATGAGTTGAAATCAAGTCTACAGCAACCTGTTTTGGTTTGTATTCTAATGTCATGAAAAGAAAATGTTACTTGTTAAGGGCATAGGGTTTATTTTTCTTTCCATCTTTTTCCACAATTTGACATAAATTTAGTATTAAATAGGGAAAGCTAATGTAACAGTTTTTGTATACTACCATATTACATTATTTAACATGAAGCCCCAGTGACGTAGGTTAAGTACCTTTACTGGAAAGTCTGAAGTTGAAAGCTAGCCGTAGCTTCTTGGTAGACAAGACTGCAGCCTAGGAAAGCCTGTGGTGCGGTTCTATGCCGCCTATAGGGTCCCTAGGAGCCGGAGTCTACTCACAGCACATAATGGCTTTCAAATCATGGCCCTGGTAGAGTTGTAGGGTAAGTACGGGACTGAACCATTAAGTTAGCAAAGTTAGCAATTCCAACTCACCTGCAGCTCGGCAGGAGAAATACGGGGCTGTCTGCTTCTGTAAAGATTTACAACTTCAGAAACCCTGTACAGCAGGCGCTCCAGGCAGATGGTTCCGGGTGCCCCACAGTGCCCCTTCAGCCCGGACCCTTCCCTCCCCTGCTTATCTCCTCCGTGGACTTTTAGACCCACCTGCAAACAACTTGATTCTCACCTGATTGAAGACTAATGTAGTGAGGAAAAAATGTAGTGAGGAAAAAAGTTAAAATTTGGGACACCACAAATAAGCGATGTGTTAATAATTTCTCAGATTCTGTAGATTGTGGAATTTTAACTCTAATGGTACATGCATAGCTTCAGCAGGTTCTGATCACACTGTGGAAATCTGGTTTGTAAGAGTGTACAAATTACTCCAGCATTATCAAGCCCACAGCGGTTTATCTGACCAGCCTCCAGGCAATTGTCTCCCGCCTGCTAAGTCAGATGGTATACTTGAGATTCTGCATCTCTTAGAAGGAAGGCTCATATATACAAAAGGACATATGCAACCTGTCTGTGCTGTGTCAGGTTCAAAAGGTGGAGAACTGTTTGCATCAGGAGGTGCAGACACACAGGTTTTAATGTGGAGGACTAACTTCGATGAATTGAATTATAAAGATCTCAATAAAAGACTTCTCAAATGATTGCATTTTGATTCACCACCATACCTTCTTGGACACCACCACATCCCCATCATGAAAAGCTGAAAACTACTACAATTAATCCAAAAGTAGTGGTCACTGATTTGCAGACCACATCAGAAATCCCTAGAACTCTACCACGTAAGAGTGAAGAGATCAGTGGATATTTCCCAAATCCTTCATTAGTGTCATCGGACTGGTCACCACTAACTATGAAAAAGAGCACATGACATGAGCGCCTTTCTTTCCCTTCGACAGCCAAAGAAGCAAACCACTGGCTGTACAGTTTCACTCTTGGAACAGCGACTGGCTTTAAGCATAAGCTGAAAGACTGCCTTAAAAAAAAAAAAAAAAATCAACAAAAGCTTTTCACTATCTTCCAACAGAAAAGTTGAATAGAAAAATATGAGCAAAGGCAGCATAAGTGCCTTGTCCTAAGTACATATTATTCAGGAAGGTGACACAGGATGTCTCATGCAATGCCCTATGCACCAATTATCATGCCATTTCTTAAAAGTGTGAGCAACAGAGTTAAAGACAAAAAGGCATATTTAAGGACTAAGGTAACCACACAAATCAGTGTCAAGGACTAATTTGCCATTTATAATTGTTGTAATAAAGGGATAAGCATTCAAGTGATTCTACATATTATTTTAAATATCAGTTTTCATTTCAAGTCCGAATCTTGCCAGGTAACTAACAAAATGTCTGGATTTCATTGCTAGACAATTTCAAATTGACTATGTTCAGGCACTTCCT
This sequence comes from Chrysochloris asiatica, assembly GCF_000296735.1. Taxonomy (NCBI): domain Eukaryota; kingdom Metazoa; phylum Chordata; class Mammalia; order Afrosoricida; family Chrysochloridae; genus Chrysochloris; species Chrysochloris asiatica. Next base: position 3,881,606 of record NW_006408521.1, on the reverse strand, counting down.
TAAAGCAATTAATGTATTTCCTTAGTGACCAACACCCTATCCCTTACGCCTCCTTAAAAAAATTAATTTACTTCTAAAACATTTACCTTTATGCAGAGTTGAGTTACTGATCAGATTCATTATATGCCTTTCAACTATAAAAAGGTAACATTTCTGATTTCTTATTAGTGTTCTGAAAGATGATGGAATAAAAATTCACAACCTGCAAAATTCCACAGCAACAATATGCTACTTTTCAATAGAAACAGCACAGGTGTGATTTTACATCATTTAGGGTGCACATTGTTTATCCTTCGGCCAATCAGAAGGAAAATGAAGAATTAGAAACACATGAAGTTCATGTAGCTTTGCTTTCACAGGTGAATGTGCTGAATGATTTGAATTAAATGTACACCTCTGGTCTCGGCTCACGGAGACTGCTACTGTAATTTCAGAATGGCACAACACTGCTATTTTCAAATCTATACACATGCATGTCCATATGCTTAAGAAATGGCATTATTTCTGGTGTTTTTTGGTAACTGAATAAGCACCTGAGAAAATACTGTTTGCATCATTGTGTTTCTTTTTTTATATATAATAAATTGTGATTTGAAACAAAATGAAAATGAGTCAAGCATCTAAAGGATTTTGGCTGCATATTAAGAATCTTGGGTTGTTTTAACTAAAATAAAATGAGAGATCAAAGTGAAGAAAAACAGGCAAAATTCATGTTAAGCCACTTTTCTGTTAATATATATCAGGTACAAAGAAATGTAGATATATGCTATGTATAAGCAACTAGGGGAAATGCTATCTGTATGTTGGAAAAAAAAATAAAAAGCTGAAGTAACTACTTATGCGTGAGTCTGTTTAGAAAATTGTCTCACAGCAATTTGAGTTGTATCTGTGAGGTGGATTTTGACTTCCTATCATTGTGTGTTGTACCTTTTTATATCACAGAGTGTGAACTTGTAGACATTTTCCAGAGTTTACAAAGAGTAAGTCACAGTGAATGTTTAGTACCTTGTTTAGAATGCTAAGAAATGAAAAGTTATACTAATTGTCTTACTCTCTTTTGTGCTTTAAACAATAGTTTTTTTTACCTTAAAAATAAAAACAGAAACCCTGTTGGCGATCAGAGTCAGAAGCATCTTGATGACAGCTGTTTAGGTAGTTTGGGATAAAAAATAATAATATCAAAGACTGAAATCACAATTGTTGGGGCTAGAACATTACCTTTAAATTCCGTACTAAGAAAAAGTAATTAAAGAATTAGAGAACTTGGGACTCGGCATATGTTGTTGATAGAAACTATATTTCCTTATAAACTATATAAACTCCTTAAAACAACAACAACAAAATCTGCCACTCCAAGAAGTCGCTCATATTTGATGACATATGATTCAATGAACATTTACTATGTACCTTCAAAGTATGAAGGCACTGTATGTTCATGTGAAGATACAAAATAATAGCGCAATGAGGAGCAAATGGTTAATGACAGGATCCCTATTTGTAAAAATGGGTACTGCTGGTTTATTGGGAGAATGCTCGCCTTCCATTTGGGAAACCAGGGCTCAGTAATTCATGCCTTATTTTTAGTCATCACCTGTTAATGGAAGCTCACATGTTCCTATGAAACTGAACAGGTTTCAAAGGTACTATCAGATTAAGAGAAACGAGGAAGAAAAGCTCAGCAGTCTACTTCCAAAAATCAAGATTTGAGAATGTTTCATTGTGGAGAGCTGTCGTGAGTTATGGCAACTCCATGTAACAACTAGTAACAACCACCTTCATGAGTCATTCTTACCTCTTTGTCTAATTGTCACTATGTCTACTGATTTTATGTTGATGTGTGCAGACACACACATTCCTGTAGATTACAGTGTGTGTGCGCATGTAAGTATACACATATACACACACATTTTTATGATAGAATTTCTTGACTCCATTTATTATTTCTTTCCTTTCTCTTATTTCTTCCATGAGGTTGAAAATGACACTTGAGCAGAGCTAAGAACTGCAGTCAGGAGTGACTTTTCAAAGTAAAAACCAGCAAATCATCCTTTAGTGGTTTATTAATTTCACACAGTAACCAAACGAACAACCACAGATAGCTCCAAACTCCAGCCAATACAACATTCTAAATTACTCTTTTATTGCTAAAATACCTGGCCTGGGAGATCAGGTCATCGCCTCTGAAGGGAAGTGTTTCCTCCTAACATATATGTAAAGCATAAATCTGTGTCTACTGATTAGCTACTTGAACAAGATGAAAATTTTATGTACCTACTTTCAAAAAAAACCACAAAAAAACAGAAAGTTTAATTATGAATTGGTCGATATACAAAGCAACTCAATGTTCTAGTCAACAAATGATACACATTTTATTTCACATCATTGATTGTAATTCCAACAATGAAACAGCACTTTTCCCATTTCCTCTCCAGATTTCCCTTTTCCATTCCTTCTTTCCTAACCTTTCTGAACTTTGTCCTTGGGTAAATGTTACCCTTGTGATCTCAAATGGTTGATTATTTTAAGGTGTGGCAACGAGCTAGTGTATTGTTCCCCTTCTAGACCTAGTGTTTGACTAAAAACTGAGCCATAGGGACTCATTATTTTCCAGTATCTTGAATTTCCTTTGCTCCAGACAGGGGAGACCAATCGTTGCACCTGAGATGGCCACTTACAAGACCACTCACTAGTCATCCAAGTAGGATGTACACTGTCTTTGTGCCAATTGCCTTTGATGTCCCTGGAGACTATGGTCTGAGACCCTCCAGCCAGTAACTCATTTTCTCAAGGTGTTTGATAAGGTTGTTTCCATACCTTTGCAACCTGTAAGGTCTACTATAGTCACGGATATATTTGCAGCATATGTAAACACACATTTGGAAATAGCCTCTGTTAACACACCTCTATATATTTGTGGGTACAGTCCTATTCCCCTCCCCACACATATCCAGCTATGTATCCAGTCACAGGTTCTCATTACTGTTGCCGTAGGATTGACCTCTATTTTCTTTCATTCTTACACTCCTCCCAGTCTTCCTTCATCTCCATCATTTTTTGCTGACCTCCTTAATGTATCCTCCTTTCCCTTCACCAAAGCTCACTTGTCTACCCTCGAGTTATCTACGTTTTCAAAAGCTTCTTGTTGTTGTTGTGTATTGTGTAATCAGTTCCAATACACAGGAACCCTTTATAAGGTTTCTGGTGAGCTAGAACCATTGACCTTGAGGTTCAAATTAACCTTGCAGTCCAGTGCATTAACCCACAGCGCCACAAGCTAGATTCACATAATCAATTATTTGTGATTAGCTCCTAAAATTAGACGCCACGTCACTGCAAAACAATTTTATAACTTAAAATTTTTTTAGGATTTCATTTTAAAGAAACTCATCAATCCTTCAGGAAAATTACCTTTCACACGGTCCCTATTTTTTACTTCTGTAGTGTAGAGTCCTGTGGGTTAATACACTGGACTGCAAAGTCGGTTTGAAGCATAAGGTCGGTGTTTCAAACTCACCAGCTGCTCCTGGAAACTCTACACAGGGTCACTGTGGGTAGGAACAACTCAACAGCACTTAACAACAAAATAGTATACATAAACAGAACAAATATGGATGTAATAGATTACATACAGTTCTATGGCTTATGATTTTTATATATAATCTCATATTTTAATAATTCTGTCTTCTCCTGAAAGCAAAGTTCCTGGACTTTCCTTCCTTTTTTCATCTCAAAACACAACTTTAGTTGCATAACAATTCATTTTAAATAATCACTAACTCTTTGACTTGGGTTTTATCACTCTGAAATGCAAGGAAAAATTAATTTGGTATTCTTATATAAGTGTGCTTGCTGAGATTCACCTAAGTGAACTGTTTAGGTGACATATGCTAATATGTCACTTGAAATCTAACCTCTATATTAAAGAGCTCTATGACAATTATGTTTCTATTTTTGTTTTTTGTAACTGTGTGGCTCTGTAAAATAAGCACTGGACTCTTAACCACAGGTTGGAGGTTCAAACCCACCAGCCACTCCCTGGAACTCCTAAATGGGGTTGCTATGAGTTAGAGATGACTGTATGACACTTCACAACCAGTCAGTTATAAATTCAGTCTAATAACAAACAGAATTTACCCCTCCAAGATAGTTTAAAAAGCCCTAAAATTAAACATAAAAGAGGTTGATGCCCAAGACACGAGTATTCAGAATAATGTGGTTATTTACGGTTTCAAGAGTGAAGTATGACATATATCCATGAGGCACATTAATGAATGAATTCTAAATTTAAGTATTAATTTCCTCAGAGCCCAAGGTTGAAAGTACCAAAAGTTTCAATGACTAGGCTGGGGATAACAATTCTAAGAATGGCTTGGTAGAATCATCACACCTTCTTGTCTAACTTATTAAGGTGGGAGGAGAATAGTTAACAGAATAGTCCAAGGTTGATTCCTATAAATAAGTCTATGTCTATCTCCTCTTTCTAACCTTTTTATCAATGACACAATTGTCCCTCTCAAAGCACTCTTTCCTACTCTGTTGCTTCAATAATTCCTCACAATGGTTACAGACACCTCACAGACAATGATCATGGAATTACTCCTGTGTAGGGGCTGGTAAGTTTGAACTGTATAACTAGAATACTATTAGGGAAGCACCAGGTTACCATTCAGGATCAGTAACAACTCAGAGGACAGTTTTTGGGCCAGGACCCCCACTACTTCTTAGTCAGAAACCACACGCAGACCCTGGTTTATGCAGGACAAACGCTACAAAGCTCTTTAGCATGAAGTGCAGTCATCACAGAAACATTCTCAAATGGGAGACAATTAACATTGTGGGAAGCTAGTTAGTTATTCCATTTACAAAGTTAGTAGAAACTTCTCAGATATTACAACTAATTCTATACACTTCAATAGAAACTGCTTTACTCCTTTATAAAAGTAAGTTGCACAGAATGGTTTTCCACTCTCTGAAAGCTGCCAACGACACCTTTATCATAGACAGCAGATTACCACGCAGGGATACAGATTCTCAGCAACACATCCCTCCTATGTCCACACATTCAGTGACAGACATGCAGAGGATTAGGCATAGAAACTAAAAGACACAGAAACATCCAGAAACACGTACACTAACTCCAGAGGATGCACACACAGCAAGAAGTGTAACTCACACAGACATGGACCAACAGAAAGGCAGAGATCCCCGTGTTCTCTGTCTCCCCATGCCTGCTTAAAGAGCACTCCTCCTTCTGTTTCTGAATTAAGCTCAACATGGTTGCATCACATGAATAGGGGCAGCAACCTGAGGCCCAGGCCAGGGCACCCTCCCTTTACATCTGTCCCAGATCCTGTCATGCTGTTTGCCTCTGAGTGTCCATAGTTCTCCCCCCTTGCCTGTGAGGATGAACAAAGAAACATATGCCTGAAAGCGATCCAGTGGTTTAATCTACAAAATATACAGGATGCTCCCACGTCAGACTTGGGCTGACCAGTTCACAGAGCATTCTACAATGAGTGGGGCAAGGGAAGAACTGGAGAAGAGCAAGAGAGGGGTAAGCCCAGGCAGAGCGGACATGGAGATGAGGGGCCAGCCTTCAGCCATCCACAAGCTCCTTCCTCCCCCACCCTCTCCCCTATGGAAAGAGCAGCTCAGATGCAAAGAAAATGACCAAAGGCCCCCCTCTCCCCTCCTACCATCAATCAATTTCTGAGCAAGGTTCTGAACTACTTTAGGATCTTTAATGTAGCAAGGTCATATGTCCAACAGGTTGTGGGTCACTGACCTTGGGAAGACAGTCTGGGTAGTAGTTAAGTCTACCTTCCAATTTCTGTCCCCTCCAGCTTGTCGTCACTTGGGAATAATAGCCCCATCCCCTCCCATGTCACGCCCAGTGTCTTGCTCCTGGGGCTTATCCTCAGGAATATTCTGGTGGAGAGGCCACTCCTGTGGTGGTTGTACCTCGGCCTCAGGGAGCAGCACTTTGTTCTGCAGGGTGCACAGCAGCTGGAGGAAGGCCTGGTACCTGGGAGGAGGAGGTGAGTGTGAGGGGAGGGAACGGCAGCAGAAGCAGCTCTCCTACAGCCGATACCCCTAACCTCACCTCTGTAGCTGGTCCTGCTTCTGCCCTGCCTGATGCGTCAAGCTTCTGAGTTCCTGATGCAGCTGCTCAACCTTCTGCTGAGTTCCTCTCTGATGATGCCTTACTTCTGCCAAACGCTGTAGATGCTTCTCCTGCCAGAACCAAAGGTTCAGACAAGACTTACCAGCAGGCGTCAAGAGCCACCCCCACAACCGAAATCCTTCATCCTAGTCCTGGCTCAGGACTCAGACTCCCAGCAGGAAGAGGGACCCTGCTGGTCTTGGGAAAGAGAAGGGGCCCAGAGAAAAAAATCAGGTCCGAATGAATGAACTTACCCAGGTTAGGTGCTTTGGATGGAAGGGACAAAGAGATGATAAAATTTATTTAGCTTGCTATGTTCTGGGTACCAATTTTAAGAACTTTGTGTGCTGATAACTGATGTAATCCTCCAAACAACTATACATTGTAAGTGTCATTATGGCCCTCATTTCACAGACACACAGAAAGTTAGGTGACCTGCCCAAGATCATTGAGTGGGAAGTGGTGACACCTGGAATTCAAGCCCTTGTTACTGCACTATACAAACCTGACACAAGAAAACGAGATGAGGCTTTCACAGGCAGAGGACAGAGCCTGCATAATGGTATTACTGGAGTGGAAGGGGACGTTCTCACAGGGAGATGGGCCCACCTGTTGCAACTGCCACTGCTGCTGGGCTGCTTTGAGTTTCTCTGCGGCCGCTTGCTTCTGTGGGTAAACATGGTCCGGGGACAGAGAGAAAAGTGCATTTTTCTGGTTGGTTTTGGAAAAGTGAGAAGTGGATCCAACTTAGCTAGCTTAACCTTTGCTAGCTCCTTTCTGCCCGTCCCCTGTTCCAAGGTTCCAGAATATACCTTGAGCTGGAGCTGCTCAATGGCCTCCTGGAGCTGCGCCTGCTTCCTCTGGGCCTCTTCCTTCTGCAACAGGGCCTGTCTCAGGGCGCTAGTGATGTCCTCCACGTGCTCCTGGTAGGTGGCCTTCAGCTCTTTCCAGTGTTCCTTGGCTTCCGTTGCCTTTTGGCCTGAAATAAGTCACCAGGAATGAGGGAATGGGTGGGTGTGGCCAGTCTGCCTCCCTGTAATACTGGAGCCATCAGCCAGACAGTTGACCTGACACTCCTCTTCCTTCTCCACTTAGGTCAGATCCTACCCAGACCCCGTGCCTACTCACGGCTCATGTCTTCAGAGGCCAGATCCTGGACAGTGTCCTCATTCACCAAGGAGCCCAGCAGGAAGTCCACTACTTGAAGCTGGCTACACAACAACTTGTCCTTCTTCCGGGAGTCCTGTTCAAAGGGCAGGAAGAGACAGGGAGAATATTCCCCTGTTGAGCTATAATTCAACAGGGCTGCTTTCCTGACTGCTCACCATAGATCCTACCCAGTGTCTCCACAGGAGTCAGAGCCAGTCCCCGGCTTCCTGTCTTGTACATACCATCACAAATTCAGCCAGGACCTGGGCAGGCAGCTCTGCTTCCTCCTGCAAGCCTGTAGATTCTAGGATGGTGCTCACTTCAGCTAAGGTCCTGCAAGGGACGGGAAACAGGGGCAGCTGCAATCTCCTACAGTGTTAATTCTGAAGAAGAAATGCTATTGTTGTTGCTAAGTGCTGTTGAGTCTGTCCCGACCAATAGTGACACTTTATAGGATTTCCAAAGAGCAGCGGGTCATTTTGAACCACCAACCTCGAGGTTAACAGTCCCGTGTTTATACTACAGCACCATACCAGGACTGCCATAGAACTGATTCCCCACTCAACCTCATGGATTACTGCATAGAAGTGCCCCATGGGGTTTTCTTTCTTCTATTGTCACTGTATTCATAAATACTTATTATGGTATGTTCTGTTTGTGAACTGATCTTTAAATCATCGTGTAATGCTCTTCTTTGTCTCTAATCATAAATTTTGACTAAAAATCTCTTGTTATCAAATTATTATTGCCACCACTGCTTTTTTTGTGACAGTTTGAGTGAGATATGTTTTTCATCCTCTGGTTTTAATCTATGTATGTCTTTGTGTCTCAGGTGATTCATATAGGAAACATATTGGCAGTTCATATTTTTGCATAAATATATATGTAAGTATATATACATTTGCATGTATAACATGCATATCAAACTTTGAACATGTTATCAGGAGGGACCATTCCTTGGAGAATGACATCATGCTTGGTACAGTGGAAGGTCAGCGAAAAAGAAGCTGAGAGGGACTGGTACAGTGGCAGCGGCAATGGGCTCATGTGTAAACAACTATGAGGATGGCACAGGACCAGGCAGTGTTTCATTCTGTTGTGCATCGGGTTGTTATAAGTCGATGGCTCTTTACAACATATAAAGAAGATACATATATACATGCAAATATGTTAGTGTGTGTACTAATATTGAGAGTTTTCCTCTCTGACTAGTGTGTACACAAGGCCTGAAGAACCCACTGGTTTAGACCACGGGGTGTGTATGTATGGATGAGAAAAGTGTCTTGGGGGTGGGGATTAGAAAATGCAGGACAAGCTGACGGTGCTGAGGGTTAAATGGTTAAGGGAGAAAGACCCAGCAATGAGCTTCCATAAAGCCCGCATCCAAAAAAGCCCAGTTCATACTCATTTCGCTTCATCTTATTGATGACAATCCCACAATGAAACCTTCACTCAATTCCCCCAAAGGAAAAACAAAACAAAAACACGACCCATCAAAATGTTGCCTACAAGTGACACACCTCAGGAACAGACATAAACAGGTTACAAATCAGAGGATGGAAAACAACATCTCAAACAGTAACAAAAAGAGAACAGCACTGACAATAATGATCTTGATAACAGAGATTTGAAGTCACAATCCATTATTAGAGACAAGGAAGGGCATTATAAAACCAAGCAATCCACAAAGTAACAGACTAGAATAAACATATTCACTCTCCCAATGACAACAGATGAAAACCTTATGAGGCAGTTTTACTTGCTAATTAATCCATGGGGTTGACTGGGAACCAACTCTATGACACCCAACAAGGGCAATTAAGAAATATCAGGGGAGGGAATGAAATTGTAAATAGGCAGTGTGGCTCTGAGAAGATAGGATTTGATTCTAGTCTCAGGGCAGTCGGGATATATTTAGGGAACCAGAAAAATAAGGGCAGTGCTCTGAGGGGTCATAGGAAGACCTTCTCCAAGAAAACACTAGTCTTGTGGCTAGATCTGGGGATAAATTAGGAGGGGTTCAGTACAGAGAGCTAAGTGTCTCCGTCTAGGCTCGGTAGATTCTTCCCCTTCAGCGCCTTTCTTTGGGGTCCGCCCTAGGCTGAAATAACACAGGGGAGGAGGCAGGGAGTGTGGGTAGCGTCTGTGTCCGAGTGCGCAAGTTAGGAGGGGCTGGGACAAACATTAAACCGCCCATTCAGGATGTTTCCTGGGGTAGAAAGTATTCTGCCTGGATGGGGCTATCTGCAGAGAAATGGGTCGACAGGGAGTGAACCTTCTCTTTCTAGTACATACCCTGTGGCGTGTGTGCATGGGAGAGACGGGCAGAAATTATGTAGGGATCCCTTTCCCGCGGTGGCAAACCGAAACAGTCGGGCGGAAAAGGGAGCCTCCACAGTATGTGGGAACTCCGGTGGCATAGCGGTTACCAATGGGCTGCTAACTTCAAGGTCAGCAGTTTGAAACCTCCAGCCGTTCCGCGAGAGAAAGATGAAGCTTTCTGCTCCTGTAAAGATTTACAGCCTCGGAAACCCTACACGCTGTACAGGGTCGCAACCGATTCCACAGCACACAACCACTATCATTAAAATACATGGGAATTTGTACAGTCCTTGCCGTTCGTCCCTAGCTACCCCTGGCGACAGGCACTTACTTTATGGCCTCTGTCTCCGGGTCGGTCGCAGCAGCCTCCATTCTTCCAGAGGTCGACAAACCTGTGACCACACTTCCGTAAACTTCTCAGACAGTTTTTGAATCCTCCGCAAACTGTACTTCCGGACAAGCAATTGGTTTCCAGATAAATGGGCGGAAGTAAGGATAATTATGCTCTCTGATTGGCAGACGTAAAGTTACTCGTTGGCCCGCCCCTTTCTGAACGCTGGCGTAGTTGTAGCAGGCTGCCGGCTGGCGGGAGGAAATTCTGCGCATGCGCCTTTGCTTTTCGGCAGCGCAGAAGCCAATAGATATGGCAAGAACCTGTATTTCAATTCGCTGAACAGAGAGCTATTTAGCGCTGAGTTTGGGTTTTAGGGGAAGTAGCCAGAACTCACTTGTAAGATTTTTAACTGCGGTAGGAGAAGAGTGGGCTGTTTTCTAAGACACAGAGCATCACGAAAAGAACAGTTAACTTGGATACGCAAGAACAAGGGATGTGAGCTCACTGGTTTTACAGCTTTATTGCCTTTAGAGATTGTCTGAGGATGCAGTGCAAGGACTGGGAATCCAAACAGAACCTGATTGGATAACATAAATTTAGCATTCGGGGAGACCAAAGGAGCTAATGGTCTCCTCAGAGTATAAAATAAAAGAAATAACTGTGCAGGGAAAACGTTCATCAATCTAAAGAGGATATCCTCCAGTAGTATTCTGCTTAGTAATACTCAAGGTGTATCTGAGGAAACTACCCAGTTCTAGGAAAAGAAATGCTAGACAAGTTCAAAGATAATGCTTGGCGGTAACACTTGGACAAGAACAGTGACTGTTTCCATCAGTCAGAATGGACAACTTCATAATATCTGTGTCGTTGAGCAGAGTAAATATATAGATCTTTCCTAAGGAGTAGGAGATATTTTAGCTCTAGACTGATCAAGGAGCCAATGTGACTGAAACCTCCTGACAAGGAGCATGTTCCAGCAGAATGTACATATTTTGGGGCATACAGTCTGATGCTTCTTCCACAAAGTGCCTGAAAGGTTTGGATGTTGTAGTTTAACAGCCTAATGCCTAACCCACAGCATAACTAGAGCTGCTTCCAGTGCCACAAGATCGGAATACTCATAAAGCAAGATGACTGCAAGTCACTTAATTGTCTGATAGATCAAAATTCAGTACTATGATGCTGTTAAGTGCCAATGAGTGGATTCCTACTCAGAGCTACCCTTAGAGCAGCTGGAGGGTTTGAACTGCTGACCTTGCAGTTGGTAGTCCAATGTTACCCTCAAATGCCAGACCAGGGTTCCAAAGTTCAATAATACAGGAATGTAAAAATCTCCAACAATCAATAAAATACAATCTGAAATATCTGGCACTCAATTAAAAATTGACACAATTGCAGAGAAAGAAAATAAAACTCAAAATGAAGAGAAAATCAGTGAGTGACAGCTGAAACAGATGTCACAATCCAAAGATAAGGACACTGAAACAGTTATAAATGTATTCTATAGGATCAAAAACTTAAGCTAAGCTGTAGTACTAAGGATGTGGATAAATTTAAACACATTCATGACATCTGTTTTGAAAAAGTTACCAGTTTCTAAAAATATTAAACCTAAATTAGTCCTTGTACTTTATTGACTAAGCAAAGGCATTCCACTGTGTGGATCTTAACAAACTATGGATAAAATTTTGAAGAACGAGAACCCTAGACCATTTAATTGTGCTCTTGAGGAACTTGTATCTAAATCAAGAGGCTGTTATTTAAACAGAACAAGGAGATAATCAATGAATTAAAATCAGGAAAGGTGAGTGTCAGGGTTGTATCCTTTCATCATACTTATTCAGTGTATTCAAATAATCTCAGAAACTGGCTCCACTTATTCTTAAGATTTTTTTACTGTGGTAAGTAAAGAATGGACTGGTTTTCCACAGAGCAGCACGAAGAGAAGAGTGGTCTTGGAGAACTTGGCATTAGGGTTGGTGGAAAACTCCTTAAAAAGCTGTACTGTGCAGAAGATACAGCCTTTCTTGTTGGAAGCAAAGAGGACTTGAACTATTCACTGATGAAGATGAAGATTGCACCCTTCATTATGGATTGCACCTCAATGAGAAAAAAATCCTCATTTCTGGACCAAAAAAAAATAACATCATGATAACTGGAGAAAAGAATAAAGCTGTCAGTGTCTTCATTTTAATCCACAATCAACACTCAGGGAAATAGAGAAATCAAGTAATGTATTGCAATTAGCAAATCTGCAGCAAAACTCCTTTTTAAAATATATAAAAAAAAGAAAGAAAATATCACTTGTTGTTGTTATTAGATGCTATCGAGTTGGTACCAACTCATAGCGACCCTATGCACAACAGGACAAAACACTGCTCGGTCCTGGGCCAACCTCACAATTGTTGCCATGCTTGAGCCCATTGATGCTGACACTTTACATATCCATATTGCTGGGGGCTTCTTCTATTTCTCTGATCTTCCCCTTTACCAAACATTATACCCTTCTCCAGTAACTGATCCCTCCTGACAATATGTCCAAAGTATGAGAGACAAAGTCTGGCCTCTAAAAAACACTCTGGCTGTTGATCTTCCAACACAGATCTATCTGCTCTATTAGCAGCCCATGATACTTTCATATTCTCCTCC
>NW_006408521.1:3861195-3866375 GCF_000296735.1 Chrysochloris asiatica | reverse complement strand
ACTCTGAAACTTGCTCTCCAGTGTAGACATGCTAAAGCAAATGGAAGAAATGAGGAGGTAGAAGAACTGTACAGAAATTTTCAATGGTCAGCTCAAGATGACCAATTTAAATATTACAACAAATTGTGCAAAGATCTGGAGTTAGAAAACATAAAGGGAAGAACATTCTTAGCATTTTTCAAAATATCACTTAGAGGCCTAAATTGTGCTTGACTCAGGCTATGGTATTTTCAGTAGCCTCCTATGTGTGCAAATGTTGAACAACAAATAAGTAAGACTGTAGAAGAACCGATGCATTTGAAGAATATTGGTGAAGAATATTGAAAGTGTCATGGACTGCTGAAAGAACAAACCTATCTATCTTAGAAATACAACCAGAATGCTCCTTAGAAGTGAAGATGGTGAGACTTTATCATTCTTTGGACATGTTGTCACGAAGGATCAGTCCCTGGAGAAGGACATCATGCTTGGTAAAGGACGGGTCAGTGAAAAAGAAGACTGCCAGTGAGATGGAATAACACAGAGACTGTAACAGTAGCTTCAAACAGAACCACAATGATGAGGATGGCACAAGCCCTGGCAGTGTTTCATTCTGTTGTGCGTAGGGTTGCTATGTCAGAACCAACTCAAGGGCACCTAACTACAACAGCAAAGTTTATGACTCGCAATAGTGCTCACCGTTCCACTCCTAGGAACAGAACAAAGTGAAATGGAAAGGTATCTTCACACAAAAACTTTGACATGTATGTGTTTATCAGCAATTTTCATAACAGTGAAAAAGTAGAAACAACATAAATATTCATCAGTTCATGTTTAGTATAGCAAAGTGTGTTGTAGCCATTCAATGTTATATTATGAAAGGAAATGAGGCACATGCTACCACATAGATGAACCTCGTAAACATTATGCTAAGAAAAAGAAATTAGTCACAAAAGATAATTTACTGTATGAATCCATTTACATAACATATCCAGATTAGGCAAGTCTAAGGGGACAGAAGATTAGTGATTGCCCAGGACTGAGGGGAAAGGGTGGTAGGAAGGACTTCTAATGGGTAAAGGATCTATTTTTGGGGGGGCAGTGATAAAATGTTTTAAAACTGGATTAAGGGATGAGGTTTTCTGCTCCCGTAAAGATTTACAGCCTTGGAAATCCTGTACAGGGTCGCTATGAGAATTGATGCATTTAATTATGGTGTTGAAGGAGAATATTGAAAGTGTCATGGGCTGCCAAAAGAACCAACAGAACTGACTCCACGGCACATAACAACAACAACATACAACTATCTGAGGAGCTCTGGTAATATAGTGGTTATGAATTGGGCTGCTAACCTGAAGGTCGGCAGTTTGAAACTACCAGCGGTTCCATGGGAGAAAGATGAGGTGTTCTGCTCCCGTAAAGATTTAAGGCCTTGGAAACCCTGTACAGGGTCACTATGAATCAGAACTAACTCCATGGTACTGAACAACAATAACATACAACTGTCTTAATATAAGTGAAAATTAAGATCAAAGGGTGAGAGCCAGTAAGAAAGTGGGGTCCTCAGTTATATATTCACAGAAGGTAAAGTTCACCACTAAATGTATAATAATGTGTTAAGCAGCAAAAACAAAAAACTATTACTTATAAGCAATTTAAAAAATTAACAATAAATGTTATACTTAATCTTTCAATAAAGTAGATGAACTAGAATCATAACTATTATTTTTTTAGTTCAAAAGAACAGAAAAAGAAAAAAGAGGAACAATGAAGAAATAAGATGAAGCAAGGAGCAAAATGAACTTAGAATAAATCATATAAATAAGCATATTAAATTTAAATCACTTTAAATATAGAATTTAAAGGCAAACCTCAACAGATTGGATACAAAAGCAAGACTCAAGTATATTTGACAATCAATAAATACATTAAATATAAAGACACAAATGTTGTTGTTGTTGTTGTCAGGTGCCATCGAGTCAGAACCAACTCATAGCGACCCCACACACAGCAGAACAAAACAATGTCCGATCCTGGGCCAACCTCACTACTGCTGCCACACTTGAGTCCATCAATGATGCCACCTGGCCAATCCATCTCATTAGGGGTCTTCCTCTTTTTCTCTGACCCTCCACCTTACCCAGCATGACATCCTTCTCCAGTGACTGTTCCCTCCGGACAATATGTCCAAAGTATGAGAGACGAAGCTTAGCCATCCTGACCTCCAAGGAGCATTCTGGCTGCACTTCTTCCAAAACAGATCTATTGGTTCTTTTGGCAGTCCATGGCACTTTCAGTATTCTCCTCCAACACCACAACTCAAAGGCATCAATTCTTCTACAATCTTCCTTATTCACTGTCCAGCTTTCGCATCCTTATAAGGCTATTGAAAACACCATGGCCTGGGTCAGGTGCACCTTAGTCCTCAAGCTGACATCTCTGCTCTTCAATACATTAAAAAGTTCCTGTGCAGCAGATTTGCCCAATGCAATACGTCGTTTGCCCAATGCAATACGTCGTCTGATCTCTTGACTGCTGCTTCTGCGAGTGTTGATAGTTGATCCAAGAAGAATGAAGTCCTTGACAACTTCAATCTTTTCTCCATTGATAAGAATGTTGACTAAATATAAGAAGGAAAAATAGACCATGTTAATACTAACCAAAGAATGTTGGATGAAATCAGTATCTATCTGTTATTTATCAATCTATCAATCTATCAATCTATCATTCTATCCATCTATCATTCTATCTATCTATCTATCTATCTATCTATCTATCTATCTATCTATCTATTATCTATCTATCACCTATCTATCTATCTAACTTCCCTACCCACCTATCTATATCTATCTGTCTGTCTCTGCATATATCTATCTCTTTCTGTATATCTATCTATCAATGTCTATACTTGAGGAAAGAGTGTTACTAGAAATAAAGGAAGTGATGTCATAATGATATAATTATAAATGGTTCATTCATCAAATAGATTTCACAATGATAAATGTTTATATGCCTAATAAATCTTCAACATACATGAATCAAAAACTGATTGAAATGCTAATAGAAATACATTTCAGTCATCCTCACACAATAAGTGAGAGAACAGTACACTCAGCAATAGCATAATATTGATTATTTTCATATACATGCTGATCAATGCATAAGAAAATCCAAACTATGGGTAATACAGCAAAACTTAACAAAAATGCATATATATGTATATGACTAGGAATCATATAAAGTATATTTTCTATCTGTAACGGAACTAGTCTCTTATATGTTTTTCAGCATAGCAATAGTTTCTACTGGAGTGTAAGTCTCTTTATTTGTTTTCAATATAATTAAATTAATCTTTCTTCAAAAATCTACTCAAATTTCTCATCTGTGCTTAACCTTGCTTTACCTCTATGTCTATATTAAATCTTATGATTGGCTCCCAGGGCTCTTGGGATTTCTTTAAATATTTATCACAGTTGTAATTTTACTTTATATTTTAAAATCATTTGATCACGATTTTTAATCAGAAAGTTTATTGAGGGCAAGAGTTGGTTATGTTTTTGGACATTATCACATATCTAAAAGTAAACTGTGAATAATAAGATACATGTATGAAAGAAGTCACCCCCTGCTCCAAAAAAAGAGAGAGAAGAGAGCATGCCAAATCATAGTATGAAGCCAATTAAGATGGGACAGAAATGATTGATTTGATTTAGCAATATGGTTATTATTAGATATTCTACGACAGATATTTCACAAGATAATTAGGTCAATATAATCAGATTATATAGAAAAATGTAGACTAGATTATATAGAACTATACAGAGCAGCAAAGAAACAGATATATGTATTATAGAAAGTTCTTAGGAGAAATTTAGCCAAATATTCTAGAATATAGTTATGCTAATTCTCAAATTATTGACTTTTCACTGGAAGAGATCTATATTTGTGCAGATTCCAAAGAAATGTAACCCAATGCAATGCAGAAATCAGCAAACAATATCATTAATATCACATGCAAGTAAAATTTGTTGTAGATAATTCAAAAATGGTTGTAGCAGTACATTGACAGGGAGCTACCAGAAATTCAAGAAGAGGACTTGATAGTAAATATACCAATGCTGACATCAGATGGATATTGGCTGAAAGCAGAGTACTAGAAAGATGTTTACTTGTGCTGCATTGACTGTGTAGAAACATTTGATTGTGCAGATAACTACAAACTACGGGTAATATTGAGAAGAATAAGTATCCCACAGCTCTTAATTGTGCTCAGAAGGAACCTGTACATAGACCAAGAGGGAGTTGTTTAAACAGAAGAGGATACTGACTGGTTTCAAAGCAGGAAAGGTGTGTGCCAGGGTTGTATTCTTTCACCATACTTACTCAATATTAATGTTGAGCAAATCCATGCAGCTGGGTTATATGAAGTAGAACATACATCAGGATTGAAGAAAGACTCAATAACAACCTGTGATGCGTAGATGACACAGCAAGATGCTTGCTGGAAGCAAAGAGAACTTTGGCATACTAATGAAGACCTGAGACTACAACTTTCAGTGTGGATTATTTCTCAATGTAGAGAAAACAAAAATCCTCACAAACGGTTCAATAGATAACATCATGATAAATGGACAAAAGATTGACGTCATCAAAGACTTTGTTTTACTAGGATCCACAATCAAGACTCATATAATCAGCAATCAAGAAATCAAATGATATATTGCATTAGGCAAATCTGCAGTACAAGAACTCTTTAAAGTGTACAAGAGCAAATATGCAAATATATCAATTTGAGGACTAAGGTGCATCTGGTGTGAGCCATGGTATTTTCAGTAACCTCATACGCATGTGAAGCTAGGACAACGAATAAGGAAGACTGAAATAAAATTGATGCATTTGTGTTGTGGTGTTGGAGAACAATATCGAAGAATAGCCAGAATGCTCACTTAGAAGGAAAAGTGAGATAGTGAGACTTCATTTTCCTATGTTGGTCGTATTGTCAGAGGAGACCAGTTCCTGAGGACATCATACTTGGTGGAAAGCCCCTAATGTGATAGACTGACATAATGGTAGCACCAGTAGGCTCAAACATAACAATTGTGAGGCTGCATTAAAAAAAGTGTTAACTTCTGTTGTGCATGGACATGATATGAATTGATAACTAATTTGAAGACACCTGAAAACAACAACAATCAAAAAAA
>NW_006408521.1:3858914-3860900 GCF_000296735.1 Chrysochloris asiatica | reverse complement strand
AAAAAAAATCAATTTCTAACTTATTGATGAATCTTAATGTTTTCCGTATGCTTTCCAGTGCCTGTCAGTTTGTCAGAGTATTGCTCTGATCTTGGAATGTGTCCCACTGGCATTTCAAGTACCAGAAGAATCACCCATACTAGACAGTTTTCAGCAGAGTTTCCGGAATACGACAGACTAGGCAGAAAGACCTGGTGATCTATTTCTACAAGAAGCTTCCAATAAACCATGGGAATCAGAAGATTATCTGACTCACTGGAGAACACTAAATTAGGTGATATAGAGGAGTTCAAGGCATGTGAGACCCTCTTCCTCGAGATAGATCATCACAGGAGTTCAGTGATGACCCAGGACATACCAGCTCTCCTGAGGAAGTTATGACAGACAACATTTTGTTCTATAATACCTAGGTTATCAGGAGTTGCAGTCTGTTCTATGACAACTATTTATCTATTTGTGCTTTCCTTGTATAATGATCTTCTTTCTGGGCTATTAAGAGTTATCCCTAACCTAAAAGTGGGGAACAGTTAATCTGCCATTTCAGGAAGAATATAAGAGGAGTGAGGGATCCTAACCAGAAAAGCGGTGACATCAGAGATGGTGGCAGAGCAATGGCTTAGAGTGACAGATCAGTAGTGGACTATAGGCCTGTGGACTGAGAAAACCCTGTGGGTAGGATGCTAGCTTGTAAAATGTGCACTTTGGACATATACATAAATATATATTTACAGTGTGATATGTATACATTTAAAAAAAGTTAATAGAGGTAAATGTTGTTGCTTGGGGGTGCACGGAAAGGATTAGAATTATTACAATGATGTGCTGAATGTAAAAATGGTGATATGTCCTGTAAGCCTTCACTCACTCAATACACTATGAAAGCTTTTAAAAAAAAGTTATTCCTGCCTGATGTATCAATTTTTTTATCACAGTCTGTTTCTACTGTTTATATACAAAACCTGGTGTGTTGTAGGATAAACAATGGACTGCTAATTGAAAGATCGGCAGTTTGAACTCATCAGTCGCTCTTCAGGAGAAAGATGAGGCTTTCTGCTCCTATGAAGATTTAAAACCTAGGACACTCCTATACAGAGTCACTAAGTATAGCATCAATTCAGTGGCAATAGGTTAAGTGGTTTAATTTATATACAGGTATGCATCACTTAAAATCCTTTCTGGCAATATGCCCTTGTTTCCATAAGACTTTTGACTCTTTTTTATTTATTTTTGTAACACTTTTAGTGTGAATTGAGCGATAGTTTACATGGCAGCACATTAGTTTTGCACTCAACCAATCGTATTTTGTTTCATTGAAATGATTACAATCCCCTACATGCAACATTGTTTAACAGTATTTGTCTTTATTCCATCTTTTTTTTTTTTTTATTATGTACAAAAAAACCCCACCCAGGAATATATAATCATTTATAGTCAATATTCCAGAAGAGAACATTCTAGAAGCCAGCTTCCTGGCTGCCAACACACAGCCTTTCTCTTTCCATGAGTCTAGGATCCTCAGCTATTCAATCTCTCTATACCATCATCTAACCTCCATCCCTGGTGTCACTGTTTCTCTGGGTAGGGTCCCATGTTCCACTCATGCTCTTCTATTTTGATGGTTGTAGGGTCCTTTGTTCCTGGAATGAAGATTAACTACTCTATGATTTTTGTAACACTTCTACCTTTACAGTTGTGACAATCACAATTAGTCATGAAAACAATTACTCATTATTGAATCCAAAGAATCCTATCCCCCTCTCCTTTTATCAAAACCATCTAGACAAGAGGAAAACTATTCAGTAAGGATTCTGCCTCGCCCTGCTCACTCTGAAACTAAATTCTCTCTTGTAAACTTGTAAGCCAGTCATTTTGTGCCTTTATAGACCCCTCACCCAGCCCCCATTTTAGGTAGCCAATGTCTAAGTTGCCCGTCCTGGTTATGAATCAGGCTGCAAACATTAAGGTCAGAAGTTCGAAACTACCAGC
>NW_006408521.1:3850145-3857883 GCF_000296735.1 Chrysochloris asiatica | reverse complement strand
ACTTTTATTCATTCAGATTAGGCCTCGATCCCTGTACCACAGTGCCCTGTTGTTTCAAAGTTGAATATACATCACTATTTATCTCTGTCCCATTTAGCACATGCACACCTGCCTAAGTGTTCCTCCATCTTCCTTGTTCTTTCACCCCTGCCCCTTTCTTGTGTCTTGTCCTTTTCTTCCTTGAATATTGCCCTCCCCATCACCAGAGCTATGATGTGACTGTCCCCTAATCTGTGCCTTACTGTCCCCTCCCTCCCACCCTTGGTAACAAACAAAGAATTTTTCTTTTAGTATGGAAATCTTTTCTTAAACTTTAACAATAATGGTCTTATGTAATATTTGTCCTTTTGTGACTGACTCATTTCACTCATCATAATGTCCTCTAGGTTCATCCATGCTATGCAGTGGTTTGCA
The DNA here is from genome assembly GCF_000296735.1 of Chrysochloris asiatica. Classification (NCBI taxonomy): domain Eukaryota; kingdom Metazoa; phylum Chordata; class Mammalia; order Afrosoricida; family Chrysochloridae; genus Chrysochloris; species Chrysochloris asiatica. The sequence continues at coordinate 3,857,469 of NW_006408521.1, read as the reverse complement.
GCTTCCTTGTTATTCTTCAAGGTAGTATAGTATTCCATTGTGTGTGTATGTACTAAAGTTTGTTTATCCATTCTTCCATTCATGGGCACTTAGGCTGTCTCCATCTTTTTGTTATTGTGAATAGTGCTGTGATAAGCATTGGTGTGCATATATTTTGATTTTTTTTTTTTTTTAAGGAAAGCTGTTCTCCTTTTGTTTATCATTTCCCCTAATGGTTTTAATGGTCCCAAGCTGCCAGAGTGACAGAGCAGCAAAATTCCAGAGTGCATTCCATTCTCTGTTGTCCCTCTGTCCCCTCCTCCTGGCTTCATTCACCTGCACAACAACCTTACAGCCATTTACTCATGGTGACTATCAGCATGTCCTGTATCTCTTGTGCTCCGGCTACAAGTGCTTGTGTAATCAGCCAGCTGAGGATACTCATAGGCTCTGGAGTTCAGGGGTGAACATGATGGGGAAACGGCTGTACCAATTGAACAGTGTAGACCAGGCCCTCTCCCACCAGGTACACACACATAAACCACAATTCCTCCTTGTTCAATCTCTGCAGTCACCTCACCCCTCCCCTACAGGGCTCTCTCCCACCAGACACAAGGACTTATGTAAAGTTCTGATTCCAGCAAGGCCCACTTCCTGTAACAAATAATATAACTTTAGGGCTTTTAAGGTTTTAATATAATGGACTTTGCAGATATTTAACTAAGGATTTACAGAACTGCTTATTTATCAGATGAGTTCACACAGTATTCAAATCACATAATGCCCTATTTAACAGAACTTATGGTGGACATTAGCAACAAATACCTGTATATGATAAATCCATTGAGTTCATTCTGACTTACAGCCACCCAGTACAAGAATAGATATGCCCCACAGAGTTTTCTAGACTATAAATCTGTATGGAAGTATATCTCCCCATTTTTCTCTGGCACTCTTGAATCACTGATTTTAAGAGGGTAGATCAGTACCTAATCATTGCTCCACCAGGGCAGCTATGATAGTGAAGAAATGATACTTTCTGAAAGGCACATTTCATGAAGGTAGCAAGGACTGCCTTAAGCTTGAATCGCAGACCTTGCAATTCAGAGGAATTTGAAGCCCAGCACGTTAACCTATAGCATCACACCAGGACTCCACTGATGATCTGGTGTTCTGAAGACCAAATCATCATTGTGTCAAGCTAGCAAACAACAGTCACAATGACATTATACAAAGTGCTCTTGAATGATAAGACTTTAGACCTCACAATGCATAAATCTGGCAAATCAGTTTAAATTTACACTTGTCAATGACTTGCAAGTTGACCTGGGATTGTAATGGAAATAAGTTTAGGTCAATAAAAAAGAATGATTCTAAGCTTCTTCTTTCTTTGTGCTATCTAAATGGTAGCCCCTGGACTACAAGTTTTGCAGTTCAAATTCACCAGCCACTCCTTGGACACCATATTCAGAATTGCTATGAGTCAGAACCTACTGGATGGTACTTAACACCACCAGCAACAACAGTAACATTTGGCCATATAAATTTAAATTAATTAAAGTTAAATAAAATGAAAAATTCAATTACTCAGTTATATTGCCCACATATCAATACTCAATATTCACATATGACTAGTGAGTATCATGTTGTACAATGCAGATTATAGAACATTTATTTCTACCACAAGAAGTTCAGTTGACAGCACTACTTCAAATGATCATTTAGGTATATTAGGTATGTATATCCTATATGTTTAGAGCCCTGTGTGGTGCTATGGGATAATGAACTGGACCATAAGGTCACTTTGGTCCGCAAGGTTCACGGTTCAAATTCACCAGCTGTGCCTAACGTAAGAAATATTGTCCATACTGAGAAACATTCAAGTAATCCAATCTGTACTTATTTTAGTGAGAGTGAGGTTTTCTTTAATCAATTTTGCAAAGTGGGCACCCAACCCATGGGCAAACATGCCACATGGCTGGCCTGCAAACAGTTTTATTCCCCTGTCTAGAAAAATTCCGGCCTGAACCCACCCCCACCCCCCACCCCCGCTCCCAGAAGCCAAAAGCCAAAATGGCTCCATCATGGTCTTAATGACTGTATTCTTATTTAAAGTTCCTAGACCTTGAACAGATTTCTTTCCTGCCTTCTCCAACTCATCCTGCTCATATATTTGTCTGCCTGGTCTCATGAACCTTTATGTTCCTGATGATGGACCACACCCACAAGAATTATTTCTTACACTAGGAAACCCTATACAGGTCTATGACTCGGAAGTGACTTGAAGGCATTTAACAACAAGATCATACATGTATAAAATTTACACTTTAATTCATTTAAACATAAACCAAAATGGTAAAAAGTATGTAGAGGCTAAGAATTCACCTTTGTAGTAAAGAAGTTGTCATGTATAAATTATATATGTTTTTAAATGCAAAGAGTACTTGTTTGCAGCTCCTTAAACTCTAATGGCCATATATTATCCAAAGAAAGTTTCTGTTGTTCAACCTCTTTATCACTGTTGCAGAAAATAATTGCACAGCCAGCAGGGAAATAAATTCTTTAAGCATATAATTGATATGGACATTATAGTTTCATTATTTAGATGGAAACATCTACTCAGTCATTGAACAAATGGAAAATCAAAAACATAAAGCATATGATTTTGGAAATAGAAAAATTCCCCACTCATTTTGAAGCTTTTATTGTGTAACACATGTGAAATGGCTCTTAAAATAGTACTTACATTAGCACTCAAACAGACCATCAACAGTTTTATTGGAATGTATGAAGTGATCATGGAGTAAATTCATCTGAGATTCATAGAGCATTAAGTAAATATAAGTAATGGGGTAAGATATCTTTTTGTAATTGCCTGTATAAAACTGACTTCCTCATTTATTAAACATTAAAACTGACATATGAGTATAATACCTTTGTGACAAATGTCCAATTGCACAGACACTTCTGTTTGGTATGCCCTATTCTTATTGCATTGCTTTAGGGTTTGAAATGATATTTTTATATCTTATCTATCAAAATGAATCATAGGAAAGATGACTAATAAAATCTTAAAATTATATATACATGTGTATTCACATTTATATCTATCTATAAGGTTGGTGGTTCAAGCTCACCAGCTGCTCCTTGGAAACTCTACACAGGGTCACAATGGGTCAGAAATGACTCGACGGCACTTAACAACAACAAGAAATATTTCTATCTGGGGGAGTCCTGGTGTGGTGCTGGACTGAAAAGTTGGTTTGAATTGCAAGGTTGGTGGTTCGAACTCATCAGCCACTCCTCAGAATCCATATACAGGTTCGTTATAGGTTGAAAGCAACTAGACGACACTTAACAAAAACAAAATTTATCTATCTGGAGTCTTGATTTGGCATTGAAGGATCAACACTGAACTGAGAACCACAAGGTTGGTAGTTCAAACCCACCAGCTGCTCCTTGGAAACCCTATGCATTGTCGCTATGAGTTGGAACCAACTGAAAGGCACTTACCAACAACAATATATCTATCAGATATTTATCACCTATCTACCTATTTCTATATGGATATATCTATATATCTGTAGTTCCCCACCCCCCACCCCCACACCCCAATAAAAGCAGCTTGTTGCAGGGAAGCTGAGGAGGAGCAGGGTGAGTGAGACTCTCCACTGGAACTCCCATTACTGAGCAGGACTTCCAGGTCCCAGGTCTTTGTGGAAGTCAGGAAAGGAGAGGCTCAGCCAGCCCAGCAGAGATGAGAAGTAGGTGGAAAAAGGGCAACATCTGCTGCCCTTTGTGGTCCATCCTGCGAACCCGGGGCCAGGCCCTACAACTTGGGGCCATGGTTGTTGTTGTTATGTGCTGTGGAGTCGATTCTGAGGCAACGACCCTGCACAGGGTTTCCGAGGCTGTAAATCATTACGGGAGCAGAAAGCCTCATCTTTTTCCCGTGGAATAGCTGGTAGTTTCGAACTGCTGACCATGAGATTAGCAGCCCGATTCTTAACCACTGTGGGGCCAAGGTAGGAAAGAGCTCTTCCTATTTTCTTCAGAGTCTCCAGCAAAGTGTCCACATGGTGCTTTGAGTTGATGCAAACCTTCTTGTTGGGCAGTTCAAAGACAAACTGAATTCCTTCAAGCTTGTTGAGGACCCGAGTGACGGTATTAGAGCAGCCCTCACAGGTCATGTCCACCGAGAACTCATGCTTTGGCATAACTGATGGAGGCAGGGGTGGCGGATCCCTGCGAAGCGCTACTTTGGACTCTGTATATCTATAATTCTACACCATAAACCTTAACTAAGAAGTAATACTTCAAAAGTCATTTTATTTTCTCTCAAACTTTGTCATTTTGTCACCAATCTTCTTTCTCTACAGAATCTCTGATATTTTGTTTGTTTGCTTCCCATGTTGTAATTACTGTCAGGCTACTAAAATACAGTTGAATGTTTATTACATCTTGTTGTTGTTGTTAAGTGCCGTCGAGTCGGTTCCGACCCATAGCGTAAAGGAAAAATCATTTAGGTTAATAAAGCACATGTTTTCGAAGGATACTCAAAAATGTATTAAATTCTGTTTCAGTATGTAATACAAATCAAGGAAAAGTGGAATTTGTCAGAACTGTAATTGAGTGCTAGAAGATCAATATCCTAGGCATTCATTCGTCAACTGAAAAGAACTGGCATTACCCATTTTGAATTGGGAAATCTATGGTCTACTACGCCATGATAAACAAACTTGAAACAAAAGATATTACATTTGTCATCAAAAAGATCACTCCGAGCTCTATCCTAACGTACATAGTGGTCAGTGATAGGATAACACCCATACAAAGAAAGCCAGCTAGTACAACTGTTAATCCAAATTTACACACAAACAAATAATGTCAAAGGTGAAGTTTAAGATTATACTAACTTTTTCTATCTGAAACTAATCAAACATGCAATCAAGATGCATTGATAATTATGATCATTGGAATGCAAAAGATGAAAACAAAGAAGGAGTGATGACCAGCAGTTGGAAAATATGGCCTTGGTGATCAAAATAACAAAGGAGAGCTCATGATAGAATTTTGCAAGAGCAGTGATTGATTAATTGCAAATACTCTTTCCAACAATAGACAGTGAATAAGGAAGACTGTAGAAGAATTGATGCCTTTGAGTTATGATGTTGGAAGAGAATATTGAAAGTGCCATGGGCTGCCAAAAGAACCAACAGATCTGTTTTTGAAGAAGTGCAGCCAGAGTACTCCTTGGAGACCAAGATGGCCAAACTTCGTCTCTCATACTTCAGCCATATTGTCAAGAGGAACCAGTAGCTGGAGAAGGATATCATATTTGGTAAGGTGGAGGGACAGAGAAAGAGAGGAAGACCCCCAATGAGATGGATTGGCCAAGTGGCAGCATAGATGGACTCAAGCGTGGCAACAGTAGTGAGGTTGGCCCAGGATCGGGCAGTGTTTTGTTTTGCAGTGCATAAGGTCACTATGAGACAGTACCAACTTGATGGCACTTAACAACAAATACTTTGACCTTGCCAGATAGACTGCACAGGAATAAAATTGACTATATTTGTGGAAAGAGACAATGGAGCAACTCAATACCATCAGTCAGAACAAGGCCATTGGTCCACTTCAGAATCGAGTATCACTTATTCATATGCAAATTAATATAGAAGCTGAAGAATATTAAAACAGGCCCATGAGAGGGAAGATACACTCTTGAGTATATCCCACCTGAATATGAAGACCATTTTAAGAGTAAATTGAAAACACTGAACACTAATGACTGAAGAACATTGATGACATCAAGAATATCATTCATGAAGAAAGCAAAAGGTTTTTAAAATGGCAGGAAACAAAAGCTCAAAATAGATGTCAGAGAGTCTCTTAAATCTGTTCTTCAATATAGAGTTGTTAGCTAAATCAAAAGGAAGAAGTAAAAGAATGCTGCAGAAGATTTCAAAGGGCAACTTGAAACGACAAATAAATGATTATAATGAAATGTGCAAAGACCTGGAGTTAGAAAACCAAAGGGAAGAAAGAATATGCTCGGCATTTGTCTAAGTGAAAAAAATGAAGAAAACAGATAAGGTTTAAACTGTAACATTAAAGAATTCTATGGGTAAGATCCCCACTCATCTGTCAGCTGATCATACTGTGATGGCTTGTGAGTTGCTGTGACGTTGGAAGCTATGCTAGTAGCGTTTCAAATACCAGCAGGATTGCCACATGGGCAGGTTTCAGTGTAGTTTCTTGACTAAGAACAGACTAGATACATGGAAGAGATGGTCCACTTCTGAGGGAATAACCATACAAATAATAGTGGAACATTATCTTATATAGTGCCAGAGAATGAGCCCTATAGGTTGGAAGGCACTCAAAATGTAACTGGGAGACAGTTTACCTCAGTGACATGGATGGAGCAAAGCTTTCAGGACCTTCATTGCTGATGGGGAAAATGTCCTATTTATTTATTTTATTTAATGTTTTATTGTGAATTATGTGATAGTTTACATGTGAGGACATTAGCTTCACATTGATCTCGTCGCATATTGTTTCCTTGCCATGGTTACAATCCCTTCCATGCATCATCCACCAACCGAAGGGTATACCTCACAAGCCTGCTCCCGGTCATCCACACACAGGCCCTCTTCCTCTCTAGGTCAAAAGTCCCAGCTGCTGCATCTCCGCATGTCTCTGCCTCCATCCCTGGCATCACTGTTTCTGTGGGTAGGGTTCCATTCTCTGCTGTTCTCCCTTGATGGTCCCAGGGACCTCTGTTCCTAGATTGCAAAGTTAATTACTCCACTCTCTTTGCCACAAAACATCTACCTTTATATTTCCAGCCCTTACAATCAGACCTGATAACAATTATTTGCTATTGTATGAGGGTTATGCTTGCTTCATAAAAAGTATTAGGGAGTTTTCCATTCTCTTCTACATTGGTAATAATTTGAGTAGAATTGGTGACAGTTCTTCCCTGAATGCTTTGTATAACTCACCCATGAAGCCATCTGGGCCTGGACTTCTTTTGGTTGGGAGTTTTTTGATGACCTGATCAATTTCTTCTTTTGTTATGGGCATGTTCAAGTTTTCTACTACATTTTGAGTAAGTTTGGGTAGGTCATGTTTTTCTAGCAATATATTCATCTCTTCTAAGTTTTCAAATTGTTTGGAGTACAACTCTTCATAGTTCTCTGTTATTATCCTTTTGATTTCGTTTGGTTCCATTGTGACATTGCCCATGTGGTTTCTAATGCGAGTTATTTGTGTCCTCTCCCTCTTTTCTTTTGTTAGTTTTGCCTATGGTTTGTCAATTTTATTAATCCTTTCAAAGAACCAA
>NW_006408521.1:3836743-3849565 GCF_000296735.1 Chrysochloris asiatica | reverse complement strand
TCAAGTTGGTTGATTGTGTTGTTTAGTTCCTCTGTAACTTTGTGGAGTTTCTTTCTGGTTGTTCTGTCCCTTTTCGAGAGTGGCATGTTAAAATGTCCCACTATAATTGTAGATTTATCTAATTCTCTCTTCTATTCTAGTAAGGTTTGTTTCATATATTTTGGCGCTCTTTCATTGGAAACGTAGATATTTATTATGGTTATGTCATCTTGCTCAATTGACCCTGTGATCATGAGATAGCATCCTTCTTTGTCTCTTATGCTAGTTTTATCTTAAAGTTTACTTTGTTGGAGATTAGTATTGCACTCCTGCTTGTTTATTGATGCAGTTTGCTTGGTAACTTTTAGTCTGTTTTTGTCTTTGTGTGTAAAGTGTGTCTCTTTCAGGTAGCATATTGAAGGGTCTTGTTTTCTTAACCATTCTGCCACTCTCTGTCTCTTCACTGGTGCATTCAATCCATTGACATGCAATGTAATTATTGATAAGTATGAATTAATTGCTGCCATTATGTTATTTTTTTTGGTAGTGCAGTACGTTCTTTTGTTCTGCATGCCTTCTTGTGTTGGGTTTGTGGGGTTTTTTTGCTATTTCTTGTCAGTTTCTTTTTAGTTTTCATGTTTGCTTGGAAGTTGATTTTCATGGTAAGTTCTCCCTTCCTTTCTTTAAATTATCGTATTGGATTACATTTCAGTGACATCTTAAAATTAATCACTGACTTGATATTCTTGTAATATTTGCATGTTAGGTTTTTCAGTCTGAATATTGTACTTTTGAATAAAAGTAAAATCAAACTGGTTATTTGTTTCTTCTTTAAACCATTCCACAAGTCCTGATAGCATAATGGGCTACAGTTTGGACTGCTACTTGACTCCAGAAAAAATAGAAATAAGAATAGAAATAATACACAAGCAAATAAATTAAATTAGTACTTAAAATCTTCTCCTGAAAAAAAGTGCAGGTCCAAAATGTTTCACTGGTAGAATATTTAAAACACTAAAGTAATAATAATGATAATGAATACTAATCCTTCACAAACTCCTCTAGAACATTTGCCAACTAATTCCCTGATACCAATTATAGCCAAACACATCGCCAGAAAAGTAAACTATAGACCAGTATGCTTCATGAACATAAATGCCAAAGTCATTAATAAAATATTAGCAATTCAAGTATAGCAACATGTATAAAACATTATCTACCATGGCCAGGCATGATGTATTTGATAAATGTAGGATTTTCTAAATCATCATAAAAATAATAGACACAAAACATTATATTAATAGACTAAAGGATGAAAAGCACCTGATCATCTCAGTGGAGAAAATCTAACATCCAGTCAACAACAACAACAACATTTGTAACATGGGTAATTTACTATTTAAGAATTCAATTTTCTTACTTATTGTTTTTGTTGTTGTTAAGTGCTATCAAGTAGGTTCCAACCCATAGCGACCCTGCATAGAGTTTCTGAGGAGTGGATGGTGAGCTTGAACCGCCAACCTTGTGGTTCAAAGGACTTTGCAGTCTGACACATTAGCCTACAGTGCCACATCAAGACTACTTATATTAAATAGGGTTAATAATGACAAAGAGTCCCTGAGGGGTGCAAATGGTTAAGTGTTCTCCTACTTCTTCAAGGCAACTCGTAGTGGATTCCAATTGCTAACTTTTTGCTAGTAATAGAGATCTGCACTCATGCGGTCTTCCATGAATTGGATCTGATTTGACAGCAACTAACAACAGATCTTGTGACAAACCAAATAAGACAATTTTTGAAAAACGTCTTGACTTATGCTTGTTACATTACAGATGTTTATCGCATTTTAGTTTCTGTACCCAGCAACCCCTTTTGAGAATCATATTTAAAAACATGCAGAACATGAATAATTTCAGAAATTATCTGTACAGCACTGTATAAATCCAGTAACACTTAAAGGTATACAACATGGATTCAACTAATCTCTTAGTTTAGAGTAAACTATATCTCTTTCAATTGCCTTAATACTTAGTATGATTTACAGTCTTTATCTTTAAATTTCTTATCATTCATTTTCAATGTCACTCTGATCAATATACTTAAAACTGTCACTTTGAGTTTCACTAAAACAACAACTAAGAAATAACATTTCAGAGGCTTACGTAGCTCTTTCTCTTTCTATGAAAGCTGTCTCTATTCTTGCATGAACTATGTTTCTGGTAGTCAGTATTAGTAAGCTTTTTATTGGAGGCCTCTTTTTCACAGCTATAGCTGTGCTGTCTTGAATATTCAGATCAAGATATTAAATCTTGTTTTAGGAAAGATCTCCATGTTTTGCATCTAAATTGCAGATCATAAGGCAATTCTTCCTTTGGCTTACTAGTTCCAGATGCATAGCTTCTAAGTTAAATACTATTCAATTCCCTGTTTTAGTCTGTCTTTTCTCACACAATGCTCAACATCTATGCAATTTGGACACAGACCTTCTGAATTAAATTGCAAGACTCTCATGAAAAAGGATGTCTTGCTAGGAGCAAATACTCATGAAAATCTTTTGAATCTTTTTCATCATGATTTAACCCATCAGCTTCTTATTCTTTATTTTCTGATAGCAATGAACCAACACAAAACATGATAAAAGCCAGAAAGCTAAAAGGATGATTTTTAAGTCTCAAACTCATTTGTGTACATTTCCGGCATTTACAATTATGTTTACATTATTTCCATTGCTTCAGTCTAATTTCCAACGGAGATTTAGCTCTGTAAATCTTTCCCTTTCAGTTCACGATGAGTTATTTGTTACGTTTTGTAGCTCAGGCTCTACTCTAAATGGACTTTATTTTTACCACTCAGCAGCATGGAGAGCCACCCAACTATCTTGTAGAAGCACAAAGTGGGTGGCCTAGAAAAGCCAGGGCAAAAACCAAGGACATAATCTGGAGATTTCTTCCAGATCATTCATATCAATCAACTTTCTAATATTGATAGGTTGTTGTTGTTGTTGCTAAGTGCCATTAAATCGGGATCCGACTTATAGCGACCCTGTACAGGGTTTTCAAGGAGCAGCTGGTGAGTTGGAACTGCCAGCCTTAATGGCCCAAACCGACGTTGTAGTGCATCACATTAACCGTGAACGCCACACCAGAAGCCCAGGTTGTTGTTGTTGTTGTTGTTGTTAAGTGCCGTCGAGTCGGTTCCGACCCATAGCGACCCTGTACAGGGTTTCTGAGGGTGTAAATCCTTACGGGAGTAGAAAGCCTCATCTTTCTCCCGCGGAGCGGCTGGTAGTTTCAAACCGCTGACCTTAAGGTTCGCAGCCCGATTCGTAACCACTACGCTACCAGAGCTCCTTCAGGTGCCATCAAATCTGTTTTCAGCTCCTAGCAACTCAGGTGACAGAACAGAACTGCCCCGCAGTCTTCTTTGTACTTTGATCTTTACACGAACCCATCACTAGACCTGCCTCTTGTAGAATAGATGGGTGGATTGCAACTAGAAACCTTTGGTTAACAGCTAAGTGCTTAACTGCTGCACCACCAGATTTCCTATAATATTACTATTACTGTTGTTGTTAACTGTCATTGGTAAATGCCATTGTCAAGTTGATCACGACACATAGCCACCCTGTATAGGGCTTCTGAGGAGGAGGTGGTAGGTTTGAACAGTCAACCTTCCTGTTACCAGTCCAGTGCTTATTCGAATCCATTTGGATTGTTTTCTGTTTTTTAAAAATAATGATAATGAGATAAATAAGTTATCAGTCTTCAGGGAACCGAATTTCCATTACTAAAGTGCATTTGTGGCACATGGTGACTCCATATGATAAGCACTGGACTGCAAACAACAAGATTGGCACTTTGAGCTCACCTGCGACTCTATGGGAAAAAGGTGAGGCTTTCTGTTCCTGCAAAGATTTAAAGCTTCGGAAACCCTGTACAGAGTTTCTATGAATAGAAACTGACTTGACAGCACTTTACAACAACAATTTGCATTTAGAGCCCAGGTGAGGCACGGCAGGTAAAGCACTGAAATGTTACCCCATCACACACTTGGGAACCCTACACAGGGTCTCTATAAGTTGGAACCAACTATCGAGCACTTAACAACAACAACAAAGTACGTTAAAGATAAATAAAACTCAATTCAATTTGTTGATCTTTTGTTCTTTAAATTTTTCTTTATACACATGTACACAATAGATGAGATTGTCTGCTCCCGTAAATATTTACAGTCTGGTAAATACTAAGGAGGAATTATCCTCAGTCTTGTAGGGCTTATGTGAGTCACAATCGACTGGAGCAATTGGTTGGATGGTCTGCTTTTACATTACATAGAATCGTGTGTCCAAAACCAATGAGAATTAAAGAGCTATTTTAGTTTTCCAGGTAGTTAAATTTTATTAAAAGGTGGTAATTACAATGTAGGGTTTCACAAAGCATTTGACTGCTGACCATGAGGAAGGCTGTTCCTGAAGCGAGCTCACAAGTTGCTTCTGTGGAGAAAAATGAGGCTTTCTGCTCTAGTAAAGATTTACTGCCTTGGAAATGCTATACGGGTATTACAAATCAAAACTGACTTGATGACACCTAGCAACAACAATATTTCTGTGTTAAAACATACTGAGCTATTTAAAAAGTAATGATAGACCAGTATTTTCATCAGCTATTTTGGCAGTTTAAATGTCCTTGCTGCAAATAGTGTAGGATCAGCACTTGACTGTGAACCACAAGAATGGCAGATCAAGCCCACCCATTGCTTCAATGAAAACCTATACAGGATTGCTATGAGTTGGAATCAACTTGATGGCACTTAACAAAAATAACATGAAAGATAGGGATCCTCTGTATCAACATTTTAAATCATAAAGATATATTTAAAACAATCTACTGGTTTAAATTCTTCCACATTATGAAATTAAGTATGTTTTCTTAATTTTATTTATTACAAATGCTTTCCTAACCAACAGTTAGGACTTCTATCAAATTTTAGAGTTTTCTGTGCATATAATTTTGCAAGGAAATTTAGGGCATTAAAAATGTCTGAAGGTAGATATGAAGGAAAAATTCTTGTCCCTCTCTAGAACAGGAACACTTAGCTCCTTTTGCTACTTTTATCTTTCTATCTGCCCACATGATAAGGTTAACTGTTACACAGAAACAAAGTTCATTGCATGATATCTATTGTTGGTGGTGGTGGTTTGTGCCATGGAGTCGGTTCTGACTCATAGAGACCCTGTACAGGGTTTCCGAGGCTGTAAATCTTTACGGGAGCAGAAAGCCTCATCTTTCTCCCGTGGAACAGCTGGTAGTTTCGAACTGGTGACCTTGCAGTTTGCAGCCCGATTTGTAACCATTAAGCTACCATGTTATCTATTATCTTCTATGATTCATTAAACCTTTAGAAATGTAACAGAATGATTACATCATTATCCCCATGAGATGCACTGACACAGGGGCAGCAGCAGTGGGCTCAAACTTAACAATGGTGAGGATGATGCAGGACTGGACACTGTTTGTTATGTTAGGCATAGGGCCACTATGAGTCCGAACCAAGTAGACAGCACCTAACAACAACAAAAGTCTGGAAACAACTATGAAATGTTTGAATGAGAATTGCAGTGCAATAGAAGAACTCAAATGAAACTAAAGCATTGTAAAACTACAAAAATTTAAATTATATGACTATTTCCAGTTTTTTACTATTGTTAGTTGTGTCATAAACATTATTTGTTGATGAGTCTGTGTATAATATCTTTTTATCTTCTGGGTAGAAATAACCAGATGTAGAATTGCTGAATCATATGCTAAGGATATGTTTATTTATTATAATAAGCGGCCAACTTATTAAGTAGCTGCAGCATCTTTCTTTTTCATAAGCAATATATGGGTGTTTCAGTTACTTCACAACCTCTCAAGACTTGATACTGTCAAGTCTTTAGTTTGTTTTCTTTTTAATGTTAGTTATTTGAATGAGTATATAGTTGTATCTCATTGTAATATTAAAACATATTCCTGATGATAAATGATATTGAACATTTCATGATATAATTATTGTTTATCAGTTGAACTTAACTTTGTAAAGTGTCTGATCATATCTTTTGCTTATTTTTAAAAATTTTCTTACTTTGGTTTCTTATTAAATTATAAGTTTTTAAAATATATCTTTTGGACATGAGATTTTTGTCAGATATGTTTCACAAATATTGTCTTCTGATCTATAACCAACATTTTCAATTTTTAAATGGTGCTTTATAAGGGGCAAATGTAAAAAATACACTGGTTGAAATCCAAATTGTCAATGTTTTATTTTGATATCATCTAATATGTATTTATTTGCCTAATCTAAAGATATAAGAAATTTTCTAAACTGTTTCTGCCACAGGTTTACGTTTTTCACTTGTATGTTTATATTGATGATCCATTGCAGATTAATGTTTGTGTATTGATAAGTGCTATCAATCCAGTTCTGACTCACAGCAACCTTGTATAGGGTTTCCAAAATGTGGCTGGTGACCTGCCAAGCACGTGGTTAGCTTTTCTATTCTGATCCTACAGCACCACAAGAGGACTCCAAAGTTTTTGTGTAGCATTAACATTGTAGTTCTTTCTTTTTTTTTTTCTTTTTTTCTTCAATAATGATATGCTATTATTTCAGCACCTGTGATGCAGTGAATTCCTTGATAAACTTATTTGTCATTCTCACTAAATGAGCAGTTGGTTGATTGTTATGTGCTGTGGAGTTGGTTCCAACTCAACAACCCAGAGGGTTTCTGAGACTGTAAATCTTTATGGGAGCAGAATGCCTCATCTTCGTTCCGCGGAACAGCTAGTAGTTTCAAACTACTGACCTTGAGGTTAGCAGCCTGACTCTTAGCCACTACTCTACCCAGCTCCATAAGACTCTGCAACTGTGAGGTGCTGTGACCCATCAAGGGGATTGCAAGCTTGCTGATAAAGTTAATAAAGTCTCAGACATCTCTGTGGGGGTGGGACTATGTAAATGAGCTATATAGATCTAAGTGTGGGAAGTGACCTTTGACATCTCTGTACCTGCTCAATTCTAGACAGTAGTGACTCCAAAGACAACTGTGACACACAGACAATTCCTCTCTTTTTGATTTCTGGTGGATTATTTGAATATTTTTTAGAATTACACTTTGATTTATTTATAATGTTCTTGAGGATATCAATCTGTATAATATTCTTAGTGGCTGTTCTTTGTTGTTGTTAAGTGCCATCAAGTTGATTCTGACACATAATTACCATGTACAGGGTTTCAGAGGAGCTGCTGCTGGGTTTAAACTGCTGACCTTGTGTTTCCCAGTCCAGTGTTTATCCTACAGCACCACACAAGGAGTCCAGATGCTAACATATACATAGATACCTAATCAAAACCTAGGGTTGTTAACGTTTTATGATTTGAAGTGTAAAGTATGCACTTCTCTTCTGGCCCCTTTATCCTTTCCACTTTTATATATAATTGTCTTAAATATTTCCTCTACATACATTTAGTATCACATCAGATGTCTGTGAGTTTGCTTCAACAGTAACAAAATAATTGAACAGAATTTAAGTGATGAAGGATAATCTATAATGTTTATTTCTTTATTTACTTGTTTTATTGCTCTTTCCTTCTGAAGATCTTTATCTTCTTCTGTTAGACTTTGTATTTGGAGAGCTTTCTTTATCCATTCTTTTTTCTAAGGTGTAGGTTTTCTAACAACGCATCATTTTAATGTTTTTTGTTTTTTTTTTAAATCTGAGAATGTCTTTATTTTCTTTTATATTCTTGATGTGTAACAAAATGTCCATTGCTTACTGAACTGATTTTGACTCACAGTGACAATATGGGATAGAGTCCAACTGTATCCAATTTACTCCAAGGCTATAAATCTTTACAGAAGCAGACTGTCAAGCAGACTGTCGTATCTTTTTCCCACAGAAAAGCTGGTAGGTTTCAACTAGCAACCTTGAATGAACCAGTTGAGTGTTTAACCACTATTCCAGCAGGGGACCCTCAGTAGATATAGTCATCAAATATATCATTTGGATTTAACAGTTCTTTTCTGCCAGCAACTTAATACTTTTCAATTTTGTTCTGTTCGCTACAATTTCAGAAGGGAAATTCACTATCATGCAAATTCTTTTCAAAAAGTATTTTTATACACAGGGTAGGGAAAAGACACAGGATAGTTTGGGTGCTAGGGAGGGAGACAATACAAAAGAAGGGGGAGGGGAATGGAAGAACAAAGCGGATGGGAGAACAATTAGGCAGGTTTGCATTGGCTAAGTGGGACAGGGGTAGATAATGATATATGTATAACCTTGGAACAACAGGGCTCTGGGATACAGGCATTGCGGCATGGTTTGAATGGGCAAAAGGGGGGAAATAATGTTAAGATGCTTCGCTGTCATTTGAATCATGGTTCCCCTTACATACCATTATAAAATAGACACTTGATAGGGAGAGAAAGGAATAGCTAAAAATATCACCATAGAAAGCTTGTAAGTCCATCTTCTGCCTATAACTGATTGGAATACCTAAAGTGGGGTACAACTTGCCCAGTGAAGGCAGCTTCCTGTGGAGTCTCTGCATTACATAAGACCATAGGTGGAATCCTGAACGGCATCCAGAATCTTCTGAGGTGGGAAATCTCTACTTGAAAGGACAAGCAGACCAGCCTAGAGCAGCTAGAAGAACAGCAGATACTTCTTGAAAGAAAGAACAACAGGAAAAATAAAAAATTATAACGGTAGTCAGACTGACTACTACAAGAACAAGCAAGTTGCTCACCCAGGAGATATCAAGGCAAATGATCGGGTCTCCTCAAGGCAAATCCCCTTCCAAGACTAAGACACAATGGGAATGTGTCTTAGTCTTGGAAGCAGACACAAGCAGACATGAACTCTGTCTGCTGACCATGTTGGTCACCAATAAGGGGAAGAGAAGGAAAAGCAGCAACAAAGCTGCAAGCTAAGTCCTACCACGTTCAATAGACTCCTGTGAACCCAGGTGAAAACCTGTTTGGTCAGCAGTATGGCAAGACCTGGCGACTCCTGGGCCCAAAGTCAGTGAACTAGCCATAGAGGACTAGAGTGGAAAGTGAAGCATCCAGCTGATAAGAAGAGAGGACATATTCACAAGAATACCCACACTTGCAGATAATACCCACTTGACCTTGCTTCAATGGCTAGATGATCAGAACTCAATTAGAGGAAGAAAGAAGAGGAAAAACAGAGAGATCTAATACAATTTGATGAACTTAACCTACACCTATGGATGCAGTAGCTCAAAAGAGGGAACAAATCTTTACAGCAAGGATCATTCCCATGCCCTCAATACAAGGGTAGACAGGGATGGGCAACTTAGACACTGGCTACCCAAAATGGGGAGGGGGCTACAAAGGCAAGAAGCAACTGGCTTACAAGCTTTCAAGAGGAAGCCTAGATCCAGAGGCGTGGAGGAAGGTAGAATCTCCACTGAGTAGTATCCAATCTGTCTGGGCGGGGCAAAAAAGAGGAGATGGGGTTAGAACTCATCTAGTTCAATAGTGAATAATTACTATCAGGACTAACTGTGAGGGTTGGGAATGTAAAGGTAGACATTTTGTAGCAAAAGAAGGGGAGTCGTTGACTTTGCAGTCCAGGAGCAGAGGTCCCTGGGACCATCAAGGGAGAAGAATGGAGAGCGGGACCCTACCCAGAGAAAGAGTGAAGCTAGAGATGGAGGCAGAGATGATGACGTGGAGAGATGGAGTGGCTGAGGACTCTAGACCCTGAGAGGGAGAGGGGCTGAGCTGACATCCAGGGGCAGGCATGCAGAGTGTACCCTTTGGTTGGTTGATGAGAAATGGAGGGGATTGTAACCATGGTGATGAAACAATATGATAGGATGAATGTAAAGCTAATGTTCTCCCATTATAAACTGTCACATAATTCACAATAAAACATAAAAAAAAGTATTATTTTAAGTTCCATTATTTCTTTCTCTTTATTTCTATAATTCTAATTATTATTTGCTTGAATGTGATTATCTTTGATTTATCCTGTTTGGAATTCTCTCATATTTCAAATATTGTAGTTTTGTATTTTATCACAATTGGGATGTTTTCAGTCATTATTTTTCAGTCACATGTAATCTCTTCTTTCCTTGTGATACTCTGATTATTTGTATTTTTGATCTATTGAATATTTTTCCAAAGATCATTGAGACTCTGTTAATACTTCCTCACTTTATTTTTCCTATGTTCATTAGACTGAATACATTCAACTAGTCTGTCATCAAATTCACTGGTTCAGGTTTTGTCACTGATATTCTATAATTGATTCCATCCAGTGAGAAGGAAAAAAAAAAAAATCAGTTATTGTAGCTTTCAGGTCTATCTATACTTTCTATTTGTTTCTTTTTTATAACTTCTATTTCTTGCTGAGAATTTCTATTTCTTATGAAATAAAATTTTAAGAGAATTTGTTGTTTATTTCTAAGATATTTTTATGGAAGCTTGTTTAAAATCCTTGTAAAATAAACTATATCTGACTCACCTTGATATTTGAATGCATTGATTATCTTTTCTCATCAAATTGCTGTTGTACTATGTCTCAAGAGTTTTTATGACTTCTTGGATATTTTGGTCATTATGTTAAGACACACTTGTTTCTGCCTAAGACATCCAGTTTAGTAGGCATTCACCCTGCTTTGGTTTAATGTCTAAGTTCTAGCCTAGTTTTTGTGAACTTTAATTTACATTTTAGTTTCTGAACACTTGCAATATTATCCTGGACTTCGTTGCCCTTCTAGCGCAAACTTCCAGAAGTCTCATTTATAGGATCATTGGTCAGTCTTGCAGAATGAAGGAAAAAGTCACTGAGACTTAATCTCCTTATGCTTCTTCTAGTTATTAAATGCTATTGAGTTGTTTCCAATCCATAGAAAGCTTGTATAGGGTTTCTGAGGAAGGGCTAGTGAGCTTGAACCATCGGCCTTGCATTTCAAATCAACTTTGCAGTCCAGCTTATTAAACCACAGTGCCACAGCAGGACTTTAGTGGAGAGCAAAGAGGCATAGGACTGCTACTGCTGGAGCTGCATGAATATGGGACCACATGTTGGACTCTCGTTCTGAAATAGAGGATGGGATAGCCAGGGCTCTGCTGCTGTAGGTGCCGGCAGATCACACCATAACCTGGCCTAGATTGTAAACCAGGCTGTAGCATATCAGAGGCTTAGCTGCTGCCACTGCTGCTGACAATTTGGATCATTAGCAGGGACTCCATTGGTGGAGCAGTGCTTGGAAATCTGCTTTCTAGGAGTTCTGGTATGACAATGTAGGGTAAGTACTGAACTGGTAACCACAAGGTCAGTGGCTCAAACCTGCCAGCCACTACTCAGAAACCCTAAGAGTTGGATCACCACTCATCTGTCAGTTTGTTGTACTGTGGTGGGTTGCCTGTAGCTATGATGCTGAAAGCTTTATTATATTAAATACCAGCAGGGTCACTTATTGTGGACAGGTTTCAGCTGAGCTTCCAGACTCAAACAGAATCACAGAAAAAGAGGAAGACAACTTCTGAAGGCTTAGCCACTAAAAACCTTAGGAAAAGCAGTGAAACACCATCAGCACCAGAATATTGAAACATAATGAATAGCACCAAAACATTTTCAGATATAATTCTGGAAGATGAGACCCTCATGTTGGAAAATGTGATTAGGGAAGAGCTGTGTCCTCAAACTGGAGTTCACCTTGATGACACAAATGGAGTAATATTTTCAGGACCCTCATTTGCTGATGATGCACAACTCAAAATGAGGAGAAAAAACTGTAAACATCCATGAATAATCTGAACATGGGACATAAAAAGTTTGAATGTACAAAAATTGAAAGTTGTCCTAAATAAAATGGAACGCATAATGATTAAGATCCTAGGCATTACAGAGTTGAAATAGACTGGTATTGGCCATTTTTAATGTGACAACTTCATGGTTTACTATGCCAGGAATGACAAATTGAAGAGGAATGGCATTACATTCATCATCATAAACAATATTTTAGGATCTATCTTGAAGCATAATGCTATCTGTGATAGAATAATATCCATATGCCTAAAAGGAAGACCAGCTAATACCATTATGCAACTTTATGCATCAACAACTAAGCAAGTGATGATGAAGTTGAAGAATTCTATCAACCTCTTAAGTCTGGAAATGAACAAATATGCAGTCAAGATTTATTGATGATTACTGATGATTGGAATGCAAAGGTTGGAAATAAAGAAGGATCAGTATTTGGAAAATATCTCCAGAAATGATATTGGAGATCGCATGATAGAATTTTGCAAGAAAAATGACTTCTTAATTGCAAATATCTTTTAAAAATAACATAAAATTATACACGTGGACTTCACCAGATGGAATACACAGAACTAAAACGACATACATCTGTGGAAAGAGACAGTTGGAAAGCTCCATATTATCGGTCAACAAAGCCAGAGGCAGACTGTGGAACAGACCATCAATTTCTAAAATGCAAGTACAGGCTGAAGCTAAAAAAAATTAACACAAGTCCACAAGAGCCAAAATATGAACCTGAATCTGTCCACCTGAACTTAGAGATCGTCTAATAAAACAGATTTGATGCATTAAACACAAATAACCTAAAACCAGAAGAGTCATGAGATGCTATCAGGAACATCATACAGAAAGAAAACAAAAGTTCACTTAGAAGACAAAAGAGAAGAAAGAAACCAAAATGGATGTCAGAAGATTGTTGTTGTTGTCAGGTGCCATCGAGTCAGAACCGACTCATAGCGACCCCATGCACAGCAGAACGAAACAATGTCCGATCCTGGG
>NW_006408521.1:3822718-3834343 GCF_000296735.1 Chrysochloris asiatica | reverse complement strand
AGTGATCCATATTTGTCCCTATCCCAAAGACAGGTCACAGAATGGAATGCAGAAATCTTCAGACAATGTCATTTAAATTACATGTAAGTAAAATTTTGCTAAAGGTAATCTTTAAATGGATGTAACAGTACATTGATAGTGAGCTTTCAGTGGTGCAAGCCAGATTCCAAGGAGGACATGAAAAGAGGTATATCATTGCTGATATCAGTTGCATCTTGGCTGCAAGCAGAAACTACCAAAAAGATGTTTACTGTGCTTTTATTAAATAAAGATTTTCAACTGTGGATAATGACAAGCTGTGGGCAACATTACAGAGAAAGAGTATTCGGGAACACTCAATTATACTCCTGAGGAACCTGTATATAGACCAAGAAGCAGTTGTTAGAAAAGAAAGAAGGGACACTGAAAGGTGTGCATCAAGATTGTATCCTTTCACCATACTTATTCAATATGTACGCTGAACAAATAATCTGAGAAGCTGGATAATATAAAGAAGAACGTTGCATCAGGATTGGAGGAAGACTCATTAATAGCCTTCAATATGCAGATGATACATCCTTGCTTACTGAAAGTGAAGAAAACTTAAAATACCTACTGATGAAGATCAAATACCACAGTCTTCCCTATGGGGTGCACCTCAGTGAAAAGGAAATAAAAATCCTCACCACTTGAGCAACAAGTAACATCATGATAAATGGAGAAAAGATTGAATTTATCAAAAACTTAATTTTCTTTGATTCATCATCAACACTCATGGAAAAAGCAGTCAAGAAATCAAACGTATTGCATTAGACAAATATACTTCATAAGACCTCTTTAATGTGTTCAAGAACAAAGTAGTCAGTTGGAGGACTAAAGTACTCCTGATCCAAGTCATGGTATTTTCTAATTATTTCTATATTCGTATGAAAGTTGGACAATTAATAAGGAATACAGTAGGAAAACTGATGCCTTTATTACAGTGTTGGAGAAGAATATTAAAGGTACCATGCTAGAAGAACAGAAATTTATTTTGGTAGAAGCTTAACCAGAAGGGTCCTTAGAAGCCAATATGGCCAGACTTCATATTTCATATTTTGGACATATTATCAGAAAGGAGCAGTCCCTGGAGAAGAATATCATGCTTGGTGAAGTGTTGTTGTTGTTGTTAAGTTCTATCAAGTCGGTTCCTACCTATAGCAACCCCGTATAGGGTTTCTGAGGATTGGCTGGTGAGCGTGAACCATTGACCTTGCAGTTCAAGCCAAATTTACAGTCCAAACTATTCACCCATAATGCCATACCAAGATTCTTTAAAAACATGTGTAGAGACAGCAAAAAAGAAGTAGAACCCCAATAAGATGCATTAGACAATAGCAACATAACAATTGTGAGAATGGCACAGGACCAGGTAGTGTTTCATTTTGTTGTGTATAGGGTAGATCTGGGTCAGAACTGATTTGATGGCATTGGTGTGGCGCTATGGGTTAATGCGCCAGACTGCAAAGCCATTTGAACTGCAAGGTTGGTGGTTCAAGCTCACCACACAGGGTCACTATGGGTGGGAATCAACAACAACAACCAGTCGGAAGCAGCTTGCTGGAACACAACAATAGAACAACAATATGTCCTTTGGCCATGAAAAACCATCTTTTCCTTTTTTTTTTTTCCCTTTTCTTTTTTATTCTACGCCAATTTCTGATTCTTGTTACAGGCCTCTTTGGTGTTTAGGGTATTTCAAAAATAAAAAGAAAACCCAGGAAACAACATATTGTCATTCATCAACTAGCCAGTCTGCCTTCTCTTCAGCTTTCTGACTCTTTTACCATTGTCTTTTAAATAACTTTCAGAATGTTTCATTTAATTTGGAATGGCAAAACAGGAAAAGAAGAGTCTGTTCTATTTTGTTCTGACACCTTAGCTATTATTTTTATAGCTGTGATTATAACTTTTATTTATAAATACTTAGCAATTAACAATGTCTCTGGAACATGCAACGTTTTTGGCAAAAAACAAAAAAAAGGTGAATGAATGAATAGCACATGAGAGGTTGCCTACATAAAAGGAATAAAACAAGGGAAAAAGAAATAAAGGAATGAATGAAAGTTGAAAAAGAACGGAAGGGAAAGAAAGAATGCTAATGTTGAAAGGCTATTTAAGTGTGGTGCTGTGGATTAATTCGTTGGACTGCAAAGTCAGTTTGAGCCACAAGGTCCAGTGGTTCAAGCTAGGAGTCAGAATCAACTTGAAGGCACTTAACAACAACAACAAGATGTTGAAAGTACACCAATCTTACTTGTGTTACCAATGTAGTTCTTTTTTAAGCAGTTAACTTCATTGTGAACTTAGGTTTTTTTCATTTATAAAACAAAAGACTGTTTACAATTTAAGTTACTTGCACGTGGGCTCTCAAGTTTCTTTGAAAGTTGCAATTGATGCTCTATGTAAAAGTGGTGTGTTATGCTTTTAGTTGGAGCCCTAAAGGCAATTTGCAAGGCCCTGTACACAGCTGTAAAGAAGTGGGGATCAACAGGAAGCCCATGGAATTTGTGCAAAACAATAGCTATTCTATTTGTCTTGCAAAACAAAGTGGTGGTGCTGGTGGTGGTGTGCCATGGAGTCAGCTCCAACTCACAGCGACCCTGTGCAGGGTTTCTGAGGCTGTAAATCTTTACGGGAACAGAAAGCCTCATCTTTCTCCCGGGAAACGGCTGGTAGTTTCACATTGCTGACCTTGAGGTTACCAGCGGGACTTGTAACCTC
Organism: Chrysochloris asiatica; assembly: GCF_000296735.1. Taxonomy (NCBI): domain Eukaryota; kingdom Metazoa; phylum Chordata; class Mammalia; order Afrosoricida; family Chrysochloridae; genus Chrysochloris; species Chrysochloris asiatica. The sequence goes on along the minus strand of NW_006408521.1, from coordinate 3,831,601 downwards.
TACATTACCACAGCTCCTTAAGTTACAATTAGAGATACCAAAACTGAAAGGTGCAACAGAGAGCATCTGATCACTCTCTCTTAACATTCTAAATATGTTCACATATTCAGAGAAACTGACCTAATGGATATTATCTTTGAAAATCAAGAGCAAACATTTGTTGGCTAATGCCCATCTAGTCAATGCCTTTGTTGGAACTTCTGTTCCCACACTAATGCATATTTCATTTAATTTATGTACTTTGTCTTGGTGCTATACTATTGTTAAGTGCTGCTGAGTCAGTACTGACCTATAGTGATCCTGTATAGCATTTCCAAAGAGGGGCTGGTGAGCTTGACAGGCCAACTTTGTTTCAAACTGACTTTGCAGCCCAATGCATTAACCCACAGCATCACATCAGGACTCCTGGTACACTACTGCTGTTGTTGTTGTTAAGTGCTGTTGAGGTGGTTCCTACCCATAGTGACCCTGCATAGGGTTTTCTAGAAACAGCTGGTGAACTGTTGACTTTGCTGTTCAAATCGACTTTGCAGTCTAGTGCATTAACCCAAGTCTGGGAATGTGCTGAGAGTAATTATGTTTACTCTTTTAGCCCCAAGTTACTAATGCCCTTATATAAAGAATGTTAAGCAAACAAACTTTGGGATTGTCAACAGAGAAACAATATATAAATAAATCATTAAAATCTAACTGTATTACTAATATGCAGATTTTATACACACACAAAGTCATCTCTAACCAAAAATTATGCAGTACATTTGACAGGTGCATAGGATGCTTCTTAAACACACACACATATGTGTAGCTGCCATTTATGTTGCTGAAAAGGACATTTGAAAGGAATAAGTTGTTGATCTTGCAGAATTCTATCATGTGATGTTTGGTGTCACATCTATCACCAAGACCATTTTTCCTATTGGTCCCCACTTTTTGTTCCCAACTTTTGCATTCCAATCACCAGTAATTATCAATGTATCTGGATTGCATTTTTGTTCAATTTCAGTCTGAAAAAGTTGGTAGAATTCCTCAAAATCTTCATCATTGACTTTAGTTACTAGTGCATAAATTTGAATAATTCTATAATGGTATAAATGTTTATTTTTGTTCTCCATAATGGTTTACAGAAGTCACACATGTTTTTCCACACTTGAAATAAAGATAGCCAACTGACAGATTTAAAAAGCATATATTTAAATTCAATTATATTGATGTTTTCCATTTTGGACAGTGCAATTGTAGAGTACTTGAAAGCAGTCGTGGGTCTCTGAGAATGCAACTTAATATTCATGCTACAGCCCTCTCTTTTCTCCTTGTAAGAAGGAATACACAAAGGAGCAGTTTCAATGTCTTTATTTTAACCATAGGTTTCTACTTGTAAGCATACATTCTTTTCTTTTCTTTTGTTTTTTTCTTTCCTTCCTCCATTTTGTTTGGCTTTGTTGATTTGTCTAAGCATAGGCATCACAGAAACAGGTGGAGATCTGATTTTTTGCTGCTGTTGTTTTATGGTATTTAAAAATTTATGCTAAATAAAAAATGTCTTATTTTGATCAAATAATGGTACAAACAAATCCCTTGCCTAGAAACTTCATCCCACCCCTGATTTATGTTTGTTTGAAGGAACTACTTTGAACTTGCAGCTATTTCTTTTGAAGTTTTCCTTGTTATGTAAAAAATGCTTAAGTGTAATAATTATATTTTATATATTATCCATTTGCTCTATCTACAGCAGAGAAGGATACACCTCTCTTGTATGCCCCAACATGTGTGCACACACACTCATATGTATCAACTAGATATTATTGTTCCTTTATTTTTCAAAAATACATACATGGGTGTTGTTAAATACCTTTGTGTCAATTTTGACTCATAGCTACCCTGTATTGGGTTTACAAGGAGCAGTTGGTGGGTTTGAACTGCCAACTTTGTGGTTCACAGTCCAGTGCTGATCCTAGGCATCACAACAGGAGTATGCTGCTGTTGTTGTTGTTAAGTGCCATCAAGTTGGTTCCAACTCATAACAACCCTGTACAGGGTTTCTGAAGAGTGACTGGAGAGCTTGAACCACCAACCTTGCAGTTCAAACCAACCTTGCAGTCCAGATAATGAACTGATAGCACCACATGAGGACCCCAATATTAGTTAAATCAATATTCAGTGTTTATGCAAATGTTGTTATTATGTGCCTTAGAGTAGGTTCTGTTTCATAGTGACCCTGTATAGGGATTCTGAAGAGTGGCTGGTGGGTTTTGTCTGCTGACCTTGCAGTTAGCAACCCAGTATTTATCCTATTGCACCATAACAGGACTCTGTCTATACAGATGTTGTTGTTGTTAAGGTTGTCGAGTTGGTTTGACCCATAGCGACCCTGTATAGAGTTTCCGAGGAGCAGCTGGTGAACTTGAACCGATGACCTTTGATTCAAACAGACTTCATAGTCTAGCATATTACCCCATAGCACCATAATAGAGATATGTAAATTATACTCACTGCTGAGGCAGGATTTGGGGCAGAAAAATCTATATTTTCTACACTGATGTGTACTTTTATGTGAACACTATTAGTTTCTTTCAACCCTTTTACACATTTCATCCCAGAGGACGTTCAGAAATACATCCAATTAGTGATTTTGGAAGGAGAAGAAGAACAGATTAGACTCCACATCTTTGTCTTGCCTCTTTCTTTTGAGAATGAACTTGCTCAAGAATTTTTTTCTTCCATGATATATGGTTTATGGTTCCATGCTCTGTTCTGGCAAAATACGGAAGGTATGTAGGTCTAAGGGATAAAATAGCATTTTAGGAAGCAGAACATATGGATTGCTAAAGAAATCTACGTGGCCAGGGCCTGTATCTTTGGCCTTGGACTTTAGTAGATGAGTAGGGTATTGTCAAAGTTTGTGAGGCATATGTCATACTGTATACAGTTTCTTTGATATTAATTGCTGAGTTTGAGTAAAATAATTTGAACTGCAGTTGTATAAGATAACTTAAGAACTGAAATGTTGACTTATGATAGATTTGACAACAAGTACGTGACTATTCCTATAGAAGCCTGACTGTACACCTAGGGTTTTGATAATTAAATAGGGATCAAGGACTTCAGCAAAGGTTTAGGATCTGCACAAATTCTAACAAGTAGACTGTGGTGGTGACATTTTGACAAGGTATCTGACTTTTCTGATCATTATTTTTCTTATGTAAGTCACTGAAAATGCCTAATTCATATAATTTTTAAAAAGCATGTGCTTTTAGGAGATGTTGTTGTTGTTAAGTACTGTGGAGTTGGTTCCAACTCATAGTGACCCTGTACAGGGTTTTCGAGGCTGTAAATCTTTATAGGAGCAGAACACCTCATCTTTCACCCATGGAGCCACGGGTAGTTTTGAACTGCTAACCTTGAGGTTCACAGCCCGACTCATAACTACTATGGTACCATATATAAGTTAATGAATGTACGTGAATTAGCACAGTGTGGTAATTAGTGAGGGCCAAATATTAGATATTAATGTTATTATTTGTGTTCTTTATATTACTCAGAATCCCATGGGAATTGTAGGCAGAAAAATATATATACAATATATTAAAATGGATAGGGGGATGAACAGTAACATATCATTCAAATGGTATAGTGAATTATTTAGCCTTAGTCTTTGTAACCACACCAAATGTCTCTTTTCCTGATGAGCCTGAGTAGACGATGGAAGATTATATATATAGGATTATATAGTCCGTTGTGAGTTATTGTTCGTAGAGTTAATATTGACTGGGTATGAAATAAGCCATCTCAGAAGCAGGACAGGGGGTCTCACTACCATCAGTGAAGAACCAGGAGCAGAGGGAATCCTTTTAATCCAGACCTCCCTACACATTGACTGTCCTCATCCCAGGGACAGAAAGCTGTAATATGGAGAGGTGGCAGAGGAACCACAGCAGCAGGAGCAGCCGAACCTAGAGGCAGAACTTGAGCATGGTGGGTTTCCTAGCCCACGGAGCAAGTAACACTGCGAGACTTTGGGCGGGAAGCTTGCTGGCTAAGTGGGGTGCCTTCAGGCACTTAACTGGGAGAGCTAGGTTAGGAACTAGAGCGAAGTGCCTTCAAGCTGAGGCATATGGTGGCATGGAGTGCCCTGTAAGCACTATTCAGCAGTTTGAAAGGAGCTTGTTAACACTGCCAGGAAAGTGCTGAGGCCAAGCCAAGGGACTGAGGGCAAGAGAGAAACCGACCTGCGGGCACAGCAGAGGGGAGGTGGACCTTATCTGTACCTTGAATATTTCTGAGGATGAATTGTAACCTGTTAATTTCCCTAATAACCACAATAACTGTGAGTTTGGTGTCTGATTTCTGCGTGGCCATTGCAATGGCTTATGAAATCCCGCTGAATAAAGTGGGCTGCGGGAAGAATGATTATTGCCACATGTTTTGCAGTTGCTGACCCCAAATGAGAGTTGTAATCACTACAATTGATTCAGGGTATACAGTACTTTGTAAGACATTTCATAATTTTAATAATTCTATAGCTTTGGACAATTATATAATCATATCCCTGGAGGTCACATTTCTTTAACTAATTAATATTGATTATATCATTTTTACTATTTCTATAACAATTTTAGTATCATGTTTTATTTGTTCTTGAAAAATGGAATTGCATTTACAATTATAGATAATTGGAATGCTTTTATCTCATTCCTGTCTAGAAAAATAAATCACTGAAGGATACTAAAATTAAACAATAATCTAAGCAATGAATATTTTTCATATTAAGGATGAGAACCATAAATTACATTTACAATTTCCCTCTATTTAATCACTGCTCCTTTTTATTAAACTAGCTATAATATATAAATAAATATAAGCACACATACTCAACAGGTAATAAGAGACAATTGTATATATGAGAGTGAGTCAAAAATTATCCACACTCCAATTATATTAAAATGCCCATGTCCACAGCTGATGACAACACTAAACGTCATGTGAAATTTTCGAATAGATGAGTGATGGTGGACTATGTGGTAAATCATTTGCAAATCAGCCATGCCTCTACCTATGAAATAATCCACAGTATGCTTGGGTTTTGAAAAGTTTGTGATAGATGGGTACTGAAACAACTCTGGGAAAAACATAAACAGAAGCCTTTGGACATCTGAAAATAAAATTTGGATCGCTACTCAAAGGAAGGTAAGTTTCCTTAAAAAAAAAATTGTTATTGGTGATGAGACTTGGATTCATCACTATGAGCCTCAGAGTAAACAGCAGAACATGGAATGGAAATGTTTTCAAGCACCTACCAAGAAAAACGTCAAAAGTCAACCATGAGCAGTAAAATTGAAGCTTACAGTTTTGGGGGCTTCTCAAGGGCCAGTATTGGAACATTATCAGTAAAAAGTTTCAACAGTCAATAAGTGCTCATTATAGTGAGATACTCACTGAAGAGCTGAAGCCCAAACTTCAAATTAAATGCAGAGGACTGCTATTCAAGGGTATTATGATGTTGTGTGACTAGGTCCGCATGCCTGTGTCCACAATGTTGACACTCTGCAAAAACAGGCCTCTCTGTAGTCTTGATCCTGCTCCATTAAAATTTTACCTGATTGGTCCCCTGAAAGCAGCCTGTCCCGGATGAATGTTCACCTCTGATAAAGAAGTGAAGATAGTAGGGCATTTGTAGTTTGCAGCTCAGCCTAAAACATTTTTAAATAAGGGAATATGAAAGCTTGTTGACAGATGGGCAAAGTGTATTTATTGAAAAGCAAGGAAAGTATGTTGAAAAATGATTTATCTTTTCTAAAAATTGATTAAAATAAATTCTTCAGCTAGAGTGTGGATTATTTTTGACTCACATCATATATGTGTATCACGTGTATATATGTGCAGTATTTATTCCCATAGAATAAAAAAGTTATAAAGAAAGCAGAACAGATGTTAATACATATGTAATGGTGTATTTGGTTCTTATGAAACCATACTGTGTTTTATAAAAATACATGTTTAGGTGTGACAATGAAAGTAACAATCCCCAAATGAATAGAGAAATAGAGTGAGGGATGTATCTGAGTCTTGTGGAAAATCTTCTGAACTAATGTTCAAGTTGTAGCTATTTGTTGACTCAGTTAAATCTTTCATTAATGAAATTATATGCAAAGTGTAAAATTGATGTTATCACACAAACATACACACAAACCAACCCCCTCAAAATTTCTTGAGGCATATATCTGTGCAAATGGATACATACAAAAGTGAAAAGATAGGTTCTAAAAGTATATGCAAGTATTTGGGTCATATTTAGACAACTAATAGAGTGTCTATTATGTGATATCAGTTTAGGTGTTTTAGATTAGTCAGATGAATTAAAAGAAAATGCTTCTATACCAGATAATTCATGTTTCAGAAAGCTGCTATATTTTAAGACTTGGTCCACAAAAATTTGAGATGGTTTCTATATCAGTGGAGAGATAAAACAGCAAAATCACATGAAGTTAAAATAAATCTTAAAATATAAGATTAAGAATAGGGATGTGTGAGCCAGAGTAGTCACATAACAAAAGTGTGAGAAAGAATAGAGATTAGGTTATATAGGGTTCTTAGAGGCTAATAAAGTTTAACTTTATCTTAAATCCTCAGATTTGAATGAAAACATTTTAAAAAATGTTCAATTTGGATTATAATATTCATTATCCATAGCTATCTATCCAGGTAGGTTTGAAACATCAACTTTAAGATTAGCAGTCCACTATGGTCAGCAATTCAAAACGACCCACTGTTCTGCAGGAGAAAGATTTCTGCTCACGTAAAGATTTACAGCCTCAGAAATCCTGTACAGGGTTGCTGTGAGTTAGAATTGACTCCACAGTACATAACAACAACTTATTCTGTAGCACCATACCAGAAAGTATACTGAATGAAAAATCAATAGACTGATACTTAGTCATGGGTCTGTCTTCATCCAACTGCAAGACTTTGAATGAGCTGCTTCATCTTCACAGGCTGAAATGTCTTCCAGCGTAAAATGGATGAAACATGCCCAGTGTCAATTCACCTTGTTGAAAGTCTTTATCTTTCTCACTGACCCCCTACTTTCCCAAGCATGATGTTCTTCTCCAGAGACTGGTCCCTCTTGATAATAATGTCAAAGGACAAGAAATGAAGCCTCCCCATCTTGACTTCTGAGAACCATTCTTCTAAGGCAGATTTGTTTGTTCTGCTGGCAGTTAATTATACTTTCAATAGTCTTTGTCATCACCATAATTCAAATGCCTTGATTCATCTGTAGTCTTCCTTATTCATTGTCTAAGTTTTACATGCATATGAGATGAGACTGAAAATACCATGGCTTAGGTCAGTTGCACCTTAGCCCTCAAACTGATGTCTTTGCTCTTTAACACTTTAAAGAGTTCTTTTGCAGCAGATTTGCCTAATGCAATATATCATTTTATGTCTTGACTGCTGCTTTCATGAGAATTGATTGTGGAAACAAGCAAATTGAAGTCTTTGACAATATCAAACTTTTCTTCATTTATAATGATGTTATCTATTGGTCTAGTTGTGAGGGTTTGTGTTTCCTTTACATTCAGGTGCATTTCATGTTGATAGCTGGAACTTGCATATGAGCAATTAATTGTCTGTTCCATAGTCTATCCCTGGCCTTGTTTTGGCTGATGATATTGAGCTTCTCCATTTTCTTTTCCCACAGATGTAGTCAATTTGATTTCTGGGTATTCCATCTGGTGAGGTCCATGTGTATAGTTCACCTTTTATGTTGTTTAAAAATGTATTTGCCATCAATAAATCATTGGTCTTGCAATATTCGCTCATGTAATCTCCAGCATATTTTCTATCACCAAGGCCATATTTTCCACCTACCAACCTTTCTTTGCTTTCAGATTTTGCATTCCAATCACTAGTAATTATAAATGCATCTTGATTGTATGTTTTGACAAGTTTCAGGCTTAACAAGTTCATGGAATTCTTCAATTTAATTATCATTACTTTTTGTGGTTGGTGCATAAATTTGAGTATTAGTGATATGAACTGATTATCCTGTATGGATATTCTCCTGTCACAGATAGCAGTATTGTTGTTGTTAGGTGCCACTGATAGCAGGGTACTTCAGGGTAAATCATGAGGTTTTTTTTTTTTTGGATGATGAATGTCATGTCATCTTTGACAATGAATGCAAAGTCATTCATTTTGAATTTGTTGCTCCCAGCATAATAAATCATTATAGTTTTCTGATTCAAAATAGCCAATACCTGTCCATTTCAGCTCACTAATGCTTGATATTGATCTTTATGAATCCCATTACATTTTTGACACTCTCTAATTTTATTAGCTTCATACATCATGCATTCCACGTTCTGATTATTAAGGGATGTTTGCAGATGTTTCTTCTCATTTTGTATTGTGCCCCATCAGCAAATAAAGGTCCCCAAACTCCATCCATATCATTAATGCCAACTCTATTATAAGGAGGAAGCGCTTCCCAGTTGTATTCTGTATGCCTTTCATCCTGAGGGGCTCATCTTTCAGCACTATATCTGACAATGTTTTTCTGGTGTTCATAAGATTTTCTATTACTAACCATTCAGAAATGGTGATCCACTTCTCCTTCTCTTAGTCTGTCTTAATCTGAAAGCTCTGCTGAAACCTGCCATTATGGGTGACTCTGCTGCGATTTCAAATACCATTGGCATCATTTTCAGCATCATAGTAACATACAAGCCATGACAGTATAACAAACTGACAGGATTATATCCTACCTTTGCTGAAAGAAAAATATATAGAGAGATATAACATCTTCCAACCATAAATTTTTTGAAACTCTCACCCTACTTACAAGTTTTGTCAATAGTTACTATCCTCACAGATACATAATAAAAA
>NW_006408521.1:3813531-3821643 GCF_000296735.1 Chrysochloris asiatica | reverse complement strand
TCTATTTTACAATAGTAGGCAAGGGAAACCAATATTTGTAAGACAGTCAAGCATCTTAACATTATATACCCTCTTCAGACTATGCCTCAATCGCTGTATCACAAAGCCCTCTTGTTTAAAGTTGAACACATATCACTAGTTACCTCTGTCCCATTTAGCCCATGCAAACCTGCCTCAGTGTTCTCTTATCTACTTTGTTCTTCCATCCCCCTCCCCCTTCTTATGTATTGCCCTCCCCAACACCCAAACTATGATGTGTCTATCCCCTACCCTGTGCTCTACTGCCCCTCCCTCCACCACTCCCATCCCCACCTCTTTGACCCCCCGCCCCCCACTGATAACCAACAAATAATTTTGTTTCCCCTTTTAGTAGGGGTATCTTTTCTTGAGCTTTTACAATTATGGTCTTATGGAATATTTGTCCTTTTGTGACTAATTTCACTCAGCATAATGTCCTCTATGGTTCATCCATATTATATACAGTGGCCTACAGCTTCATTATTCTTCAAGGTAGCATAATGTTCCATTGTGTGTATGTACCACAGTTTGTTTATCCATTCTTACAATGATGGGCACTTAGGCTGTCTCCATCTTTTTGCTATTGTGAATAGCGCTGCTATGAACATTAGTGTGTATATATCTACTCATGTTGTAGCTCATATTTCTTGTGGATATATACCAAGTAGAGGAATTGCTTGATCATGCAGTATTTCTATTTCCAACTTTCTGAGGAAGCACCATACTATTTTCCATAGTAGTATATTTGTTAACATTATGTGTTTATTATTATTTTTCTGCATATTGGGCAGTAATACTTATATTTAGGACTGTATTATTTATATTTGTCAAGTGGAAATAAACTTATATTTGAGGAAAGAAGGGATATTGCACATTTGAAAGATTTCTTACTAATTAACAACTAACCATCCACCTTATTAGATACAGTGAATATTTGCTACCTTTATTTCTTTTTAGACAGGATTGAGGACATACTTTTAAAAATGATACAATTAATGCCACTTGCATAATTGCTCATTCAGTACATATCTATTTCTTGCAGCTTCCAATGGGATGATGATGAGTAAGTCCCCAATGACATGGGGAACAAAAGTAACTTATAGTAAGAGCAGCAAAGTATGCAATGGAACCAGGTGTTTATACCCCAAATGACCTGCTATGAGCTATGTTCCTGTCGCTGAGGTTCTGGTTAGCTCTGATTCTTACCTCTGAAATGGGAATTATGATTATTTAACAAAATTCAAGTGATTGTACCAGATATACTTTTGAGCCTCTGGTAGTTCTGAGAACCAGGATTCTCCCACTGAAGATGACTCAGTGTATTAAGATGGATCATCTATTCCTGGTTTTCTCCCAATGATATGTGTGAATCTGAGCTGGTCTAACTCTCAGCAGTACTGTTGAGAATGTAAGTTTTTTTTCTTGTACATTCAACAAATATTGATTCAGGATCTAAATTCTTTTGTTTCTGTTTCAGATGAGACTCCCTCCAATTTCTTGAAGTCCTTTGTTCCTCATGATCACAGGATTATACTTTAAATGTGGGGATACAAATTCTGAGCAACAACTTTGATTTTTCAGTTAAGTAACGATTTTCATGCCTTTGAGTTTTCCCAGCCACCTTATGTATGGCAGATACGACTGTATTCTTTTGAATATCCGATCGCTGCTTCTTACTCAGTTAAACAGAAAAAAAGAAAAAGTTGGATAGATTGCCACCATGCTAAGGATCCCTGGTGTTGCTGTAGGATAAGCAATATGCTATTAACCACAAGGTCAGCAGTTCAAATTTGCTATCTGTTCAGAGGGAGAAAGATGAGGTGCTCTCTACTTCCATAATGCTGCACAGCCTCAGAAACCCTATAAGGGTCACTATGGGTCAGAATCAACTCAATGGTACTGGATTTCTAGAAAAGGAGTGTGTTTCACAAATTTCAGTACATAGAGCTAAACGCTGGGCATTGAGTTATAGGTGGGAATACTTTGTATTAGCAGGAAATTTCCTTAAAAGAGAAAAAAAACCCATCCATATTACCGACTGGTTAGAATATTGGTGTGATGGCTAACATTTAACAGTCATCCTGGACACTGTGGAAACTGCCCAAGAAATTTCAAGACAGAAGAAGCCTGTCACCCAAACAACAAACTCGGAACTGTCAAGTTCCCACTATCTTTTCTTTAATTCAATAATTAACTTGTAATTTAGCTAAGTCACTACTTTTATTTTTTTTTTTAACTTTTTATTACTTACAATCAAATCTAATCCTAGCAAGTTGAATCTTACAAAATGTTGTTGTTAAGTCCTGTCAAGTCTGTTCAGTATCACAGCTTCCCTGCTTATGCTTTTTGAGGAGTGGCTGCTGGGTTTGAACCACCAACCTTTCAGTTCAAACCAGCCTTGCAGACAAGTGCTTTGCCTATAGCACCACACCAAGACTCCTTAAAAAGGCACATATTAAGTACATTAACAAATGCCTTTTGAATAACTGACCACAGTTTTGTAGGCTATAAATTAACCTAAGTAACATACATGTGTGCACGTATGTTACCTGTGCTTATAAAAATAATTCCTATAATGATATGAGTGTAAGTCAAAAAGTATTGCTACAAAATCTTATAAATCTTTTGTGAAGCTATTGCTTTTCAACATATGCTCCACCTAGGTCTATACACCTCTGAAGGCAGTGTTTTCATCTTTCTAAACTTTGCCTAAATAATCTTGTGCTTTCATTCACTCCATGTCGTAAGGAAACAAAATGTAATCTGAAGGAGAGAGGTCAGGGCCTTTGGGTAGATGGGGTAATGCTTCACAATACATTTCTTGTGGGATAGCCCTTACTATTCTTGTAAAATGAATGGGTGTATTCTTGTTATGGAAAACAAATTTCTCAGCACCACATAGATTTACAGCCTCTGAAACTCTAAAGAGGGTTGCCATGAGCTGGTACCGACTTGACATCACTAACAAAAATATAGTAAAGTAATTTCCACACTGAGAAAACAATTGTTCATTTTGGATTATTGAAAATATAATTTCATTGTTATTTAGATTTCTATTTCACTGAATTACTTTATTTTAAATGTGTTACTTTATTGCCAAAATTATTATGAAATTCAAAAGTAGGAAAATATTCACCACCTCAAATGTCTGCTATAATGCATCTTTCCTAGGAAGCTACTAGAAAATGCACTCTATAGTAAAGAGAAAACAAATCAAAAGCAAAGCAAAATTGGAGTACACGAAATGGGGATTCCAAAAAAAGAAAGAATTGAATTATAAATCTGGATGGATAAATAGGAGATTTCCAATAAAATGCCTAAGTAACAATTGCCCCTCCTTTGCCGCTCTTTCACTATGAAGGCACCAGGAACATAGAATTCAACTGGAAAAAAGTTAGAGAAAATCTAGACTTGATCATGTAAATCATCACACCAATGGGACTAATGCAAATTGCAATGTTTAATTTTGTACCTTTGATGAAATAAAAAGTTAGGATAGAAAGTTAACGCAGTTATAGAAAAAAAAAAGTATGTTACATTTTTCACATACATGTTGCATTTTTTCACTTCGATATTTGCTGTCCACTAAATAAGTTATCAATTCTTTTGCCCAAATGATTTCAAGGTATACTTTATTACCAAATTGTAGGTGATATTAATTAAAACTGTTCTTTAAAAATGGATAAATATTTGTTAGGCAGACAAGACATGAATACACCATACACATGAGGTTAAGTTAAAAAGTATTGCTACTAATGTTCTTGCTGTGATGCTGTAGGATAAGCACTGGACTGATAACTGTCAGGATGGTGATTCAAACCTACCAAATGCTCCTCAGAAACCCCATAGAGGGTTGCAATGAGTCAGGACTGACTTGACAACACTTAACAACAAAAACAGCTAAGGTTCATGTAGGCTCATACAGGTATTTCAAACAAAATGCATTTAAATGTCTAAAATCAGAGGATGGACACAGATAAGTTCCCTCAATAATAAAACTGTATTAGTCTCATTATGGTGCCTTCAAAAAAAGTCCAATCAAAATGGTGGTTTCTGAGGGTATCTGCTGAACCCACTAAATTCAACACAGAGAAGTCAGTTCAGAAAGTTATGGGGACTGATTCTTTTGAAATCTCCAAGAGGTAATCTAGCTACATTGTCTCGAATGACACAGGATGATCACAGGGGCTTATTAGGAAGAATTTTAAGAAAATTGAAAACTGCATTAGTGAGAAAAAGCACAGGAGAGTAGCACTGAGGAAATTTTCCCGTTACAACAACACATCTGCTCATTCCTTGAGTGCAGCAAAGGCTGGCTCATGAGAAACTTGGTTTATTTACCCTACAACCCTGATCTTGACCCATCAGACATTTTTATTTCCAAAAATTTAAAAAAATATATATTTAAAAGTACAATGATTTGAGTCTCTTGATGATTCCCAAACTGCCATTTTGACATAATATAAGTCAAAGGTCCTAGGATTCTTTGGGGAGGGGTTTTTGTTGTTAAGTACCATCAAGTCGGTTCTGACTTATAGCCACCCTGTATAGGGTTTCAGAGGAATAGCTGGTGAGTTTGAACTGCCAACCACATGATTCAAATGACCTTGCAATCCAGTGCTTATCTTACAGAACCTCTCTCAGAAATGTATAAACCTACATAGATGATATGTTAATAAACAGTAGCTTCAAATTTTAATATTCTTGTTTAATCAAGGTTTACATGATTTTTGTCCTGGTGTGGCACTGTAGGATAAGCACTGGACAAAAAAGTCAGTTTGAACTGTAAGGTCAGTGGTTCAAACACATCTTCCTTGGAAACCTTATACAGTGTAGCTATGAGTTGAAGCCTACTCAATGGCATTTAAAAACAACAGTATATGATGTTGTAGCAATACTTTTGCCTTAGCTTTGTGCATATAAATGTGTGTGTATGTATATATGGCATATACATAGAAAGAAGGAACTGAGAGATCTGTAGGCTGATAGTCAAGCATGTATCCTTCCAATTTCTAGTTCATATCCCATCCCCTCTTCAATAGTAAGACAAGATCAAAATTTTGACTTACACCCTCTTTTAATGACTTTAACACTTTCCTGTTCTAAGCATGTTGAATATAATCTTTGCAGGGGAGAGCCCTTTTTAGATACCAGGCTTGAAAGTCTTTATGTAAACCTGACTGTTCTGTTACAAATTAGAAGCATTTGTTCCATCTTTTATGGAACCCTGCTGACACAATGGGCTAAGCTTCTGACTGTTAATGACAAGGTCATCCGTTTGAACCCATCAATTGCTGCTCACAAGAAAATTGAGGCAGCATCGAGAAACCTAGGGAGCAGGTCTGCTTTGACGTATAGGCTCATTCTGAGTTGGAATTTACTCAATGGCAGCGAGGAGTTTGTTTGGTTTGTCTCATTTTTCAATATTATGGAATTAACCTCCCCAGGTTTGTCATTCTGGGGTTTCAAATCCCAAAATCATTCTGAGTAATAAAATACTACTGTGCTCATAATTCTATGAAGTTGCACTTGTTGAGGTTGGAAGTTAGGTTTACAGAATCATTTTAGTAAGTTTCTCATTGTCTTCTTACGAATAACTTCCTTTGAAATCAAACACCTGTGGCAATGTTGTGTATTGGAACAGTGTGAGAACAAGGTGATTTTTCTTAATGCTTCTTTTCATTTACTCATTTCTCCCATTTTTGTACGAAATGCTTTAATATTTTTTCTGCAGGAAAAACCTGTTATATAGTGAATGAAATAGGCTTTTAAGCTTCAAAGCACTTATATGTGTGTTTTCAGTTATTTTCTGAAAAGTCAAATGCATTCCCTTAATGTAGAATGCCATTTTTAATGGGAAAATGAAAGGAGAATGTTCAGCATCCCATGAAACCCCACACATCTATCACCTTCTTGTCTTGATGTAAAAGAATTTACCAAGTGACACATTTTTCAGGATGTAATTGAACTCTTATTTGTAAGAAATATTATATATACAATGATCCCTGCCTCTTAGCTCTAGGTGGTTAAGTCCAGTCAAAGCCATGTGCATAACCCTGCAGACTGGAAGTTTCCTGTGGCCCATATTTTAGGATCATGTAGCTATAATATTAATCTTAACAACTTTCTCCTTTCTAACTTCCAGTTCCTCCCACTTAATAGTCTCATATCAAGCTTCACAGTAAACATAACTAGAATGTCAAGCTCTGATGAACGGAGACCTATGATAAAGGGATGAAAGACCTCACCAAAATACACTTCTACCCTTGCTCCCACCCCACACAAAAACACATTGTTCTTGTTTGTTAAGCACCGTCAAGTCGGTTCCGACCCTGTGTAGGGTTTCCAAGGAGCGATTGGTGAGTTTGAACTGCCGATATTGCAATTCAAACCGACTTTGCGGTCCGGCGCAATATCCTGCAGCATCACACCATGACTCAAAAACACATTGCTGATGTTGAGTGCCACTGAGCTGGTTCCGACCCATAGTGACCCTGTAAAGGGTTTCCGAGGAATGACTGGTGAACTTGAATTACCAACCTTTAGATTCATACCGACTTTGCAGATCAGCGTATTAACCCACAGCGTTGCATCAGGACACCCCAAAACACATAGTTGTACTTAATTGCTATTAAGTCAGTTTGTACTTGTAACAACCTTATTTATAGCAGAATGGGTCATCTTCATGAATGCTAGAATATTTGTGTTCATTGACTTGGCTGTTTCCTTGAGGGTTTTCCTGATTTTTTTGCTGATCCTCTGCTTTACCAGCTATGATGTCATTGTTTAGCAATTGGTTGTGTGCCACTATAAAATAAAGCCCTGGGCTGTAGCATTGATTTGAAATGCAAGGAAGTAATTCAAACCCACCAGTCTCTCCTTGGAAATGCTATACAGGATTTTCATGATTTGGAATTGACTCCAGGGCACATAACAACAACAGCAACATGTTCAAGGTAAGGGAACCAAAGCCTCTGCATCCTCACTTTTAAGAAGCCTGAAATTTTTTATTCTTCTGGCAACATACATAATACCGCTATTAATACTTGGCTCTCCTAGAAAATAATAGGTGTGATGCCTTTAAATACGATGTTCCCTTTGCCTGGAACATTCTCCTCCTCCACTATGTCTGGTTTCTTCAGAAGGTTCTTAGAACACCCTTCTTCTGCTGTTTTTATATAGCCTTAGTCCTATCCTTCATGATATTTTTCAAATTATAATATTTACCTTTTAACATTGGCTTTGTCCATGTCTCTAGAATACATAAGAAAATTTGAAAAGGTGGATGCTGTTGTGTCCCTCCGCAAAAAAAAAAAAAAAAAAAGGCACTGTAAATCCTAATCCCACGTAAACGAGTCAGGCCTCAGAACTCCCACTTCTAAGGAGCATTCTGGTTATGTTTGTTCTAGAACTGATTTATTTGTCCTGTGGTTATTGTTCCATTTGGGAATAGGATTTTGTGTGTTATGCTAATGAGTGTTACTAGTGTAGATTGTGTCTTAAATCAATCTCTTTTGAGACATAACAGCTGATTAAGCAAGCACAAAAGAGTGGGAGATACCTGCCTTTGATCACTAAGGAACCTAGGAAAAGAACCTGAAGAGAGATAAAGCCTTGCCCCTAGAGCAGACAGAGAAAAGCTTTCCCATGGAAGCAGTGCCTTGAATGCCTGGTCACTAAAGTCACTGATTTGTGATATATTCCTCAGGAACCCTATACAGGGTCCCTATGAGATGAAAATAACTCACTTAACAACAAGATAGTGAAGTGAAACAGATGCATTGTCTTTTTTCCTCTTTGCTACATAACTAGTACCTGGTCGACTGTCTGCAATGTTGTCATTGAGCCATCCAGTTGGTTCCAACTCATAGTGACCATGTGTAGGGTTTCTGTGGAGTGGTTGGTTAGCTTTAACTGCCCACGTTGTGGTTCATACTCACCTCTGACCTTGTGGTTCAGTACATTAACCTGCAGCGCCATACCAGGACTCGACCACAAGGTCAGTTTAGGTTGGTGTTTCAAACTCACCAGCCGGTCCTGGGAAATCCTATAAATGGTTGCTATGAGTCAGAACCAACTCAACTGCAGTAAACA
>NW_006408521.1:3793564-3813431 GCF_000296735.1 Chrysochloris asiatica | reverse complement strand
TCTGAGAGTTACCTGTGCAGATGAGTAGGGAAGTACTTTGAACCTTTAAATCCCACAGAAAATCTTTAAACTTTCAAATCTGGTACATCTACTATGCTAGTAAAATTTTAAATTACAGTATTAATGTTATAGGGACTCTTCCTCTTTTATTTTTGGTCTGCCCTTTAAGATTTTTCTTTAAAAAAACTGTGCACCTTACAAAGACTTTTTCTTTTTTGTTTTCCTAAAATTTGATTATATGGTAGATGGCCAAGATCCCAGTTATTTTCTTAGATGAAACTGTGGCTCACAGAACTTGCAATCTGCTCTACATTCCCTGGTTATAATAGATGAAAAAACAGGGAATGCAGAATCTGATTCCTCCTGACTTTCTGTTAAATCATAGATAGAAGACACCTTGAATAGGAGACTTCGTTATATTCCTTGCAAACCAATAGAACGATTGAAAAAAAAATGGATTGAAATGATACTCTGTTAATCCAGAATCATATATTACTTTGAATTATTAAATCTATATACTAGACTGTGGAAGTTCAAAGAGATTTTAATGGGAAAGAAGAAAGTCATGGGCTTAAATCAAACTAAAAGTGACCACATCCGAAGAGATGATATTCAATACACCTTGTCCCCTGAAGGAAGAGTGATTTTGGATACATCATTAGAACGTGAGGAGGAAGACTGAAGAGGGTCAGCCTGAGGTTGCTCTGCCTGTGTCGGGGATGAGTACACAGAGAATTAGTGAAGAAAACAGACAGCTCCAGAGTGGAAAAGCCCACCCATGGAAGTGCTCTTCACCCTTCCCTCAGTTCTCCCACACTCTCTAGTTCAACTCCTAAGGAGTCAAACACAAAACAGGACTAGCAAACAAAGTAAAAGGTTCAACGCAGCCTCTTACTGAATTTACTGAATCAGATAAATTGGTTGAATTTATTGAATAGATAAATTCCTTCATTTTACCTATATTAATTTATTGTGTCACATTTAATCTTAAGCATAAAATATAGGTAGAATTATTGAAGCTTTGGAATCCCTGCATGATACAAACTGTTAATGAGCTAAATTCTAACCAAAAGGGTAGAGGTTCCAATCCATCCAGAGGCCCTTGGTAGAAAGATCTGGTGATGTAGTTCCACAAATCAGTCTTTGAAACCCTACAGAGCACAGTTCTATACTGATACATGTGACGTAAGCCATGAGGCAGAATCATCTCAATGGCCAAGTGGTTGTTGTTGTTGTTAAGTGCCGTCGAGTCAGTTCTTACCCATAGCGACTCTGTACAAGAACAAGATTTCCGAGGCTGTAAATCTTTACAGGAGCAGAAAGCCTCATCTTTCTCCCGCGGAGCAGATGGTAGTTTCAAACTGCTGACCTTAAGGTTCGTAGCCCGATTCGTAACCACTACGCTACCAGAGTGGTTGTTTAGTTGCTATTTATTAGTATATCAGATTGTAGTTGTTGTTGTTAAGTGCTACTATGTCGGTTCTGATTCATAGCAACTCTAGATAGGGTTTCCGAGGCTTTAAATCTTTTTAGGAGCAGAAAGCCTCATCTTTCTCCCATGGTGCTTGCTGTTGGCGGGCTTGATCTGCTGACCTTGTGCTTCACAGTCCCATGACTATCCTCAGAGCCACGGAGTTTCTAGTATATCAGATTAAGTGTATTAGATTAGAAACTTGAACATAAAATAAGTAGAGTTATTGAAGTTTTGGAATCCCTGGATGATGCAAACTATTAATGAGCAAAATTTTATCCAAAAGGGTAGATGTTCCAAACCACTCAGATGCCTTTGGTAGAAAGATTGGTGATCTAATTCCAAAAATCAGTCTTTGACCCTATGGAGCACAGTTCTACCCTGACATATGTGAATATTAGAATCTAATATACTTAATCTACAGATTAAGCATATTAGGTTTTTTTAAGTGATAGAAAAAAGGCTATGATGATTAATCTCTGAAAACAGGGCTAGTATTCATCTGATTTGTGCTCCTGACTATTGAAGAGCATCCTAACAGTCTAGCCACATCAATAACTTCACTCAGCTACATCCCAGGAGGCTTTTAACAACTAATGTTTGATGCACAGTGTAACAGGGGCTCTTCATTATTCTATCCCTCTTGGTTCTGATTGGTTGGTTATCATGATTAACATATTAGAAACATTTACACATTACCCAGGCCAGAAAAAGTGGCAAGGAGAATTATGAAATTGTCTTTTACACCAGTGAGAAAGAGTGCTTATTTTCTGGAACCATGGCAATGTGTCCAGGTCATCAAAAAATGTATTATGTAGGGAAAAATATTGGTTTACATCACATCATATGTGTTCAGACCTCAGCTTACATATTTCCTATAACAGTTCTCCAAGATAAGCATTGTCAAATCCATTTTATAGGTGGGGAAACTGAAGCTCACAGAAATGAGTTTTTCCAAGTTAACAAAACTAGCCAGTAGCAGGTTGATTCAAACAGTAGCATGACTTCAAAGTGCATTTAAAACAAAACACAACACAACTTTATGCATACTGTTTCTATTCGGTCATCTATACTTTCTCTGCAATTCTTATCACTTCTACATAATGACATTTTTCTTTGGTTAACTTTGATTTACATTCACAAGACTGCAAATAAAAGTTTTGTTTTTGATTTTTTCTTGGATGTTGAGTTTTCTGTTTTTTCTTTTCTCCTTAACATTAGTGTTACATGTTCATGTATTGTAAAAGAGACCAGGAAAATCTGATGTGAAACGCCAAGAGGTAGACATTTCCTTTCTATTGAAATTTGCTTTTTCAAAGTGAACCTTTGTAATGGTGGGTTTATTTTATTTTCAGGAAAGCCTTCTCTTTGCAGAAAGTAATGACGTTCAGAGCATTTTTTAACAACCACCTTGAGAGGCTTTGTTGTTGTTGTGAAGTGTCATCCAGTTGCTTCCACTCATAGTGACCCAGTAAAGGTTTTCTGAGGAGTACTTATTCCTACGGCACCATACCAAGACCCCTTAGCAATTATTTATATACAGTATATGACATAACGTTGTTAAAGTGCCATTGAATAAGTTCCAACTTACAGCAACCCTATATAGGACTTCTGAGGATCGGGTAGTGGGTTTGAACTGCTGACCTTATGGTTAGCAGTCCAGGGCTTATTCTACAGCACCACCCCAGTGGCACAGATACCACATATATGCTAATTATTTTAGTCATGCCTGTTAATGCTTCATTTTATTGAGGAAATGGATTTCAGGTCCCCATTTTCAAATATTCTCTCCTATATAGAATATGAAAATATTTTTTTTTCTTTATAACTTACCATCTGCTAAGAATAAATCAGCTAGAATTAAATGGACTCAAAAGTAAATATATTTTAAAAGTAAATGAAAAAGCAAATAAGCAATCACTAGCTAAAATAAATGTTAACAAAGCTTTTATATTTTCATGTAAGGTATAAAATTCATCATCTGAAGGTCAAACAGCATGTTTGGAAGGTCTGAATACCAAGAACAGGACTGGGAAGTTGAAAATTAAGGCCACATGCAATGCCCAGTATGACATTTCAGATGTTAAATGGAATACAAGTCATTACAGATTGGATAGTCATTGTCAATCCAGATCACTGTTTGATCTGCACTTTATAGTGAGAGGAAGTAGAACGAATTTTTGTGTCTCAGCTTCTTGGCCTTTAACACCATGTTTCACAGATGTCTGATCTTTGGGTTTTAATGTGATTATGTGGTTTCCCCTAAACAAAGACCTAAAAGTTGATTGTCAGAACAGAAGTTGTTTTTCAAAGAAGAATAATTCTAAATTGTATACAGAAGATACTCTGTATTATTTCCTTAAGAATTGCCTAGACACATCACAGGTAGTTGTCTTCAAGGAGTTATTTCAGGAATGGTATAAGGATTTGCTGGTCGTGCAAAGGGTTACTGTCCTCATTTGCACACTGAAAGGTTGGTGCTTCAAATCCAGCTAAAGCAGTCTTGGAACAAAATCCTGGACATCTACTTCTGAAAAATCAGCCATTGAATGCTCTACTCAGTTATATTCTGATGCACATCCGGTCACCATGAGAGAGAATCAACTGACCAATAACAGCTTTGTTACTGTTGTTAGGTGCTGTCAAGTCAGCTTGACTTATATCAGACCCTATGCACCACAGAAAGAAACACTGCCTAGTCCTGCAACGTCCCCTAAATAGTTACACTTGAACCCATTGCTGCTGCTACTGTGTCAATCCATCTACTTGGGGCTCTCTCTCTTTTTCACTAACCCTCCAACTTACCAAGCCTGATGTCTTTGTCCAGGGACTGGTCCCTCTTTATTAAATGTCTGAAGTATGGCTTCTAAGGAGCAGCCTCACTGTACTTCCAAGACTGATTTGTTTGTTCTGGCAGTCGATGGTATTTTAAATATTTTTCAACATCATAACCCAAATGTGTCAATTCTCTGGTCTTCCTTATTCATTGTCCAACTGTCACATGCATTTGAGGCTATTGAAATATGCCTGATGCAGGTGCACTTGGATCCTCAAAATTCCTCTGTTCACTCTTGAACACTCTGAAGAGATCATTTGTACCAAACTTGCCTAATGCAGTATGTCATTTGATTTCTTGACTGCTGCTTCCATGAGTGTTGATAGATCCAAGCAAAATGAACTTCAAGATTCTCACCATTTGCATGATGCTATTTATTGGTCCAGTTAAGAGAAATTTTGTTTTCTTTGTATTGAGGATGCAATCCATAATGAAGACTTCAGTATTCGATCTTCATCAATAAGTATTTTAAGTCCTCTTGGCCTCCAGCAAGTAAGGTTATGTCATCAGCATACTGTAGATTGTTAGCAACTGGTTATGGTAACTAATAAAGGCAGGATATGTTTAGCCATTCATTTTTTAATGTTTACCCTCTTGGGAAATTCCCTAATTCTTTGGGAATACACTTATTCTTTATCATGGGTGTCATTTTCTCCCAAGGTTCACTGTCCACACTATTTTTTGTTACACCACTTCTTGCATCTTTTCCTTTTGTCCTTGCTAATTCTGTTCAGCATTATTTATCTGTTTGTTGAGTTGTTAGCAGCTATTGTTTTCATACGCTTCATCCATAGGCTCTAACCCTCTACCAAAAGTAACATGCTCAACTTCACTGATATTTTTTTATAGCTTTTTCATTGTAGATTTTCAAAATTATGACAATAGGAACAGAGGCAGTCACAATTTTCTATTATTTTGATGGAATTTTAGTAACTGAAACTATCTGATATGCTCATATGAGATGAGTTTGTTTTAGATTATCTTGAAAACCTTGTTGTTGTTGTTATGTGCCATCGAGTCGGTTCTGACCCATAGCGACCCTGTATAGGGTTTCCGAGGGTGTAAATCTTTACGGGAGTAGAAACCTTAAGTGAACTTTAATTGTTGCTGACAATATATTTGAAACAATTTGGGTATTGATTTTTGCCTATGATTCAAAAATCTATTCTTTCTTCTATGTAAGTACTTTTAAAAACAATGTTCTGTGGGGTTGGTAGAAATTGCAAGATTTCTCACTAGCATCAGCAGTTAAATATCCTCTGATAGAACCTTAATCCAGAATTTTCTTACTGTTTTTCTTATTGTTGTTGAAGATATACATGGCAAAACATATATAATTTCATTAATTTTTATAGCTACAGTGTAGTGACTTTACATTTTTCAAGTTGTAGAATCATTCTCACAGTATTTTTCCAAATTGTCTTTCCAACACTAACAAACTCACTGTCCCCCTCCAAACTTTCTAGGTAACCTTTTGAGGTGTGACTGTCAATTTAATCCAATAGAGATAGTTCTTTAAAAGAGAACATTGTTTAAGGCAGACATTCTTTACTAAATAAGCTGTGAGGTAGATTTGTTTGGATTATTTGCTTTCAAAGACTTCTGAGCATACATTTGTTTTCATGCTTAAGGATTATCTCAAGACAATAGTTTTGTGAGTTCATCCAGCCTTTGTGGCTCTAGAAATTCTGGATTCCTTGAGAATTAGACATTTTATTCATAATTTTTCCCTACTGATCATGTTTCTTCTATAGAATCTTTGATCAAAGTGTTCAGATCAAAGTGTTCAGAAATGCACATAGCTATACCATCCATTTCTTTTGATAAAACAGGCAATTGATCATGCATTCCATTTTCTCTTCCTTATCCTGACTCTCCTTCTCCCTCTTTTATTTCTGGTGAATTTTTATGTTATTATGTGTCATCATGTCAGTTCCAACTCATAGCCATCCTATGCACAGCAAAAATGAAACACTGCCTGGTCCCGCAACATCCTCACAATCTCAGCTATGCTTGAGATTATTGTTACACGTGCTGTGTTAGTCCACTTCATTGAGGGTCTTTCAATTTTTCACACTTTACTTTACTAAGCATGATGTCCCTCTCCATGGATTGGTCCCTCCTGATAACATGTCCAAAGCATATGAAATGAATTCTATTCATACTATCTTTTACAAAGCACCTTGACTGTACTTCTTTCTCGACACATTTCTTAATTCTTCTGACAGCCAATGGTAGGCTCAATATTCTTCATCAACACCATAATTCAAATGCATCAGCTCTTCTGTCTTTTTATAAATTATTCAAATTTCACATACATATGAGGCACTTGACAATACCATGATCAGGTGCATCTTAGATTCAAAGTGACATATATATTGTAATGCTCAAATCGATACCAGTGATATTTCAAATTCTGTCATTGTTTTGAAATACTCATGGTGGACAGGTTACAGAGGACATTCTAAACTAAGACAGACAAAGAAGAAGAACATGAATGATATCAACCTTTTAAAAAAAGAAAAACTGACCACTGAAAACCATATAAATAACAGTGAAACACTGTGTGGTACAGTGCTGGAAGGTTAAAAAGGCACTCAGAATACAGCTGGGAAAGAACTGTCTCCTTATAGTACACTGAACCTAGCAACATAGATGGAGCAAAGCTTTCAAGACCTTCATTTTCTGACATAGTATGTCTCAAAATGAAAAGAAACAGCTTCTAAACTGCAATAATAATTTAAAAATCAGGAAAATAGAGAATAATTGTTGGGTCTTGAATAGCTACTTGAAAGCTTTCAAGATCCCAGACACAACTAATGGTAGAAGAGAAACACTAAATATGGTAGCCAACTAACTGGGATGTCCCAGGAAACCATGACTCTAAACCTCCAAACAAAGGAACCAAGTTAAATTGGGTATTTGGTTATATATAAGCTATATTTGCTGCTATGTTTGTTTGTTTTCCATTTTATTGTTGCTGTAAAAATATGTACTGTACATTAGCCAATTCAATTTTTATAGGTGTGCAATTTATTGACATCGAAAATAGCAATCAGCGGTGGTAACTATTACCAATGAGAATTAATCAATAAGAATTTCTCATAATGATAAACAGAAACTCAGTGTTCCATGAAACAATAATTCTCTCTTGCTTCCCTTTTCCCATTCCTGGCAACTGGTAATAACTTTGGTCTTTTTATATAAGTGAGACCATACAATATTTGTCCTTTTGTGATTGCCTTATTTCCCTCAACATGTCTTTAAGTTATGCCCTTCCTAATGGTCTGCCTTGCTATTGTTTTATGGGCAGTTTCCTGTAACCCCATTGTTTCTATTTTTTAGTCCCTTTCTTACCTGCTCAGATACATTTGCCTCAGAACTAGAATGTTATATATTGTCCATAAATCCCCATCATTTTCTTTTCACAAATTAGATATTATAAAACTCAAAACCCAACAAAGGCCAAATGGCTGCCACATTCTCATTTCCCCCACAGCCAGAGGCTCTTCCTACAGCCCACAACCTGCCTCAGCTCTTTCATTTAACTCAGCTGCCATCTTCTCACTATCTCTCTTTGACCTTGAATGGACTGCTTCATGTATACAGCACTTGTCTTCTTGATCGCTCAGTGTCTTCAGATTTGTTTCTTCTGACATCTTAATGCTACACTTCCCTGCTGCTGTCCCAGCTAAATAGCTTTGATCCACAAAATCCAATGCCTGTTTACGGTGCCTTATATGTCATTCCCTCCAATCTGAATCATAAGACTTTGAGAGTTACCCTTCAGACTTCAAAGGTATATAATCAGAACAATTATACTTGCTCATCAAAAATCCTCTTGACTAACTTGTACCCAGAATTTAGTTAAACTTATAAATAATAAGTTGTCTTTCCTCTCAATCTCTCCCCTTTTATATATCTCACACAATCTCAGGTCTCCATACTTTCATTTAAGTATTCCTTATCCTTGATGTTCTGAACTTAATTAGCATCATTTTTCTTGCAATGACTGATGAAATGTAATTTCTCATCAGCATCTATCCATCCTGTAATATGTCATCTTCATACTTCAAGTTGTTTCACATAATAACTAGATTCTCAGTGTGGTTTACATTTTAATTATTTCATCTTCATTTCCTTAATGTTATCTGTGTTTCCATTACTTCTCTCTGACCTTACTTCATTTTTGTTGTAAAGTCTGTGACTGATTTCATTAGAACAGTATATTCTCTTCTCAGGTATATTTTACACTATTATTTGTCCTAAGATTTTTTGAATGTTATATCAATTCTGACTTTCAATGTGGAATCCTAAACCATCAGCCATTGCTTTCTAATCAATATTCTTTTAAATATTATTGTTAGGTTTTGTCGAGTTGGTTCTGAATCACAACAACATTATGGTCAACAGAACAAAACAATGACCAATCCTGTGCCATTCTCACAATTATTTCTTTGAGGTCATTTTTGCTGGCACTGTGTCAATTCATCTCTTTTGGTGTCTTCCTCTTTTTGCTGACCGTCCACCTACCCAAGCACGATGCTTTTCTCCAGGTATTGATTCCTCCTGACAACGTGACCAGAATCAAAGAGACAAAGCTTTAATCATCCTCACTTCTAAGGTACATTCTGATTATAATTCTTCCAGAAAGATTTGTTATTCTAGCAGTACATTGTTTCAGAGTCTCTTGTGACATCCACTTTGGTCTTTTCTTTGTTTCTTGTCTTTTTAATGACCTTTCTATTTGTTCATGTATGATGTTCTTGATATCATCTGACATCTAATCTGTTCTTCAGTCATTAATGTCTAATGCATTAAATGATCCTTCCATTTTGTTTCCAACTTTCTCATTTTAATTATGAATAATAATCAATGCATATTGGTTGCATGTTTGATTAATTTCAGACTGAAAGAGTTAGTGGAATTCTTCAATTTCATCATCACTGGCTTTAGTGGTTGGTAAGTAAGTTTGAATAATATTGTTATTAACTGGTCTTCCTTGTGTTTTTAATGTTGTTAAGAATTGTTGAATCGGTTAAGACTCATAGCGACCCTATACAGGGTTTTCAAGGAGTGGCTGGTGAGTTTGAACTGCTGACCTTGTGGTTCAAATTGACTTTATCAATTTGTAATCCAGGACTTTATCCCACAACATCATTACACTAGTATTCCTTTTAGGCATATAATATTATCCTATCACAGACAGCAGTATACTTTAAGATGGATCTTGAAATGTTCTTTTTCATCATAAATATGACGCCATTCTTTAATATGTCTTTCTGCCAAAGTAAAGATTGTTGTTTTTGTTAAGTGCCATCCAGTCAGTTTCCACTCATAGCAACCCTATATAGGGTTTCTAAGAAGTGGATGGTGAATCTGAACTGCTGACCTTGCAATTAAAACCGATCTTGAGGTTGAATACTTACCCTACGGCACCACACTAGGACTCCATAGTATATGATTGTTGTTATTGTTGTTAAGTGCCATTGAGTTGACTCTGACCCATACCAACCCTGTATAAGGTTTCCAAGGAGCAGCTGGTGAGCTTGAACCTTGCAGTTCAAACGACTTTGCAGTCTGGCGGCTTTGTAGTCAGGCACATTAACCCACAGCGCCACTCTGATTACCCTAGTTAAAATGGCAAATACCTGCCCGTTTCTGCTCACTAATGCCTAGAATATCGACCTTTATATGTTCCATTTCATTTTTGACAACACCCTATTTTCCTAGATTCATACTTTGTACATTCCATGTTCCAATTATTAATGGGTATTTGCAGATCAGAGGGAGAAAAGGCCTTGGACATTTGAGAAACACAGAGTCTGGGATGACAAATTAGTAAGTACAGGTTGTTCATCATAGTGAGTTGAAAACACATAGGTGACAAGAGTCAGTGCATGATTTTAATTAGTAAATGTATGAAATATGATTTATAAATTAGAAAAATAATTTTACCCGCAAACAGAAAACAGTCAAGCCACGGTGGAGGGGAGGGTGTAAGGAAGACCTTTTGGTGGTACACCTGAGAAGACATGGCTACCAAATGGATTAGAAAAAGTAGCAATGTTTATCACTCTCATCCTGTGTGACAAAAATGGATTATTGTTAAATTGTTCCTGACTCATTGCAAACTCGTTATAGAATTTCCAAGGAGTGGCTGGTAGATTGGAACATTGTAGCTAGCAGTCTAGTACGTAGCCTACAGAGTCATAGCAGGACTTCGGAATCAGACAATTGTCGTTGTGCACTGTTGAGTCGGTTTTGACTCATAAGATGCTGCATATTGTTTCAGAGATCAACTAATAGGTTTGAACTGCTGACCCTGAAGTTACCAGTTTACTGTGTATCCTACATTGCTGCACCTCAGTTAAGTGCCATCAATTGGTTCTGACTCATAGTGAATGTGTAAAGCAGGAGTGGGGAACGTCCAGCCCATGGGCCATATGTTGTTGTTGTTGTTAGGTGCCATCCAGTCAGTACCAAATCGTAGTGATTCTATGTGCAACAGAATGAAACATTGCTCAATCCTGGGCCAACCTCAAAATCGTTGCTATACCTGAGCCCATTTCTCCTGCAACTGCACCAATTCATCTTTGGGGGTGGGGGGCGATCTTCCTCTTTCTCTCTGACTCTCCACTTTATCAAACACTATAACTTTCTCCAGGTACTGGTCCCTCCTGATAATATGTCTGAAGTATGAGAGACGAAGTCTGGCTATCCTGACTTCCAATGAACACTCTGGCTGTACTTATTACAACACAGATCTATTTGTTCTTTTGGCAGTTCATGGTACTTTGAATATTCTCCTCCAACACCATGACTCGAATGTATCAATTCTTCTACAGTCTTCCTTATTCAATGTCCAACTTTCACGTGCATATGTGGTTTACTGCCAATACCATGGCTTACATCAGGTGCACCTTAGTCTTCAAACTGACATCTTTGATCTTCAACACTTTCAAGAGGTCTTGTACAGCAGATTTGCCCAATGCAACATGTCATTTGATATTTTGACTACTGCTTCCGTGTGTGATTGTTGATGCAAGCAAAATGAAGTCCTTGATAACTTCATTTTCTCCATTTATATGGATGTTGTTTACTGGTGCAGTGGTGAGGATTTTTGTTTTCTTTACACTGTGATGCAATCCATACCAAAAGCAGTGCTCTTGGATTTTCATCAGTAAGTATTTTAAGTCCTTTTTGCTTTCTACAAGCAAAGTTGTATCATCTGCATATCACAGGTTGTTAATGAGTCTTACTCTAATCTTGGTATGTTTTTCTACATATAATCTAGTTTCTCAGATTATGTGCTCAGCATAGAGACTGAATAAGTGTGGTGAAGGAATACTACCCTGATGAACACCTTTCCTAATTTTAAACCATTCGATTTTCCTTTGTTCTGTTTGAACAACTGTCTCTTGGTCCATGTACAGGTTCCTCATGAGCACAATTAAGTGTTCCTGAATACTCATTCTTTGCAATGCTGTCCACAGCTTGTCATGATCCACACAATTGAAAGCCTTTGCGTAGTCAATAAAGTACATGTAAACATCTTCCTGGTATTCTCTGCCTTCAGCCTAGATCTATCTGACATCAGCAATGATATCCCTCATTCCATGTACTCTTATGCATCTGGCTTTAACCTCCAGATGTTCTCTGTCAATGTATGGTTGCAGCTGTTTTTGTATTATTTTTAGTAAAACTTTACTTGCATAGTGTATTAATGATATTGTCTGATGATTTTTGCATTTCATTGGGTGAGCTTTCTTTGCAATGGGCATAAATACAGATCTCTTCCAGTCAGTTGGCCAGGGAATTGTCTTTCAAATTTCTTGGCCTAGATTAGTTAGTACCTCCATTGCTGCATCCATTTGTTGAAATATAAAGGTGATATAAGGTCCACAAAGTTATTTGGTCTGGCCCTGCCAAAGCATCTGAAGTTCCAGTAATCACATTATAGCAAGATAATTTTTTAAAAAAGTTTTTATTGTGAATTATGTGATAGTTTACATGGAAGAACATTAGCATTATCTTCATCCTATCATATTTCTTTTCATTGCAATGATTACAATACCCTTCCCTGCATCATCAAACACCCTGAAAGCATGGCCTCCGGCTGTCAGCACACAGCCCTGCTCCCTCCCTGAGTCCAGAGTTCCCAGATACTCCATCTCTCCATGTGATAGTCTCTGCCTCCATCTCTGGTGTCACTGTTTTTCTGGATAGGGTCCCACACTCCGGTCTTCTCCCTTGATGGTCCCGGGGACTTCCGCTCCTGGAATGCAAGATCAGCCACTCCTCTCCTTTTGTTACAAAACATCTACCTTTACATTTGCAACACTCACAGTCAGTCCTGATAGCAATTATTCACTATTGAACCACAAGAGTCTTATCCCCATCTCTTTTCGCCAGCCCCATCCAGACAGGTTGGAAACCACTCAGTGGAGATTCTACCTTCACCTGGAACTAGGTTCCCTCTTGAAAGCTTGTAAGCTTCTTGCCTTTGTAAGTTCTTTTGGACAGCTTCATCTCCATTTTGGGTAGCCAATATCTAAGTTACCCATCACTGTCATCCCTGCATACCGAAAGGGTGGGAATGATCCTCACTGTGAAGATTCATTCCCTCTTTTGAGCTACTACATAAGTAGTAAGTTGATCTATATACTACGTAAGTATAGGTCAACTTCAGCAAATTGTAGTGGATTACTCTTTTTTTCCTCTTCTTTCTTCTGCTAGTCAAGTTCTGATCATCCAGCCATTGAAGCCAGGTCAAGCGGGCACTATCTGCTAGTATGGGTGTTCTTGTACATCTCCCCTCACTTCATATCAGCTGGATGCTTCACTCTCCACATTAGTCCTCAGATTAACTGCTATGTGGCTATGTCCCTGTCCCTGGGCCAAGGAGTCCCCGGGTCTCACGATACTACTGACCAACCACAGGTTAATTTTAAGTTGACAATTTTGTATGGCCTGTGAATGATATTATAAATATCCAAATAACCCTTGTCAGAAAAGAAAGATTGTCCACCACTGCTTTATCAGCTCGTGTATTCGAACCACTAACCTTGCAGATAAAACCAACATTGCCATCGAGTGCTTATCCTATAATGCCAGGCCTCCAAAAACAGACTAATGGAAAGTTACGGAAACTTCTAGATTTGCTGTCTCTCACATGACTCTTTATGCCTGAAAGAAAGTTTGACATATTCTTTGTGGACTAAATCAGATGAAGATTTTTTTCCTTACCCCTGTGTAAGATACCTAGACTCACTCTCCTTTTTTCCTTGTTCACATCACATAGGTTCAAGAGACAGTAGTTACTGTATACAATGCTAAGGAGTCTTCTTCCTTAGGTGTTTCTTTTCATTTGCTACTTGGGTAAAAGCATTTCTTTCCTAAGCCCTTTTTCATTTCTAGTTACCCAGTGAATCTTACCATTAATCAACAGATTTCAGTGGGGGAAGTTTTCATTATTTTCATCTCATGAACAGAATTATTTTACTCAACCTAAATTGCTGAATCATAATGAGACAGGTTATTACGAATTAGGAGTACCGGTGTGGTGCTGTTGGCTCAGCACTGGACTGTTAACCACAAGGATGGTAGTTCAAACCCACTAACCATTCCTTGGAAACCCTTTACATGGTTGCTAATGAGTTGGAACTGACTAAACAGCACTTAACAACAACATTAAGAATTAATAATTACTTTTTTTTTTTTAAAGTTTTCATTGCATATTGAGTGAGTGAAGGCTTGCAGGGCAGATCATCAGTTTTACATTCAGCAAATCATTGTCATGATTATAATCTCTCCCATGCACTCTTAGCCAATTCTATTACTTTTTTTTTTTGGTGTATGCATACTACATTGTAAATATATATTTGTTTAAATGTCCAAAGGGCATATTTTGCAAGTCAGCCTTCTGCCCACAGGCACATTGCTTTTTTCAGTCCATGGACCTATAATCCTCTGATGTTCTGTCTCTCTATGACATCGCCTCTGCCACCATCTCTGATGTTACTGCTTTTCTGGTTAGGATACTTCACTCCCTTCGTATTCATCCCTCTTGATAGTCCTAGTGGTCCTCTGTTGCTGAAATGACAGATTAACTTCTCCGCCTTGTAGTTGCACCTCTTCTACATTTACAATTGTGACAATTGCCATTAGACCTGATAAAAATTACTTTCAATTAAATCATAAAATTCTATCCTCACCATCACGAATCATAAAATCATATCCCCCTCATCACAAGACCCATATGGATAAAAGGAAAACTATTCAGTAGGGTTTCTGTCTTACTACCCTTATTCTGACACAAAAACCCTCATGAAAGCTTGTAAGCAAGCCTCATCATGCCTTTATAGCCCTCAAACTTCATCTCTCATACTTTGGACATATGCTTATGTGGGACCAGTCGCTGGAGAAGAATATCATGTTTGGTAAGGTGGGGGCTCAGAGAAAAAGAAGAAGACCCCCCAGAGAGATGGATTGGCCAAGTGGCAGCATCAATGGGCTCAAGCGTAGCAACAATTGTGAAGTTGGCCCAGGACCAGGCAGTGTTTCGTTCTATTGTGCATAGGGTCTCTCTGAGTCAGTGCCGGCTTGATGGCACCTAACAACAATTTTGATAGCTGATGTTTAAGTTGCCCATCCCTATCAACCCAGTATACTGAGGAGACATTTTTGATCCTTCATGTGAAGAGTCCGTCTTTATTGAGCTGCAATTTTGGACAGCTTCATCTATAAGCAAAGGTCCAGTTGATCAGGTTGTAACAATTTATGCTATGTATCCTCATCTGGTCAAATTCTGGTTGGCAAGCCATTCACGTTAGGCCAAATGAGTACTGTCTGCAAATTTAGGAGTTCTCACATGCATCTCCCCTTTTCACACCAGCTGGCTGCTTCATTCTTAACTATTGCCCCCAGTGGCTAGGTCCATGTCCTTGGGTTTGGGAGTTCACATGGCTCCCTAGACTTCAAAGCAGCCAGCTCATCCTCTTCTCTCTCTCATCTCAAGGTTGTCAGACGTTTATTAACCAGTAAAATTTTAAATTATGTTTCTGTTAATTATTCTGTATATATTTGTTGGCAGATACCAATTAAATTTCTACATTTAATTGTCTTCTGATAATTTCAAATGTCTCACTCCTTAAATTTGAAGAAAGTTTAGAATACTGTGGTATCTACTTAGAGTTTTAGTGGAGGGAACTGTAGATGAATGCTATTTAATGGAGTGAACTTTCTTCAGGTACTATGTGATTGTTGGAGTCCCAGGTGATGTTCTATAAGTACTCGACCTCAAAGGTCAGTTTGAACTGCAAGGTTAGCTGTTCAAATTCACTAGCCACTCCTTGGAAACCTCATACAGGGTTGCTATGAATTGAAAATGACTCCAGGGACTTAAGAACAACAATGTGATTGTTAGGAGTTGTCAAGTTGATTTAAACTCATAGCGATCTTATTTGTCAGAGTGGAACATCCCCATAGTTTTTGATGCTGAATGTTTTATAGGAGCTTGTTGCTAGTTCCTTCTCTAGGAAGTTGATAGGTCAGTTTAAAAAGACAACTTTTCAGATGCTAGCTCCGTTTCATCACTAGGATTCTTACAGTTCCTATTTTTTACTATCAGTTCTCCTCTCACTGCAGAGATTACTTATTTACTCCTCACAATACTGCCAAATACGTGGAGTAGCCATCAAACAGGAATACACAAATAAATGTACTATCTGTTATTAACAAATTGATGTTTGAACAGTGATATTCAAGTGGACTGAAGGGATTCACTATTAACAAGTCAAGAAATCTCTTTTGACTGAATAATACATTTATAGAATCAAGAGAAATCAATTTTATCAGCCAGAATATATTTGAATGGCAGATCGATGTATAATTTTGAATGAGTCTTTTCTTTTTCTGTCTTTGTAGATGTTGAAACTAGAATATGCACATTACTAGCTGTAAAGAAAACAACAGGACATGCACTTCTGGAAGGATGATGACAGAATTTCAGACACTTGGAAATATAAATATTTGTTTTTGTCATCTTATAGAAATTCTAGATATGTTCAATTTCTAGCTCTTTTTAGTTAAAAAAATATATATTTTACAGAACTGCTGCTTCCAGTGTGCTTTTTATTGGCACATTAAAACAAACTTAGTATGATAGAGAATACATCTGCTTTCTAATCAAAGAAATCAAGTTGAAACTCCTGATGGTTACCAACTCTGAACGGTTATTATGATGATGTTATAGTTACTTATGTGAGGTGAGAACACCGATAATAAAAAGAGGTAAATTGACAAGGTTACAAGAAGATTTCAGATTGTGGTATACTCAGAATGGTTTTCAATACGTCACAAGCATCCAGACAGCAGAAAAATACACAAAGAAGAGGCAGTTGCCTTTGAATATTATACCAACATGTTTACTTTGCCGTAGGCAATTTTGGTATAAAGATTCTCTCTTGTTGTCTGAGTCTTTCTTCCCCATATCCCTTTAAAATATTCCCAGTTTAGACTATTTTATTGTCACCCTAATTCTGTATGGAGTCCCTGGGTGAACACGTGGAAAGGATAGACTTTCAAGGCCACTCACAAAGTCCTGGTGATCTATTTCTCAAACAATCTGCTATGAAAAGCCTAAGGAACACAATTCTTCTGTAACACACACAGGATCATCATGATTAAAAGCTGATGATACAGAAATTGGTGGCAAATACCAGCTTTAATATTTAACATGTAAATCTTTGGAAAAATTGCATAACCTCTTGGAGGCTCATTTTCTATGTTTGCCAAATTATAGCAATAATATGTAGTAGATGAGATGATGTAAGACTTAACTAACATGGTCTGTATGAGAAATGTCCAACATACTACCTGGTATGAGCCATTACCTTTGAGTCAATTCTAACTCATAGCAAACCTATGGACAGGGTAGAACTTCTCCATAGTAGTTTACAGTGTTCAAAGTCTTTATGGATGCAGACTGCCACATTTTCATCCTGTTGAAAGGCTAATGGGTTCAAACTGCCAACCTTTCAGTTCCTGGACAAGTGCATTACCACTGTGCTGTTGTTAGGCGTTGTCCAATCAGTTCCAACTCACAGCAACCCTAGTCATACCAGAATGAAACACTGAGCAATCATACACCTTCCTTACAACTAGTGTTTGGGCCCATTATTGCTGTCACTGTGTCAGTAATGTGTCAAAGTCCTTGAGGGTCTTTCTCATTTTTAATCTCTACTTTACTACACATGATGTCCTTCTTTTGGGTCTCGTCCTTCCTGATAACCACGATGGTACCAGAGCTCATTTTACCTGTTTCAATGTTAGTGCTAAATATTGTGCTAAATGTTTAGTTAGTGCTAAATATTATGCTGAATTGCATGAATAAATCTGTTAATGTAATTCCCAAACAGTTGTATAAGGTAGGTATGAGCATTGTTATAAGCTTTATTTTATATGGAATAATGTTTTTACCTTTTCCTTTAAAGTCTACATGCAGCAGCCTTTTTTATTTGATATATTTACAATAAATGGATGTTGTTGTTTTAACATGTTGGAGAAATATATACCCAGTAGTTTTTAATGCATCCATCTACTTATACTCTTATTTCTTAACTTGTTTTGCTTGATCTATTTCTCTGTCAATATTATATTTTGATTACTGGCATATTTATTACAAATACAAACTATCAAGGAAAAAGTTTGAGCCTTTCATATTTGAGATTTTTACTATGGAATTTCCCATACATGGAACATTTTGATATATAGATATAGAGGTACAGATGGCAGATTTTCTTTCATTTAATATAGAATTCTTTATCACAAATCATTTTACAGAAATTATGTTCTGAATTATAACTTGAGAACATTAGACTTTTCATAAGGAGATGTATCTTGAAAGAATCCTTTCAATTTTCAAGACTACACTGTCACTTGTATTTTAAAATTTTTTACCAGTTTCTTAAATATTTCAGATTATTTTGAATTATTTTACTCTTAATGAATTTTAAAATAGACTGGGATTAACATTATAATCTATAGACATAATCAGAAGCTGCAGGAATCGTTTCTTTTTTGCATTGTTGTTAGTTGAGTCTGACTTGATGCTGACTCATAGTGACCTTATATCCAAAATACTGTGCCATTTTCATGATCCTTGGTATGCTTGAGTCCCTTGCTCGGACTATTGTGTCATTTGACTTCTTGATTCCTGCTTTCATGGGTGCTGATAGCTTACCCAAGTAAAAGATACCACGGACAACTAAAATTTCCCCCTCATTTGTCAGGATGTTGTTTATCAGTCCAGTTGCAAGGATTTTCAACTGTTTGTGCTGTGGTGTAACCCATGCTGAAGACCGTAGTCTTTGTCATTCATTAGTAAGTATTTCAAGTCTCTTCCTTTTTGACAAGCAAAATTTTGTCTTCTGCATAAAATAGGTTATAAATGAGTCTTCTTCCAGTCCTGATGCTGATGCTATGGTGTTCATCATATCATTTGGCTTCTTGGGTTATTCATTCAGAATAAAAGTTGAATAAGTGAAAGCATACAACTATATCACACACCTTTACCAATTCTGAAACATTCAGTGTACCACTGTTATATCCCCAAAGCAGCCTCTTCATCTCTGTACAGGTTCTACACGTGCACAAGCGTTTTGGAATTCCCATTCTTCATGATGCTACCTATCTTTTTTCTTAGCATTTACACATACACTGAGAAAACTTTTTTTTTTTAATAATTACACATATATTTTCTAATATGTTTATTACTGTTATACAATTAAATGGAGATCTTTTCTGTCATTTAAGTGTTTTCCAAATTAACAATGAAATTATCACTAAAAATAACATTTACATTCCATCAGAGAAAAGCAGCAGAAAAATAAGACAGTAAAATTATTTATACTGTTAAACATATGAAGTCCAATCAGAAAGAGAATTAATCATGCTCAATTATGATTTAATGCATTTTAAGCCATTGGTACAATGTTTGGCACAAAGAAAATGCTGAAAATCTATAGAAAATTCATAATGTACTTGATTACAAAGTAGTGTGAATCTGTCTATGTTGTTGTTGTTAGGTGCCATCGAGTCAGTACCGACCCATAGTGACCTTATGCACAGCAGAACAAAACACTGCCCGATCCTGGGTCAACCTCACTGCTGTTGCCCCACTTGAGTCCATCGATGCTGCCACTTGGCCAATCCAGCTCATTGGTGGTCTTCCTCTTTTTCTCTGACCTTACCAAATATGATATCCTGCCTAGTGACTGTTCCCTCCTGACAATATGTCCGAAGAATGAGAGACGATGTTTGGCCATCTTGGCCTCCAAGGAGCACTCTGGCTGCACTTCTTCCAAAATGAAACTATTGGTTCTTTTGACAGCCCATGACACTTTCAATACTCTCCTTCAACACCATAACTCAAAAGCATCTATTCTTCTACAGGCTTCCTTATTCACTGTCCAGCTGTCGCATGCATATGACAGTATTGAAAATACCATGTCTTGGGTCAGGTGTAACTTAGTTCTCAAGCTGACATCTTTGCTCTT
>NW_006408521.1:3788609-3792004 GCF_000296735.1 Chrysochloris asiatica | reverse complement strand
CAAATCTATTCTTCAGATAATCTCTAAATTCAGGTAGGATATATTCAAGATCATATTTTGGCTCTCGTGGACTGGTTTTAATTTTCTTCAGCTTCAGTTTGAATTTGCATATGATTAATTGATGGTGTGTCCCATAGTCTGCCCCTGGCCTTGTTTTCACTGATGATATGGAGCTTTTCCATCGTCTCTTTCTGCAGATGTAATCAATTTGATTTCTATGTATTCCATCTGTCTATAGATTATAATAAGTATTTGTGATGTCAAATATTTCTTCACTGCAGTACAATTCCATGTGTGTGTGTGTCGGGGGGAGGGTTATGCTGAAGTAATCATTACTTAAAGTTATCCCATGCCTGGCATTTTGCATGGCACAGTGGGCATGATATAGCAGTGGGTTTGACTACCACATTGTACTTTGATGTACACATTTACTGGATTTTCACATTAATCAATAAAATTGAAGAGATTGTTCCACAGTTGACTAAAATGCTGAGAAATCATATAGAAATTATACATTTTTAAAGTATGGGCAAGACATTATACATGTCAGAGAAATGACTCAAATATAAATCCGAGATGATATTATTCCCTTGGAAATTTCTATTCAACTGCACAAAGAACAAATAATACATACAATAAACATTGCTTTATAGGGAAAACTAGATAGGAAAAGATACCCTCTTTCAATTTAAGAATAACATGAAATGTTATCGGTAGCGTTTTCCTCTTTAATAGAAAATTTGTGTCTTGTGTTTGGGTTCAACAGAAGGTAAGGAAAATTTGGGAATAAAGGTTAAGGTTGTATAGAGGAATTGACTAAATTTTTTTAAGCTATGTGGAAATTAGTGCTCTAGTGGCACAACGATTAAAGTGCTCAGCTTCTAACTGAAAGGTCAGTGATTCAAACCCACCATTAAACAGTCTTGAAAACTATGTTGTGGTTCTACTGTGCCCTATGGAGTTACTATGAGTTGGAGTCAATCCAAGAGCACATGACAACTATTGATAGTACCACATTTTGTATTTTGTAATTATTTTACTCAACAGCACATAAAATACATTGACTCTATTTCCTAGAATTTGAGGAACTTAACTTTTAACTCAGAATCATTTGGAGAGCATTCACTGGAAAGCAAAATGTGTGTACAATTTTCATGACCTAGAATCAATGCATTTGAATTAGATGTTGGTGAAGAATGGTGAAGATACCATGGTCTTCCAAAAGAAATAAATCTGTCTTGGAAAAAATACAACCAGAGTGCTCTCTAGAAGTAAGGTTGGTGAGCCTTTGTCTCTCGTACTTTGGATATGTTGTAAGGAAGGACCAGTCCCTAGAGAAGAACACAGTACTTGGTAAAATGAAGTGTCAGTGAAAAAGAAGAAGCCGCTTAATTAGGTGGATTTACATAGCGGCAACAACAATGGGTTCAAATGTATCAATTGTGAGGATGGCAAAGGACTGGGCAGTGGTTGTGTTAGGCTTGCTATGAGTCAGAACTGACTCAATGGCACCTAATAACAACAACAAAACGCATAGGTGTTAACAGAATAATAACTACAGAACTGACTCGATGGTACCTAATAATAACAACAACAGAATGGAGAATACCTAAAATGCATTTCAAAGATCTTTGCCCATGGTCAACTCAAAATAGGAAAAAGCAAAAATGTACATATTTTTTTTCCTGTAACACTGATAAACAGATGTTCTTTGTTAAAACTGGGAGTTCTATAGGCCTATTAATCAGTCCTTTTTTCTTTTAAGACTGTTAGTCATAATTAGAATGTCTTGTTAAGTTGTCCAGCCTCCCAACTACAAGAAATGACATTCCCCTCTTTGTTCACATTTTCAGATTTCTACATTTGGAATCTAGATACATTTCATGGGAAAAATATCAATGAAACTCGAAAAGTTCCTTTCCTAGCTTGTATTTGTAATTGTACATCTGAAATAGGTCATGAATGGTGTCCTATCTTCAGAGTATTAAAATGTATTTCTTGATCTTTTGAATTTCCACTCTATATTACAGAAGGTCATAATTATATAAAACTAAATTTGATCATATCTAATTCTGTCTAAGTCTTTGCTTATTTCTTAATTACAATATTCAACAGCTCTTTCTTTAGCTCAATGTCTAATAACTTTCAATCTATGGTAATAACCATTGTCCTGCATTCATTTTAATATGATATTTATAGCAATATGGGGCTTGGTGATTTGTTTTATATGTTCTAATTTTTTGATTCACTTAGTCTGCTGCCAAATTTATTTGGAAATATAAAGGCAATCTTTAAAACTTGTATGCTTATTGAGATAAAACAAAGTGTATGATTTGTTGAATGTAACACTGAGGATCTCTTCTGTAAACCTTTGCTCAATTCACAATAAAAAGCTTCCAACATTATATTCTAAGAAGAATTCCATAGATCATTTGCCAATTATGTTTTAAATGTTTACCTGTTCAGTTTTATGGGTTTAGTAATACAAGCATAACTAATAGTCTATTTTAAGGTTGGGATTTTTTCCCTTTGTCTATCCTTTATTATGAAAATATGATAGTTGCATTAATGAATCAAATAATATTTAAACATTATATACACCCCAGACAACTAGCCATCTCCTTGCTCTTAATTACCCATTCCCCTTTTTATATGTTTGTGTGTATTTGCATGTGAATATGCATGCTTGACTTACTGTGCTCTCTTTCAAGTAGCCAACAGTATTATTTGTAGTTTGAGGCTATGTTTGTATTATGAGCATCATGTTCTATGTCTTATGGAGGCAAGAGAGTACTACAATCTCTGTTCAGGAAAGAAAAACATATTTATTTAAAGTCTGAACAATATAAGTTCCATCTTTTCTTCAGGGAAATTACTTCCAGGGCAAACAGACATACACACCCACCCACACATTTACAAGTTAATGCATAAGAAAAGGTGAAATAGTTATCGCCAAAATTATCACTATAATGAATTACTCATCCTGCTTTCTAATTTTCAATGTCTTTACTAGTTAAATTTTAACAAAGAACATTGCCAGAAAGTTTATCATTTGTAGCAATGGACAGAAATAGTAAGTAATGTAATACAATTTACAAAGTTGATAAAGATTTTATGCTACCAATTTTACAACTAATTAGCATGCACTTTAGTAATTCAAAGGAGTTTTAGTAAATCAAAAGAGAAACACACCAAGATAAACCTTAGCAGTATATTGTTGTTGTTAAGTGCCATCAAGGCAGTTCTTACTCATAACGACCATGAACAGGGTTTGTGAGGAACAGGATTTGAGTTTGAACCACTGATCTTGTACTTATCATATTGTGCCACACCAGGACTTCAGACAGTGTGTGTTGTTATTGTTAAGTGTAATTGAGTCAGTTCGAACTCATAGC
>NW_006408521.1:3786192-3787459 GCF_000296735.1 Chrysochloris asiatica | reverse complement strand
TAGTCAATAAAGCACAGGTAAACATCTTTCTGATATTCTCTGCTTTCAGCCAAGATCCATCAAACATCAGCAATGATATCCCTCATTCCACGGCCTCTTCTGAATCCGGCTTGAACCTCTGAAAGTTCTCTGTCAATGTATGCTTTCAGTCACTTCTGTATTACCTTTAGTAAAACTTTATTCACATGAAATATCAAAGAGATCGTCCAATGGTTTCTGCATTCCATTGGGTCACCTCTCTTTGGAATGGGAACAAATACAGACCTCTTGCAATCAGTTGGCCAGATTGTTGTCTTCCAAATTTCTTGGCAGAGATGAGTGACTGCCTCCTGTGTCACCTCACTTTCTTGAAAGAGCCAATGATACTGAAGGAGGAATTCCAAGGTGCATTGAAGAAATTGGCAAAGAATAAGGCACCAGGAATTGAAGGAATACAAATTGATACCTTTCAAGAAAGCACATTAACTCATAGCACCACATATTTATTGCTGTTGTTGTTAAGTGCTGTCTAGTCTGGTTCCGACCCATCACAACCCTGTATAGGGTTTCCAAGGAGCAGCTGGTGAACTTGAACCACAGGCCTCCAGGTTCAAAGTGGACTTTGCAGTCCAGTGCATTAACCAACATAGCCACAAACTAGGACTACACAAACAGCAGAGAAGAATTCTTAAATCTGCAGAGAAGAATTGTTGGGAAATCAAGTAATTCTTCTCTGCTCTACATTATTTGGAGTCCTGGTGTGGCACTGTGGGTTAATACAAAGTCTGTTTGAACTGCATAGTTGGTGGTTCCAGTTCACTAGGCCCTCCTAGAAAACCCTATATAGGGGCCTTATATATCGGAACCAACTTGACATCACACAACCACAGCATACATTGTTTGGAGGACCCCTGGGAGTGTCGTGGATGAGGAGCTGAGCTGCTAACTGAAAAATCAGCAGTTTGAATCTACCAGTTACTCTGTGGAAGAAAGATGAGGCTTTCTGCTCCTCCCATAAAGATTACAACCTCGGAAACACTACACAGGGGCACCACTGTGAGTCTGTACCGGCTCCACGGCACCCAACCACCACTACCACACACAATTTGGAGTCCTGTTATGGTGCTGTATAAGCCCTAAATCACAAGGTCAGTGTGAACCAGATGGTGGGTGATTCAAACTCAACAGCCACTTCCCGGAAATTCTATACAGGGTCACTGCAAGTCACAATTAGCTTGGTGGCAATGGGTTTGGGGTTTTGTAAGCCATGTCTTTTAGGGAAATGGCT
>NW_006408521.1:3780004-3784571 GCF_000296735.1 Chrysochloris asiatica | reverse complement strand
GACTCGATGGTACCTAACAACAACAACAGCAGGTCTCTACAGGAGCAGAGCACCAGATCTTTTCTCATATGGAGCCACTGGGAGTAAGTTCAAACTACTGAACTTTCAGTTAACAACAAAGTGCTTAACTGCTGCATCACCAGGGTTCTCCATAAAAATACAATAAATGGGAAAAGAATGACTGCAATTTTCCAAAATGCAACAATGAAATAAAAGCCATGATTTCAGCCAGAGACTAAAAGAAACTGCAACTATAAGAAACAAAGCTAAGAGTGAATGACAATGTCTTCAAGCAAGAACATCAACAACAATCACACAAAAATAATACAAGTCAAAAGCTAATGCTATGACTTATAAATTGTTGAATGGGAAAAAATATATATCCCAGAAGAATAGCATTGCCACTGAAAGCTCATCGAAAAATGAGGGTATATTAATAGTTGTTGTTGTTAAGTACCGTGGAGTCAGTTCTGACTCATAGCGACCCTGCACAGGGTTTCTGAAGCTGTAAATCTTTTTGTGAGCAGAAAGCCTCATCTTTCTCCCACAGAACCACTGGTAGTTTTGAACTGCTGACCTTGCAGTTCACAGCCCGATTCATAACCACTATGCTACCAGAGCTTCTTATATTAATGAGGTTGAAAAGTCTAAGAGAATTTGATGATAAGAGAACTTCAAGACAAAATGCTCAAAGGTAAAGGTAAATTCTTAGCATTTAGGCTGAGGGAAAAGAATAGATCATATAAACCTATGGCTAAAGAAAAATTTTATTGTTTATTCACTGCTTTTGGTTTGTTTTAGAAAGAGATTTGATGGTAAAGCATAAAGGTACTTATAGTCTACTACGTGTGGCACAGTGAATACATGGCTCGGCTGCAAACCTAACATTAAACTTACAACCACCAACACCTCCTTGGGAGAAAGATATGGTAGACTGCTTCCATAAGGGTTTACAGCCATGGAAATCCTATGAGACAGTTCTATACAATCTTATAGGGTTTTATTAAGTAGTTATGATGTGGCAGTGTAGGAGACACACTAGACTGCTACTACAAGATCAGTGGTTCAAACCCACCAGGGACTCCTCTGAAATTGTATACAGAGTCTCTATGAGTCAGAACGGAATCAACGGAACTTGACAACATATGTAGGAATCCTTTCTATGGCAATGGGGTATTGGTGGGTATGGAACATTGTTCGGTGACATCTGGTTGGTTCTGACTCACATTGATCCTATGCACAACACAAAGAAAAACTGCAAGGTCCTGCATCATCCTCGCAATGTTACACTTGAGTTCATTGCTGCTGCCACTGTGCCAATCCAACTTTTGGCGGGTCTTATTTTTCACTGACCTTCCACTTTAGCAATCACTATGTCCTCCAGGGACTGGTCCCTCCTGATAACATGTCCAAAGCCTGAGAGACTAACTCTGGCCATCCTGGATTCTAAGGAGCCTTCCAACTGTACTTCTTCCATGTTACCTTCAATATTCTTCAACACCACAACACATATGAATCAATTTCTCTGCGATTTTCCTTATTCACTATCTGACTTTCACATGCATATGAAGCTACTGAAAATACCATGGTTTGGGTTAGGTGCACCTGAGTCCTCAAACTTTTTCTTTACTCTTGAGCACTTTAAACAGGTCTTGCACAGTAGATTTGCCAAATGCAATACATCATTTGATTTCTTGACTGCTGATTACATGAGTGCTGAATGATATGCAAGCAAAATGAAGTCATTGATACTTACAATCTCTTCTCCATTTAATATGATGTTATTTATTGGCTCAGTTGTGAGGATTTTTGTTGTCTTTACATTGACGGTGCAATCTATACCTGAAGGCTGTTGCCTTTGGTCTTCATCCATAATTATTTTAAGTCCTTTTCTCTTTCAGCAAATAAGAGCGTATCATCTGCAAACTGCAATTGCAGGTTGTTAATGAGTCTTCCTCTAACTGGGATGCCATGTTCTTCTTCATATAATCCAGATTCTCAGATAATTTGCTCAGCATTCATATTGAGTGAGTATGGTGAAAAATTACAACCCAGATACACATCCTTTCTTGAATTTAGATCCTTCAGCATCCCCTTGTTCTGTTCTAATAACTGTCTCATGGTCTATGTACAGATTCATCATGAGCATGATTAAATGTTCTGGAATACCCATTATTACCAATGTTATCCATAGTTTGTCATGATCCAAACAGTTGAAAACTCTTGCATGGTCAGTAAAGCACAAGCAAACATTTTCTGGTATTTTCTGAGTTCAGCCAAGATCCATCTGATGTCAGCAAAGATATTCCTAGTTTCACATCTTCTTCTGGAACCAGCTTGAATTTCTGGCAGTTCTCTGTCAATGTACTGTTTTTTTAGTTATCTTCAGAAAAATTTAACTTGCATGTAATAATAATGCTATTGTACAAAAATTTCTGCATTCATGTGGATAACATATTTTTCTAATAGACACAAATATGGATCTCTTTCAATCAGTTGGCCAAGTATTTGTCTTCAAAATTTCTTGGCAAAGAAGAAGGCATGCCGCCTGTACTGCATCAGTTTGTTGGAAAATTTAAATTTGTATTCCATCAATACCTGGAGGCTTGTTTATCGTCAATGCCATCACTTCAGGTTGGACTACTTTCTTCAGCCCCATTGGTTCTTTACCCTATTGTTGTTGTTGTTAAGTGCCGTTGAGTCGGTTCCCACCCATAGTGACCCTGTATAGGGTTTCCAAGGAGCAGCTGGTGAGCTTGAACTGCTGACCTTGCAGTTCAAATGGCTTTGCAGTCTGGCGCACTAACCCATAGCACCACACTAGGACTCTTATGCTACCTCTTAAAATGGTTGAACATATGCCATTTATTTTTAGTATAATGACGCTGTGTATTCTTTCCATCTTCTTTTGATGCTTTTTGCATCAATCAATATTTTGCCCATAGGATCCTTCAGTGTTGCTTGAGTATTTGGTCAGTTCTTTAAATCTAAGAAATGTTGAATGTTGAATGTTCTTCTTTTTGGGTTATCTAACTCCAGGTCTTTATACATTTAATTATAATACTTTAATTTGTCTTTCTGAGCTCCTCTTTGAAATTTCTGTTTAACTCTAACGTCCTCATTTCTTTCATTTACCTTTGCATTTCTACACTGGAAAGCAAGTT
Source organism: Chrysochloris asiatica (assembly GCF_000296735.1). Classification (NCBI taxonomy): domain Eukaryota; kingdom Metazoa; phylum Chordata; class Mammalia; order Afrosoricida; family Chrysochloridae; genus Chrysochloris; species Chrysochloris asiatica. Next base: position 3,781,407 of record NW_006408521.1, on the reverse strand, counting down.
TCAGGGTCTCTTCTGATATTTGTTTTGGTCTATTGTTTCCTTCTTGTCTTTTCAGTGACCTTTTGCTTTCTTCCTGTATGATGTTCTTTATGTGGAGCTCTGGTAGCGTAGTGGTTACGAATCGGGCTGCGAACCTTAAGGTCAGCGGTTCGAAACTACCAGCAGCTCCACGGGAGAAAGATGAAGCTTTCTACTCCCGTAAAGATTTACACCCTCGGAAACCCTATACAGGGTCGCTATGGGTCGGAACCGACTCAATGGCACTTAACAACAACAACAACAACAGGCCTTCTGGTCTTTGGTGATTATTACCTAATGAATCAAATTCAGGTAGAATATGTTCAAGTTCATAATTTAGCTGTCATAGATTTGTTTTTAAATTTCTCCAACTTCACCTGGAACTTGCATATGAACAATTAATTGTCAGATCTGCAGTCTGTCCCTGACCTTGTTTTGGCTAATGATATTGAGCTTTACATCCCAAAGATGTAGTCAAATTGATTCCTGTGTTTTCCATCTGGTGAGGTCCATGTATATAGTCATCTTTTCTGTTGTTTAATAAAGGTATTTGCAATGAATAAGTCATCAGTCATGCAATATTCTATTATGTGATCTCCAGCATCTTTTCTATTACCTTGGCCATATTTGCCAATTACTAATGCTTCCTCTTTGTTTCCAACTTTCACATTCCAATCACCAGTAATTATCAGTATACCTTGATTGCATGTTTGATCAAATTCAGATTGAAAACATTTGTCCAATTATTCAATTTCATCATCACTGACTTGTTTGGTGCATAAATGTGAATAATAGTGGTATTAACTGTTCTTTCTTATAGGCATATGAATATTATCGTAGTACAGACAGCATTGTACTTCAAGACAGAGCTTGAAATGGTATTTTTGATGCTGAATAAGATACCATTCCCCTTCAATTTTTCAATCCATAATAATAAACCATATAATTATCTGATTCAAAACTGCCAATCCCTGTCTATTTCAGCTTGCTAACACCTAGGATATTGATGTTTATATGCTCCATTTCTTTTTTGATGATTTCCAATTTTCCTGGATTCATAATTCATACATTTTACATATTAGTTATTAATGGATGTTTGGAGCTTTTCTCCTCATTTTGAATTGTGCCCCATTGGCAACTGAAAACTTTACTCCATTAGCGTCATCACTGTCAACTGTACTCTGAGGATGCAACTTTTACCTATAGTGTTTTGAGTGCCTCCCAACCTGAGTGGCTTATCTTCCTGCACTGTATATGACAATATTTTGGTGCTATTTATAATGCTTTCTTCTTCCAGCATTATATTTCACAATATTCTGTTGCTATTCTTACGGTATCTGTGGTTAAAAATTCAAAAATAGTCAGCCCCTACTTCCTTTTAATTT
>NW_006408521.1:3777618-3778833 GCF_000296735.1 Chrysochloris asiatica | reverse complement strand
AAAAACTGATGCATTTGATTTATGGTGATGTAGAATAGTAAAAGTTCCATGAACTGCCAGAAGAACAAATAAATTGGTCTTGGAAGAAATACAGTCAAAATGCTCCTTAGAAGCCAGGATGATGAGACTTTGTCTCTCATACTTTGGACATCAGAAGGGACCAGTCCCAGGAGAAGGACGTCATGCTTGCTAAAGTGGAGGTTCAGTGAAAAAGAACACTTTCAAGAAGATGAATTGACACAGTGGAAGAAGCGATGGGCTCAAACATAACAACAGTTGTGAGGATGCTGGATGATCACACAGTGTTTGGTTCTGTTTTACATAGGGTTGCTCTGAGTCAGAACTGACTAACAACAACAAAATGGTAAATGTTGTTAAAATTCCCTTCCAGAATCATCTGAGGTGGGAAATTTCCACTTGGAAGGACAAGTAGACCAGCCTGGAGTGGCTAGAAGAACAGAAGCTACTTTGTGAAAGACCAGCAGGAAAAATCAAAAACAATAACAGCAGTCTGACTGACTACTACAAGAACAAGCAAGTTGTTTGCCCAGGAGACATCAAGGGAAGTGGTCAGATCCCCTCAGGACAAACCCCCTTCCAAGACTAAGTTTCATGGGGAATACATGAGCAGGCATGTGGTCTGGCTGATGACCACATTGGTCCCTGATAAGGGGAAGAGTAGGAAAAACAGCAGTGAAGTTGGGATCTATGTCCAACCACATTCAAAAGACTTCTGTGAACCTGGGTGGACACCTGGTTGGCCAGCAGAATGGTAAGACCCGGGGACTCGTGGGTCCAGAGACAGTGACATGGCCACAGAAGACTAGAGTGGAGAGCAAAATGTGCAGCTGATGTGAAGTGAGGGGAGATGCACAAAAACCCCTATACTTACAGATAGTACCCACTTGACCAGGCTTCAATGGCTGGATGATCAGAACTCAACTAGAAGAAAAAAAAAAGAGTAACCCGCTACAATTTGATGAACTTTACCTATACTTAGGGATGTAGTAAGGTGCTCTGGTAGCATAGTGGTTAAGAGTCGGGCTGTTAACTTCAAGATCAGCAATTCAAAACTACCAGATGTTCCACAGGAGAAAGATGAGGCTCTCTGCTCCCGTAAAGATTTATAGCCTCAGAAACCCTGTGCAGGGTCGCTATGAGTCGGAACTGACTCCACAGCACATAACAACAACAATTGGATGTAGTAACTCAAAA
>NW_006408521.1:3759032-3775752 GCF_000296735.1 Chrysochloris asiatica | reverse complement strand
TTGGAAGAATATAGCTGAAATTCTTCTTATGAGCAAAGAAGACAAGACTCATTTCATGTACTTTGGTACTTTAGGCATGTTATCCGGAAGGACCAGTCCCTGGAGAAGGACATCATTTGAAAACAAGAGGACCCTCAACAAGATGGATTGTGAGGATAGTGCAGGATTTGGCAGTGTGTCTTTCTGTTGTACTATGGTCTCGCTGAGATAGAACGGACTCAGTGGTACTTAAAACAATGAGTCATTAGAGAATCATCAGAAGGAGCAAATGCTTAACATGCTCAGCTAACTGGATCATTTAGACTCTCAAGTCTATACAAGGTGAGTAGGAATACAGGCCTTGCTATCTAGTTCTAAAACATCAGCCATTAACAATTCTTTGGAGCATAGTCCTACTCTGACACACCCGGGTCACCATGATTCAGAATCAACCCTTCAGTAACTGATATAGGTATGAATCACTGGCATCTACAGAGCTGATTGTGGCAACTCACCTTTAACTGGACTTTTAATGATAACCACCTCCAGGCATTCATGCACTGTACAGTCTTCCCACACTTGACTACAGTTAGTCTGTGTGACTAACGGCATATGGCAGTTGTTTCTGAGATTAATTTATAGGACACTCAAGGGCTGGACTCTTTGGGAACTTGGGTATTGAGATTTAGGACCCGAAACAACTTCCACTTGTGTAACTAAAAGCTCTTATTTCTGCATCTCATTATCTATGTCTGATTTTTTTTTTTTTTTTGAATCATCTCTTTTCATCATACAACTTTCTTTTATTCATTTTTTTCTTGCTTGTACAGAAGAAGCTAGTCTAGCTCCCCATCTACCTCCACATACACACATATTGTTGTTGTTGTTAGGTGCCATCGAGTCAGTTCCAAATTGTAGCGAACCTGTATAGGATTTTTAAGGAGTAGCTGGTGAGTTTGAATTTCCAGCTTTGTGGTTCAAACTGACCTAGTGATCCAATACTTTATTCTACAGCACCACACCAGAAACTCCTGTGAACGCCTATTCCTTTGTCTTCATGCTCTCTCAAAAACCTCCAAATGACTAGTTTAATCGGTTTCTAACACTCTAAGTAAAGCTCCACCTACTAAAAACTTCATTACCATAGAAAAGCAAATGGGTATTTGTTTATATGCCTAGTTTATAAACTGACTGCAATCTGATTTGACTTATCATAGTCTGTTAGATGGGTCCTTTCCTACTGAGATAGTAAGTGGTTTAAAGTCATCTCTAGAACCAAATTGCCAGGATTCAAGTGTATACTTTGCCACTTATAAGCTGTAGTTATTAAAATTATATACATATAGATATACACACACACACATATATATATACACACACACATATACACTTATATGGAGTCTTGGTATGGTGCCATAGGATAAGCACTTGACATCAAGGTTGGTTTAAGTTTCAAGGTTGACAGTTCACACTCACCAGCCACTCCTCAGAAACCCTATACAGAGTTACTATGAGTCAGAACCTACTTGATGGCACTTAACAACAATGATAATTATGCCTACTGAAATATAAATATATTCTTATATCAATTATTGAATTCAAAGTAAAATAAAGTTCTGTATACTGAGTCATTGGTCTTGAGAGTTCAGGAGGAATGCAGATTCTCTTATGTAAACCAAAAATCTGACTGATTTGATCCCAAATGTTTTTATATTCTCACAGACAAAATAAATTAAAAGCTGCTCATTTGGTCGTATTATCCTTTTTCTATTAGAGCTTGTAGTAGATTTAAAAAAAAAAAAAAAAGGCTTTAACAGCCCCTCACCAAGCACTTTCTACTCAACTGGAAACAGCAATTCGCAGCAAAGGCTCCGAGAACTCAGACACCATATTCACAGTTCTCCAAGAACTCAGATACCATAATCACAGTTAAGGGCCTTATTAGGAAAGTTAACTGGTTGAATAGTTTAAGGTCATAAATTCTGAGGGCACAGTATTTCCAGCAGCACAGCCTCTCCTCAAAGTCAATTATGCCTACAAGCAGGCTTCTTGGTTATCAAACTCCTTTAGGACTGCTGATAAATGCACAGAAAACACTCCATTCCACTCTGCTATCAGCCACAGTCCAAAGGCACTCAATTCTAGCTCCGTGGGTCTGTAAACCTAGCTCCCCAATTTCGTGGCTGGAGGCACCCTATTCCACAAGGGAGCATCCTGGTTTATGGTACTCAGCTTTACCTGCTCTGTAGGTCAGGAAGCCCATGGTTCTGTGTCACACTCTGGGTCTTGGTTCTGCTACTGCTACTCCTCTGGCACTCTTGAGTGGCCTCTGGATAAGGGAGGTTCAACATACAGGGATCTCAGGGTCTAAAAGATGCATACCAGTCCTGGCTCTATTTCCTTAATGGTAGTAAAATAACCCTTTCTCCTGCTTTTCAGATGGCTTATTTTATATGCAGGTTAGAGTTCCAAGTGTTTTAATTAACCTTGCTAACTCACAATGGAATCCTATCATTTTATCAGCATCGTCTGGCAATGTCTCATACCCAAACCCTTAGGAAAAAGTCATTTGGTGGGAATTTACAAACACTATATTTAGTTGTTGCTGTTGTCAAGTGCCTTCGAGTCCGTTCTGACACATAGCGACCCTGTATAGGATTTCCAAGAAGTGGCTGGTGAGTTTGAACTGCTGTCCTTATGGTTTAAACTTGCCTTGAGGTCAAGTGCTTATTCTATGGTGCCACACCAGGACATTAAATAATTCATGATATGACAAAGGTTACTCTATTTCACCCAGGAATGCTCAGAGACAAGACTCAAAGAAAGACCTAAGAAATTAATAAATGTAACAAAGCCACCTAAGTAATGTCAAAGCCAACAATAAAAACTAAAGATTAGGATTATTGTTGTTTTTAAGTGCCATCGAATTGATTCAAACTCACAGTGACCCTGTACAGGCTTTCCAAGGAGTGGCTGGTGAATTCTAACTGCCAACTTTGTGGTTCAAACTGACCTTGTGGTCCAGTGCTTTATCCCACAGGGCCAAACCAGGACTCTAAGGATTTGATTAGTAGATACAAAAAGAAAATGCTTTCTCTGAAGCAATACACTACAAGAAAATATTAAGATCCTCCTCTATAATGCATTAGGCTGCAAGATCACTTTGAAACACAAGGTCAGTGGTTCAGACTCACCAGCCACTCCTCAGAAACTCTCTACAGGGTCTCTGTGAGTCAGAACTAACTCGACAACACTTAACAATAACAACTATTGTTTTTCAGCTAAAAGGAAAATAGTTGAGCAATTTGGGAATTTTAGCCGGATTGCTACATGAGCTCAGGTAGAAGTCCGCCTTTCTTGAGAACTGAATGACATGCATGCAGCCATCCAGAGGTGCTATATCAAGGTACTAGGCAGTGAGCTTGAAGGAAGAGGCAAGAGTTCAGCAATGAGTGGAAATCAGACACAATGGGAGTGAGGAAGAAATAAATGCTTTTATTGTGTTTGAAAGAATGGAAAATGAAGGCACTTGGAAAAGACTGTTGAAGTTATGATACCCTGGGACCTGATTTATAAGAAATAAAGTTTAGACCAGGTGACTTATAATAAACCATATGCCCTGTATTTCTTTTCTTGCTTTGAACTTGGCAAAACCATTGACCAATTTGTCCATAAACATGAATTACTTCTACAGTGCTTAGTTGAACAGCACACATTTGTCTAAGCAGTAGAAGAGTATCCTGATACACCTTAAATATGGTTCAAGTTTATGGTTTGCTTACATTCAAGTCATTTTTAAGGATCCTGTATATACACCATCAGAATGATACTGTGTGGTACTGTGAGTGGTGCACTGATGTTATTTCTACCACTGGAAATCAAAATTCTGTTAATGTGTATATAAATATAAAAGACTTGTTTGTTCAAGAAGGAGTCTTGGTGGTGCAATGAAGTGCTCAGCCACTAACCTAAAGGTCATTAGCTCAAATCTACCAGTTGCTCCAAGGAAGATGTGGCAGTCTACTTCTTATAGCCTTTGAAACCCTCTGTCCTATATAGTCTCTCCAATGAGCTCTGGTAGCATAGTGATTACGAATCAGGCAGCAAACCTTAAGGTCAGCAGTTAAAAACTACCAGCTGTTCCTTGGGAGAAAGATGAGGCTTTCTGCTCCTGTAAAGATTTACAGCCTCGGAAACCCCTGTACAGCGTACCACCTATGTAGTAGCTCTGGTAGTGTAGTGGATGATGAGATGAGCTGCTAACTAAAAGTCAGCTGTTGGAATCTACCAGCCACTCCATGAGAAAATCTGAGGCTTTGTGCTCCCGTAAAGATTTACAGCCTCAGAAACCCCTGTACAGCGTCACTATGAGTCAGAACTGACTCCACGGCACATAGCCACCACCAGCAGAAAGAACTGATAATCTGCTACTCTGAAGATCACAGTTTAGGAAGAAACCCTATGAAGCACTTTTTCATACACACAGGGTCACTAGAGGGCACACAACAATCAATTCTTTAAAATTGTTCTTAAGTCAGTTCTGACTCATAGGTGCTGTAGGACAACCACTCTACCACAGGCCACTTTAAACTGCAAGGTCAGCAGTTCAAACTCACCAGGGGCTCCTCAGAAACCCTATACAGGGTCGCTCTGAGTCAGACTGACTCATAATACTTAACAATAGCAACTTATGGTTTCTGAGAGCAGCTGGTGGATTTGAAATACTGATCTTGTGGTTAGCAGTCCAAGGCTTATCCTACATTGCCACACAATTATTGTTGTTGTTGTTAAGTGCAATCAAGTCAGTTCTAATTCATAACAATCCTGTATAGGGTTTCTGAGGCTGTAAATCTTTACAGGATCAGAAAGTCTTATTTTTCTCCTACAGACCAACTGGTGGGCTCAAACTGCTGACCTTGTGGCTCCAAGTCCAGAGCTCTCTAGAGTGACTGTGATCCAACCATTAGCCACACCATTGTTATTGTTGCTAAGTGCCACTGAGTTGGTTCTGACCCATAACCACCCTGTATAGCGTTTCCATACCATTGTTGTTGTTGTTAAGTGCCATCGAGTCGGTTCCGACCCATAGCGACCCTGTACAGGGTTTTAGAAAATGCAAACCAGAAACTTGTTATCTCTTATGGTTTTGTTTTTTTTTTGGATTCCTATTTTGTTTAATTTATTTACTTTAAGACCATCTTGCAATTTTCAGAGAGAACATACAAAACAAGAAGCAGACTTGGCTACAAATACATAAACAGTGTGCTAGAGTATAAAGCATTACTGATAACATTGTTCCAGATAACAATGTTCCATTGTTCCTTTGTGTCAGCTTACTATAGGGCACTTCAGTATTCCTAAGGAATAAATAAATACCACTGAGATGTTCTCAGGTCTGGCATTGTTCTTTGCCATATGTTCCATGAAGAAGATATGGAGCCTGGAAATGATGTTGACAGTTGGAGTAGACCATTCTCAATCCCATACTAGAACCAAAGTCTAGTGGCCATGAATTTCTTTTAAAGGTGAGTGAGAAAAAAATCCCTAAGCCCAAACTAGTACCCATCTTCATGACCACATCAGCCAAGCTCCAGTCCACTTCCTGTGGATCTCTGAATCGGACATGTTCATCACCCACAGCTCCAGCTCTCCTTCTGCCTGGTAAGTTTTTGTTTGTTTCTTTGTTTTTAATTTTACAAGGATTTAATCTTTTGCTAGGATTCTCAGAACCTTACAACCATAACTGTAAATGTATCCATATACAAAGTTGAGGCTTAGATCCCAGTACGATGTTGGAGTTATGAACAAATTGTCAAGGAACTTGAAAACTGACTTTGGGTTTCCATTTTGGTTATGCCTAGTTAGGACTCCATTCATCCATTCTCAAAAGGAGGTATTTGTACCTCATCATACAGAGGGAAGTGGTTAGTTTTTTATCTCTTTAGCCATTAAAGTTATTAGGCTGCTGATCACTGAGCTTCAGAGTAATATTTTCTGTCACTTTGCTCCACTGCTAATGTAACTATTAAGACTTATCCCCCTGAAGATAATTTTCTTTTAATTTTTAAAAACTGGGGTCAATTTCTTTTCTTCTTTAGTAACACATTTAAATATACTATGTAATGCTAGCTAAGTTAAATTGTTAAACATCCCATCTAGCTAACGCTCCCTCAGAAATCAGGCAAAGTAAGATTGGATTATTGAAATAATTTCAAAGGATAAAGATTCAGAGAATGGAAATAAACTACAGAAACTAGGGAAGTTGAGTAACTAAATCTCCTAAGAAATATTTATAGTAGATGGAAAAGTACCCTGTCTGGTTATAAATGAATCTTAAAGGAATTCAAAGCACCTCTACAAATTCTTACTAAGATAGCAAATGTCAGCCAACCTCTGCGGTGAACATGAAGCACTCTACCACCCTTTGTACATTCTTAAATTAAGCCTGCTCCTGCTTACACAAAAAAATCTGTCTGTGGTAAAGCACTGCTTAGAATGTGCACGCACATTAATCTAGAAGCCACAAGTGAAGCCTGCTTTGGAAAACCTCATAATATTTTCCTTGCGAATTATTATTGATATACTTTTCAGATAATATTACCAAATCCTAATGATATATTTTATTCACTCCCAAAACAAGGTAAGACTCTAGTTATTGCAGGAACACATGCATTATCTAGTTAAGTGTTTGCACTTTCCGGGAATGGCTTTGAAAACAGTACATATGAATGCAATCAGTAATGTCAAATAACTGGGATGAAAACCCAATCCCTTCACTCATTGGCCATATAAATGGAGACATGATTATTAAAATCTTCTGATATTTAGCTGTTTCAATGGTTACATGGTTCCCCATTTACTTGCAATATTAATTATTGGAAGGATTAATTTTTGTGATTAGAAAAATTAAGACAGCATGGATAAATACACAATTTTAATACAGATTATTACTAATGTTGGCTATACATTGAATATTTAAGCTCCAGAGTCATAATGTCATGAAGTTAACTTTGTACCAAGATTTGCTACATTTTTGGGTAACTGGATCAATGACATGTTCCTTTGCTGTATATATTTATTTATTTAAGCAGTTAATAGTAAATTGCTTAAGATCTGCCACTCAACTGAGGTTTGAATCTCAGCTGCACCATTTAAAAGTTGTGTGTGTTCTTGGAAAAATTGTTTAGTCTCCCTATCCCTGTATTTGTTCTTTTGTAACTCAATTTCCTCATCTGCCAAAAATAAAAATATTTACCCTGCAGCCTTTTGACTTATACAAGAGAATCCACAAAAGGAGCTTAGTATACGTCCTGGCACACAATAGACACTCCTTACATGGCTGTTGTTGTTAAGTGCCATCAACTCATAGTGACCCTGTATAGGTTTCCGAGGAGCAGCTGGTAGATTTTAACTGTACCAGCCTTGTGGCCTGAGGTGCAGTGCTGATCCTACAGTGCTCCAAATGCTAGATATCTATAAATGATTATTATATCAAACACCTAAACTAACTGCAATCTCTGAAAATGCATGTCATTATGTCTTTGTACTGACTCACTGCAGTTGGCATAGTGTCATGCACATATTGTTGTTAAGCGTAATGGAGTCAGTTAGGACTCAAAGCGAACCTGTAGAAGGTTTCCAAGGAGCAGCTGGTAAGTTTGAATCAACGACAGTGAGGTTCAAACAGACCTAGTGGTCTAGTACATTATCCTACAGCGCCACACCACATAAGTTGTGTTGTTTTTATTGTTAAGTGGTGTTGAGTCTGTTCCTGACTCATAATGACCTGGTATAGGTTTCCGAGGAGTGACTGGTGAGGTTGAATGGCCTACTTTACAGTTCGAATCAACTACTTTATGGTTCAAACCAACATTGCAGTCCAGCACATTAACCAGCAGCGCCCCACCAGGACACACAAATGTTAGGCAGTTTCATATATTTGTTAATTACCATTTTCCTTCTTGCCAATACTAAAATTTCTACCACTCCAATTCACACAGAATAGCATTTAGAAAGTGCTTGTTTTTATGTTTTAGTGAATTCATATGATATTTATTACTTCTTTGCCCTCCACTTGCTCACCCTCTGCTGTCTAAATCATCAGGACTCTCTGTGACCCTGTTCTCTACAGACACACTACACATCACCCCAGTCTTAGTTACAACCAACATAGTATTTTTTTTTTTTAAGTCCACATACGCTGTTACTACTTTCATTGAAAGTTACCATTCTATCTAAACTCTAACCTTAGCTAAATCAATTGAACAATATGAGATGATAAACTAATTTATACTAAAGTAATAACAAGCTGTCTTTAGATACTCTTACAATTGAATCTTTTTATTCTAATGCAGGCTTTTATCTAGAACAACAACCAAAACTTTAATTGTGCAATTTTAAACAAATAATATAGAATCCATTTCCACAATACTTAAAATTGGCTTGGTGGTAAAGAAAAGTTAACTATTGTACATATATATGTATATTGTACATATATGTGTATATGTATATATATATATATATACATATACACAAAATGTGTGTGTGTATCTTATTTCTATTAATTCAACTGTAACTACTGAGATTTTGTATTTTTAATATCATCAACTGGGAGACAAAAAACTATCATATGTTTTTTTTTCCTATTTATACTTTTCTATGGTACTTGTAACTTGCTTAAAGTAAATTGGTAATATACACTATGATATCTCCCCCTGTGTCAAACACTATTAATATGTCCTGAGAAAAGTAAAGAGACTAGCTATTAAGGCTGGTGATGGTGGTATGCAGTGGAGTTGGTTCCGACTCATAGTGACCCTGCACAGGTATTCCAAGGCTGTACAATTTTACAGAAGCAGAGATCCTAATCTTTCTCCTGCAGAAGGGCTGGTAGTTTTGAACTGCTGACACTGAGTTTAACAACTCAACATAAAATATAATCTGTTGATTTTAGGTAAATGAATTGGCTTTAGAGAAGTTTATCTAATTTCCTTTTCCCCCTTTTATAATGGTTACTTGGGGGTTGTTATAATATGTGTTGAGTTAGAAAATTAGAAGATTTTTTTCTTATAGTTTGTGGTTTTGTCTTTTTGATTTGCTTGTTGTTATTACAGTAAGTTCTAGGTAGAAAACTGTGTAATGCTTAAAATTCAAGTTCAGACCCATTCAGATCCAGTTCCTCATCCAAACACAAATATTCAGTTTTGTCCTGTGTGGAAGTGGAATGAATTTGGCAATTAGTCTCAGGGTTGTCATAAGAATTAATGAGATAATGTTGATTTACAGTTTTACAGCTCAGAACTTGCTGGTATCAATAAAAATTAGGATTATTTTCCTTAATATCTAAACCACTTCCTGGCAATCAAATTGATCATAATTTCTTCTGAGAGAGAAAAAGTTTAAAAAGTAAGAACAGTTTTTTGGAAATGTTGTTCTCAGACCCAATATAACAATATGTCTGAAGGTCAGAGGTGGTAGCTGGCTGAGGGTTGAGGTAGAAACCATTAACATTAACTGTGAGAAAGTATAAAACATGACAGGTTATGAAATAACCCTTACAGATTGTGAAGTACAAGTTGTTTTTATTTATTAGGCAATCAAACCAAATCCTACATTGTTTTTGTCAAAGAACAAACTGAAAATAAGAACTCTGAGCATCATCTCAGAAAAATGACTTATACTGTCTTACCTCTTAACCTGGCTACTTAACTCTAAGTCAACACACCATCACTTTGGTATGAATATTCTTTTATCCCAGGTAATGCACAAACATCACCTTGTTGGGAAAAGCATGAAAGGAGGAGGAAAATAAGTTCCTGAATATGCAAGAGTGTCTAAGAGGAGGGGAGTCTTGAGAATGGAGGAGGAGGATAACATCACTAAATATAAAAAGAGAATGGGATTGAAAGAGCACAAGCAGCAATCCAAAATGGTAGCTAACTCTTAAGTTCAGCAACACCACAACTGGGATATGAATCATGATTCCACCTCATGTTATTGTTGTTAAGTATCGTGAAGTTGGTTTAGACTTATAATGACACTGCAGAGGGTTCCTAAAGATCTATTGGTGGGTTTTAACAATCAACCTTGTGGTTAGCAATCCAGTGCTTATTCTACAGTGCCATACCGAGTCTCTACCTCATAGATAAGATAAATACCTTATCTGAAGTATAACTTTGGGTAAGATATTTATCTTAACTATGCCTTAGACTCTTCAGCTGAAAAACAGATAAAATAATCATTTTTGTAAATAGAATTATGACAAACTATTATGATTGCATTTCAATGTAAAGCAAACAAAAATCCTCACCACTGGACCAATAAACAACATTTTTATCAACGGAGAAAAGATTGGAGTTGTCAAGGACTTCATTCTTCTCAGATCAACTATCAACACTCCTGGAAACAGCAGTCAAGAAATCAGATGACGTATTGCATTAGGCAAATCTGCTGCACAAGAACTTTTTAAAGTGTTGAAGAGCAAAGATGTCAGCTTGAAGACCAAGGAGTGCCTGACCCAAGCCATGGTATTTTCAATAACCTCATATGCATGTGAAAGCTGGACAGTGAATAAGGAAGACCATAGAAGAATTGATGCTTTTGAGTTTGATTTTGGAGCAGAATATTGAAAGTGACGTGAGCTGCCAAAAAACCCAACAGATCTGTGTTGGAAGAAGTGCAGCCAGAGTGCTCCTTGGAGGCCAAGATGGCCAAACTTCGTTTCTCATACTTCAGACATATTGTCAGGAGGGACCAGTCTCTAGAGAAGGATATCATGTTTGGTAAGGTGGAGGGTCAGAGAAAAAGAGGAAGACTCCCAGTGAGATGGATTGGCCAAGTGGCAGCATGAATGGGCTCAATTGTAGCAACAATTGTGAGGTTGACCCAGGACCAGGCAGTGTTTCATTCTGCTGTACATAGGGTCACTAGGAATCGGTACCAACTCAATGGCACCTAACAACAACAACAGGAATACACATGTGTAAAGAATAATACTTGGCATTTAATGCAATTAAAAGTTAGCTACTTTTTGTTACCTCATATATCATAATGTTGCTTGAATCAAACCCTGCAAGAAGCTCTTCACCACCAAAAACAGGTCTGGAAGTTATCAAGGAGAGCTAAAAAGGAATAAAAATATGTATGAGAGAAGGACAAGTATATAAAACCCATTTGAAAGCCTCCACTAAGCTCAGATAAGTGGCCCATGCTCCCTTTATACATATGATTTCATTCTCCATGGACCATCACACTGTCTTGTCTTCAAAGGTCCCATGGCGGACTCTTTATAATTATAACTATACTTCCAGTCATGTTCAATTTATTAGTAGTTTTTAAAGTGAAGTTGAGTACATTTCACCTAAGAAACAAAAGGGCTTATAACACTGACATGATATAGAGGAAAAACCACTGAGTTGAAACTAGACAGATCTTGTTTACATTCACTTTCCACTATTTAACTAATTTTGAAACCTTGGTAATTGCTATCATTCATGAGTCTTTTTTCCTCTACAAGGTGGAATAATAATTTCTACATTGCAGGATCACTATGAAAATGAAATCTAAATTACAATCTGGCTCCTAATATTGGTACAAAGTACTCAAAAATGATGGTTAATACTATGAATATAATTTTAACAGCAAGCCATAGGAAAATATTGTAACATGGAAACTTAGAGTTCATCATAGTAAGTTGTAAAAATTACTTAAAAACATCTGCTATAGCATTGATTAATAAATATTTGAAAAGCTTTACTCTTCCAGTGAGAACCATAGCCCAACACAATGTCTGAGCTTCTGTGTTCTTCTTGTCAGGAAGGATAATAGCCATGATGCACTGACTAACTCTAATGAAAAATTTTATTCTTAAGACAAAATATTTTCCAACGCAACACATAAGATCTTTGTGCTCATGTCAGCACTGGAGACAAATTTCTGAGAAAGACATACAGAAACTGCTCATTCCTGCAGATAACAAAACACTAAACTATAAAATGAAAATGGAAGAACATGGCAGATATTTTTCAAATTCCTTAACTGCAAAGTGTACTTGACTATCAATATCTGGAAACATCTAGCTTATGAATTACACATTTCCAAAAACTGTGTGTGTGTGTGTCAGTTATCTAGTGCTAATATAACACAAATATCACAAATGACTGGCTCTAACAAACAGAAATGTGTTTTATACGAATACAGAAGTTTGAATTCTGGGTGCCAAACTCTAGGGCACAAAGTTCTGTGTCTGTTGGCTTTCAAGAAAGGTTCTTGTCTCTTTTGAGAAGTCATCATGTGACATGACACATCTGGGAAGTCATCGTGTGACATGACATGTCTCTTCTCCCATTTCTACTCTGTTTAATCTCTTGTATTTCAAAAGAGATTGATACCATATTTATCTTACAGAAATCCTGCCTCACTGATATAACACAGACAACACATTCCCAAATAGGATTACAATCCAAGTCATTTGATGTCAAGTGCCATATAGGGACCTTGTGTAGGTTTTCTGAGGAATGGTTGGTAGGTTTGACCTGTGCAGTTAGAAGTCTAGTGCTTATCCTACAGTGTCATATCAGGACTCCAACCACCAGCACTGTTCTTCAGTGTGGTCAAGTCTGTTGTGACGCATAGTGACCTTCTGAATAACAGAATGAAACACCACCTGGTCCTGCACCCTCCTCGCAACCATTGCTTAGCTTGAATCCATAGCTGCTGCCTCTGTGTTAATCAATTTCCTTAGAAGTCATCTTCTTTTTCACTGAACCTTCATTTTATAAACATGATATCCTTCTCCAGGGAGTAGTTCTCCTGATAATATGTCTGAAATGTGACAGATGAAGTCTCAATATTCTAGTTTCTGAAGAGAATTTTGGCCAAACTTGTTCCAACACAGATTTGTTTGTTCTTCTGGCAGTCTATGGTGTTTTTCATATTCTACTCCAACATTATAATTCAAATGCATCAATTCTTCTATGATCTTCCTTATTCGATGTCTAATGTCCACATGCATATGAAGCTATTGAAAATATCATGGTTTGGTTTGGTCATACCTTAGTCCTCAAACTGACACCTTTGCTCTTCAATACTTTAAAGAGGTCTTGTGTAGAAGATTTACCAAATGCAGTATGTCTTTGATTTGTTGTCTGCTACTTCTATGAGTGTTCATAGTGGATGCAAGTAAAGCAAATTATTTGGCAACTTCAATCTTTTCTCCATGTATCATGGTGTCATTTATTGGTCCAGTGGTGAGGATTTTTGTTTTCTTTACATTGAGATGTAGCACACACTGAAGCTGTTGTCTTTGATCTTCATCACTAAGTATTTTAAGTCCTCTTCGCCTTCAGCAAGCAAGGTTTGTATCTTCTACATATTTCAGGTTGTTAATGAGTCTTCCTCCAAACCTGATGCCATGTTCTTTTTCATATAATCCAGATTCTTGGACTATTTGCTCAGTTTATACAATGAATAATAAGCATGGTGAAAGAATACAACCCTGACTCACATGTTTCCCAATTTAAAATCATTCAGTGTCCCTTTGTTCTGTTCAAATGACTGCCTCCCTGTCTATGTACAGGTTCCTCTTGATCACATTTAAGTGTTCTGGGATACTCATTACCTAAATGTTGCCCATAGCTTGCCATGATTCACCCTACTTAAAGCCTTTGCATAGTCAGTAAAGCACAGGCAAACATCTTTCAGGTATTCTCTGCTTTCAGTCAAGATCCATTTGACATCAGCAATGATATGCCTTGTTCCATGTCCTTGTCTAGATCTGGCTTGACCCTCTGGCAGATCCCTGTCAATGTATTGTTGTGACCATTACTTGCATGTGATGTTAATGATATTGTCTGATGATTGCTTCAATCTGCTGGGTCACAAATGTTTGGAGTTGTCTTCCAAATTTCTTGGCATAGATGAGTGAGCACCTCCAGTGCTATATTAGTTTGTTGAAAGATTTCAGTTTGTATCCCATTTATTTCCAGAGCTTTGATCTTTGCCAATGCTTTCTGTGCACCTTAGACTTCTTTCTTCAGTATCATTGACTTGTGATCTTATACTATTTCTTGAAATATTTGAACATCATCCATTTTTTGGTACAGTGACTGTATATTCCTTCCATCTTCTTTTGATGCTTTCTGCATCATTCAATATTTTCCCCATAGAATTCTTCATTACTTCAAGTTGAGGCTTGAATTGTTTCTCCAGTTCTCCGAGCTTGAGAAATGTTGAAAATGTTCTTCCCTTTTGGTTTTCTAACTTCAGGTCTTTGCTCATTTCATTATAGTACTTGACTTTGTATTCTCAAAATATCCTTTGAAATATTCTGTTCAGCTCTTTTACTTTCTCATTCCTTCCATTTGCTTTAACATCTCTAACTGGAGAGCAAGTTTCAGAGTCTCTTATGACATCTATTTTGGGTCTTTTTCTTCTTTCTTGTCTTAATGACCTTTTGCATTTTTCCTGTATGATGTTCATGATGTTATCTACAACTCTTCTGGTCTTTGGTCATTTGTGTCTAATGCATCAAATCTGTTCTGGAGATAATTTCTAAATTCAGGTGGGATATGTTCACACTCCTGGTATAGTGTTCTAGGACCAGCACAGGACTGTAAACCACAAGATTAGCAGTTCAAACTCACAAGTTGCTGCTCAGAAATCCTGAACAGGTTGACTACGTCAAAAGAACAACATACTTAAGGTCATAATTTGGCTCTCTTGGACTTGTTTTAATATTCTTCAGCTTCAGCCTGAATTTGCATATGAGCAATTGACTATCTGTACCACAGCGTGCCCCTGACCTTGTTTTGGCTAATGATATTAACTTAAGGTTTTCTACCGTCTCATCCTAAAGATGTAGGCAATGAGATTTTTGTATGTGCCATCTAGTGAGGTCCATGTATACAGTCATCTTTTATGTTGTTTAAAAATGGTAGTTATAATGAACAAGTCCTTAATCTTGTAAAATTCCAGAATTTTTTCTATCACTAAGGCCACATTTTCCAACTACTGATCCTTCCTCTTTGTTCCCAAACTTTGTATTTCATCACCAGTAATTATCAATATATCCTGATTGCAAGTCTGATTAATTTTGGACTGATCAAGTTGGTAGAATTATTCAATTTCATCATCACTGGCTTCAGGGTTAGGATTTACTTAACATAATTGGGGGAAACAGAATTCAATCCATGATAGCGTGTTAGATAACAAGAGTTTCATGCAATTTACCTGATGTTCCCCTTTTCTGTTGGCTGTTTCATCCTTGGAGATATAAACAAGAAAAACAATTACTCTGCTGTACCAATGAAAGGGATAAAAAAGAAAAACATCTTGACTATTGCTCACATAAACCTTGGAGTTCAAATATTATGAAACATAAAAATTATATAATTTTTGTTCCAAATGCTTACTTCTGAAAAAAAAATATATGAAAAGTTGTAAGGGATTTAGTAAATCAGGATATTTCCTTTTCATCAGCTGAGGAAATAGTAGCAAGTTTTGCTATTCCTGGCACATCATTTGTTTCCTCACACCAAGATAAGAAAGGTTGCAGTATGGGGTTATTTTGTTTTTGAGCATAATGGTTAATGGCTTTTTCTGCTCTCAGAATTTTTTAAGTCATTAATTTTATCTCAGCCTTTTTTGCATTCCACACCTTCCTGCATACTAATTAACTGTGTAAATTTCTCTTACAACCACATCTCCTTAGAAGGCCAGATCAATCCATTTCTCTCCTATCACACTTACTCAGGCTCAACAGTGTCTTATATTATTTCCGTGACAAGTTGAAAAATATTTCTGGTGGTAAAGCAAGGATACAATGGATTTAGGTCCTCATTTTATTATTTTTTCTTTCTTCTTCTTCTTCTTTTTTTTAATCATGCACTGGTAGGCTTTAAAAGAGTTCAGAGGTCTTTTTTTGTCTAGCTTCTGTGGCGTCCATTTACAGAATACATTCACTCTGTACTCAGATAAGACACATCAAAAAACAAACTAAGATCCTTTCTATTATTTCACTGTATGTCAACTATAACAAGTTTATTAGGATCAGTCCCATAGTTTTATATCAAAACTGCTTTTATAAAGAGAAGCCATTTGATTCCCAGAGATTAAATAGGAAACTCTTAGGATGAGACCAATCTATACAATTCTTAAAAATTTTCTCCACCCCATTGCAATATTTTATCACATAAGTCATTTGCTTGATCTAACCTCATGATATAGACTTTATAAAGCAGAACACAGAGACTGTTTCCTTCTCATTTTCTCCCAGCACACCTTGGCATACTCAGCTTGAACTCCCCAATGCAGATGGAAGACTAAAGAAATGTGCCTATCGCCTTTCTGCAAAGACTTTACTAAAATGGGAATAAAGATTTTGAAAAGGTATAACGTAGAGAATGAAAATAAAATATTTGTTGGGAGGAATTTCAGATAATTTCTGGTGGGCAGGAACAAGACTAATGATAACCAATGGAGCATGTCAAAGAAATGATTAGTCTGCAGTATATGAGGAAGATGATATAGTCAAGACGGAACAGCTTAGTGAGGTAGAAATTCTTGGCATTGAGAATATCCAGACAAAAATTAAAGTAGGAATGAAATTTAGAATCTAAAATATGGGGATTAACCAACAGCTAAATATGAAAGATATGGAAGAATATATATACTTATCTGACCACTAGAATTTCTGCATAGTTGCGTGGGGAAATATTATTGGCAAGAGAATATATATTGTAGA
>NW_006408521.1:3742716-3757592 GCF_000296735.1 Chrysochloris asiatica | reverse complement strand
TCCATCTCATTGGGGGACTTCCACTTTTTCTCTGACCCTCCACCTTACCAAACATGATATCCTTCTCCAATGACTGGTTAATTATATATGTGTGTGTGTGTGTGTGTGTGTAGTCCCGGTGTGGCAGAGGATAAGCACTCTACCTCAAAGTCGGTTTGAGCTGCAAGGTCAGCAGTTCAAACCCCCAGCTGTTCACGGAAACACTATACAGGGTCTCTCTGACTCATAACCACTATGTACAGGGTTTCTTAGGATTGGCTAGGGGGAGTGAACTGCCAACTTTATACTTCACAGTCCAGTGCTGATCCTATAGCACCTCACCAGAAACCCATATATATGGAGTCCTGGTATGGCACTGTAAGATAAACTCAGGACTGCAAGGTCAGTTTGAACCACCAGTTCTGCAGTTCAAACTCACCAGCTTCTCCTTGGAAACCCTCTACAGAGTTGTTATGTGTCAGAACTGAGTCAAGAGCATTAAACAACAATAAATATCTAGCTAGCTAGCTAGCCACTCCTCAGAAATCCTATATAGGATTGCTATGGGTTGTAACCAACTACATGGCACATAACAACTATATATATATATGATCTTATATACATGCTGTTGTTGTAAAGTACTATTGAGTCAATTCAAACTCATAGCAAATCTGAATAGGGTTTTTGAAGAAAGGCTTTTGGGTTTGAACTTCCAACCTTGCAGTTAACAGTCCAGTGCTTATCTGATAGCTCCACAAAAGTATGTATGTATACACACACACACACACACACACACACGTATATATATATATGATCATTTTAAGATTTGTAATACTGATGTTCTTTCTCCACCTCCTCTCCCACACATGCCACTTTGTCTCTATACTTCTAGAAGCTGTTAATTTTTAATGAAGACAGTGTTTATATTTGCTTCTTGTTATCTTTTGTTTTCTTTGGGGAAGAATTTATGGAAATGCCTGCTTCACATTTTCAAGGCAAAAGTTGAAGTCTATTCAACACTTTTCAAATGAGTCTTACAATTTTATTGTACAAAATGTCTCAACTACATATATCATTAATGTAATTAAAATGTCTTAAATATCCTCCTTTTAATCCTTTTCTTTAATCATTTACAATGTAATTACCTTTTATTATTATTACAATATCCAGCACTCTGACTGCCAAAATGTTTCTGGATCAATTTAAAATAACAACAAAAAAACATTTTTAATTGTATTATTAGAACATCCCCTTAGGGATTTATTTTGTAGGATCAATACATGATGAATGTTATATAATTTCAGCCTATAGGTGACAAAGATAATCTTTCATTGCTTTATATATGACAAGGGTTGTTGTTGTTGTTGTTGTTGTTAAGTGCCGTTGAGTCGTTTCCGACCCATAGCGACCCTGTACAGGGTTTCCGAGGCTGTAATCTTTACGGGAGCAGAACGCCTCATTTTTCTCCCGCGGAACATAGGATGCATATACAATTCTCAGTTTATTTTCCCCCAAAATCATACTAGGTGTTTCTTCATGTCACTTGAGAGTCTGATCACTCACTTTGGGTGATCTGAATTTTTGTTGTTAATGTGAATTTCATGCTTTCAGATCAGTATTGTTGCTTGAGTTTAAAAATAAATTGTATGAAAATCTGCTAAACAGATGCTATTTAGTGTTCCATCATCATCATTTTATGTAATGTGTAAATTTCATTGATACGACATACGTAAATGCTTGTACCTATTTTTTAATTTTTTTTTTGTTGAATAATTGCTGCTTCTCAATACTTGCTACTATAAATAAGTCAAGATTAATTTTGCAAATTGTTTCCAAATTAATGTTGTTAATTTAAAATACTGTTCTGTCACACGGTGTCAACAGTATGTGGTATTGGTAATATTGACTTTACAGTCTTATATATAAAGTGTTTTAATTTGTTATGTCTTGCTCAATACCTGTTCCTCACTTATCAGCATGATTAGGTTCCAAAGACCAGGTCCTTATGTAAAAGTCAGTATCATGCAAAAATGGAGGATGCCCACATCCTGTCACAAAATAGAGGATGACTACATTATTAAATAATTGCCAAATTACACAATTACATAACTGCCAAATTACATCATTACATAACTACCAAATGACATCATTATGGAATGGCCAAACAACTGAGCATCGTGACCCAGTCAACTTGACACTTAACTTCACAGTCAGCGTTCTTGCCTTATACCTCAGCATTCGTTACTGACAGATGCACATTGCTAAAGCACGAAATGGTCAGGTTATAGGATTTTTACTGTTGTTAGTGTGAAATGTCAGATAGCAAAACTTCCATTAAGTGAATAAGTAGATGTACATTGTTGGACAACATGTCCTATTCAACTATAGCATAACTGTAAGACAACACTCTACATACTAACACTGTGCTCAAAGGTTGTATGAGATTTCTAGATAGCCTGGAGATCTTTAGAAAAAGGGACCCAACAGTTAATACTGATTACCTCATAAACATTGTATCCTTCTACCAGAGCATGACACACATTGCTGTTGTTGTTAAGTGCCATCAAATGCATTGGATTTCCTAGGATCAGTTGGTGGGTTTGACTCACCAATCTTTCAGTTAGCAGTCCAATGCTTTTCTTACAGCATGCAGGAAGTAGCTTTTATTAATTATAAGACTCAGACAGAATACAACGATAATGAGCTATGTGAGCAGAACTGTCAAAAGCTGCTTGCACAGAGATGAACACTTTTCCTTGCAAGTGCCATGAATGAGGGATTTAAATCAGACTATTTCCAATCTCTCCAGGCCAAGTAGTTTCACTTATGTAGACTGAAAGTTTATTCTGTGTGTGCTCCATCTGTATAATAGCTGAAGAGATTAAGAAAAATGTCCCTCCCAGTTATTTTATACCCCTAGACTAAGGGATTATTATATCTTTTTAACCCTGCTAACAAGCATCCTACTGCATTAAGTTCCCCTTGAATTCATGAGTAGAAGAGGTGTTCAGCATAGAATTGTATCATTTGAATCTTGCTAACAAACTTCAGGCCTCAATGGTGGTGGTGTTTTGCTCTGAGGCTTAAAGATATGATCAGGAAGAAGAATGGAGAAGGCCATAGCCCCTTCCCTTTTCCTTGCATGTATTTCTGAATTAAAAAAAATAATAAGTAAAATTGTTCTTTCACAGAACCTGTACTCATCGACTATATCTTTTTCTGTATTCTACATTTACAACTATAGTAAAAATTCTGCTATAAAACTATTTTTTCCTATTAATGGCCTATGTCTAGCAGTAACTGAGGTACAAGGCATCAGTAATGTTAGCTGTGGTGTCAAATTTATGTGTTAGCTTAGCTGGCCTATGATTCTCAATAGTTTAGTAGTTATGCAATGATGTCATTTGGTTGCATGTAGTGATGTAATTGTTAATGGTGTAGTGCTGTAGGATAAGCACTATACTGCTAATCACAAGGTTGGCAGTTCAAACCCACCAGCAGCTCCTTGGAAACCCTATGAGTCAGAACCAACTTGACGACACTTAACAACAATGAAAGATGCAATTTGTCAGTTATGTAATGATGCAGTCATCCTCCATGCTATGATCTAATGATGTCATCGTTGATTTTTTTTCATAATGCCAATGTTCTCATAAAATTTATTGGAAACTAACCAAATCGTTAAGTGAGGAGTGGGTTGAGTGTATATCCAGTTTTGGAACACTATAAATTATGTCTCTTTCACATAAAGATATTTTACCAATATATAAATAAAATGAAATATTGTAGCAGGCAGCAAAACTTATATTAAACAATACAACACTATTCTAAATAGCAATCTTAATAACTAGAGTTTCAGGCAAATATGTATAACTGTAATTACTTGCTATCTCCCACTGCGATCAAGTCTATTCAGACTCATTGCGACCCTGTGCTTGGTTATTGAGACTGCAAGTCTTTCCAGAAACAGAAAGTCTCATCTTTTTTTGTGGAGCAGATAGATGGTGGGTTTGAACTGCAGTTAGCAATTTAGTACTTATCCTACAGTACCATAAAGAAAATTTTTATCATAAAATACATAGATATAAAAATATTTAAAATTAAATAAATGATTAAATATCTTTGGGGATATTACAATGAGACAAAAATATGTCTTTCAAGAGTACCAAAGAACAATTTCTAGGATTTAAGAAAATACAGTTATTTGTATATTTACTAGAGTTCCTTAGTGGTACAAATGGTCAACATTTCTATAATTATAAACAAGATTACACGTAATATGTTAGGGATGGTAGTAATTACAGTAGCTTTCATATATATATATTTCAGAACATATATTCTTTATAATGGAAAACTATCAATGTTGTAGATATAGTTCTATAAGTACCTGGTGATCAAATCTGAGAATGTTCCCACAAATCAGTCTGTATTTTGCGTGGCTATCTCAAGTTGCCATTGCAATCCCCCTTTTAACCAATTGCCTAATTCATTTTGGTATCATTCTTTTCCACTCCATTGATTAGTTTTCACATTAAACTCTCTGACCTCATTAGATTTGAAGTTTTAAATTGCATAAAGTTTATGGCTTAAGCAAAGACTGCTCTGTAATCCTTCCAAACCACAGCAGAGAATTTTGAGTAGATTCAGAGAAACCTCAGGGGCATGTGTAGAAACGAATGCTTATTGAATTAAAAAAAAAAAAAAAAAAAGATTTGCTTAGACATGTGTGTTGGGAATGTTAGCCTAGAAGTAAAAGGAGTCTGCTTTTAAGTACTGAAGTTTTTGTTTTTGTTTTTAATAATGCATGAGATGTTAAAAAAAAAAAAAAAAAAAGTAAAAGTGCAAATGATTAATTTGTGTGGAAATTAAAAGATAATTTGTAAGCTCATGACCTAAATTTTTTAGATTATTCTATAAATTCTCCTCTTTGATGTCCTAACATAAATCCTCTTACTTATTTACTTAATATCATCAGCTGTTTTTATTGAATTCAGAAAAATCCTCCAAATTCTTTCTAGAATTATTTCAATAACTGTAAGTTAAAACATTTATCAAAAAGATTCCCATGTATTCTTATAAAGTACTTGCTTTGGAAAAGGGCCAGTTTAACATAATTATTAAATCTATTATTGTAGCAAATAAGAATGAAAGACAATGTCAAAAAGCCAATAACTTAATATCTTCTTCAGTAGGCTATGCTGGGTTAACATGAACATTATTTTTCCCCCTGAGAAATGACAAGGCAGAGTTTGATACGCTTAATGAAGTTCACCATTGTGCCATCATTTTCAATTTTGATATTTACTTTTCATGGAATGTGCACCAGATGATAATTTGTTAATAGCGCTCTCTCAGAATGAATTAACTGGAATGACATCATATGTAATTTTAAAGGACATGATCCTAACTGTGGGACTTGGGTGTATTTGTTAACCACTGAATACTTTCAAGCAGTTGGTCTTTTGGTTAGCAGTTGCCTGCTTAACTGTTGTGCCACCAGAGCTCCTTGAGAAATCCCCTAAGTGTGTGGAAATCAGCATCAGTTCCCAATCTTCCTATGATCTAGAGGTCAAGATCTTTAAACTGCTCATTAGCAGCAAAAAATAATCTAATAGAACTGGTTGAAGCCCCAAAGTCATATGTCTAAGCATGGCCTCCAAGCCAATTTGCCTCCTTCAGAATTTTTTGGAAGTATTTACCAAATTTTGTCACCGAACCTCAGTTTTTCATATGACTCATGTCTTTCTTTCCAACAGGTTTGGGTTTTTGGGTCTTGTTCACTCTTAACCAGAACTATTTTCTGTTTCCCAGCAAACAAATTTTGTTGCTGTTTCCCATTGGAGAGAACAATTACTATTTATAGATATTTTCTGAAATAAATCTATTTTAGTGTTTTGATGATTTTGAGAGACAATATCTTATTAATAAGATCTAGTAGAAAGGACACAATTCTGGAAGCCTTTAGTCTCATAAATATGCTTCAGGTTCCTTCTACATCTTTCTAATGGAAATCCTTTTTCAAAGCTAATGCCTTTAAAGCACAGTTTCAGTAGTATAATTCCCCAAGTTAACATGCACGGTGTTTCCACATTCAAGAACTTCAATAACATAATCCCAACCAATCTGTTATAATTACAACTGCTTCCCAGCAGTTTTTGTAGGTCCCCGGGAGAAGCACATGCTCTCCTGCTTTCTTGTCCCCTCTAAACTGATGCTGCACCTACTATTTACCTGTACGATCCTACCTACCTCAGTAAACTCAATGTCTTCATTCTGTAAGAGTCCTACCTACCTTAGTAAACACAGTGTCATCATTTTGTAAGAGTCCTTTCTTATTTCTCACAATGAGAAATAGTTGAATCCTCTTTTAGGTTCTTATGTAGTACAAATGATGTACCCTGGACTATAAATGTTAGGTTTGGCAGTTGGAGACCACACAGTAGTACCCCTGAAGACAGGCCTGACAATCCACTTCTATAAAGATCCCAACCAAGAAAATCCTATTACATACAAGTCCCATTCTCAAAGGGGTTTGGTTTCTGTTCCTTTTTTTCTGTTTGATTTTAGTCTTCCTTTGAAATACAGTAGATTAAGCATTGGACTATACTAACTGCAAAGTCTGTGGTTCAAGCCCACCAGCTGCTCTGTGGGAGAAAGATGAGACTGCCTGCTTCCAGAAAGATGTACAGTCCTGAAAATGCTATGGAACAGTTCTACTCTGCCTATAGGATAGCTGTGAGGCACAAATGGCTTAATGGCAGTGAATTTGGGTTTTATTTTTTGAAACTAAAAAGAAAGCTGTACTTCCTTGAGAATTAGTCTTTTCAATCTGCCAGGATTTATAGATACTAGTATAGTTGTCTCATTTCCCCTGTTAGTTAATGAGTTTTTATGAGTGGGGTAGGTCTGTTACTTCCCTTTTAAAATTTATTGATGAGTTAACTATTCACCTATAATAGGAGGGGGCTTCAAAAAGTACATGCAAAAATGGATTAGAAAGATAATGGATTTCAACACACTTTCTGAAGCTCCCTTGTAGGTTCTCAACATATTTGCATTAATAACATAACCTAACTCACCAGCCTCACCTTGGAAACCCTATACAGGGTTTCTATGAGTCAGAACCAACTCAAAGGCACTTAACAACAACAAAGATAAAGATGGGACATGGGAAGACACAGCTATTGCTGCAGTTTCTTCATAATTAGCTAATTTTGGAAATCAAGGCTATTTACCTGCATTTCAAAAATAGATAAGGCAGTGTGCTTAAAACAAGAAGGCAATCAGGGTAGGAGCAGCAGGTGGGTAACATCGCAAATGGAGTCCATTTTGTTAAACACCTAATGTCCTGGATCTTCCTGAGTTATCATACATTCCATGTTGATCAGTGGATATGAAAATTAGTGATAGATTATGAACATGATAGCTGGAGTGAACTCTTCATTATCTGCTGCAAATGATATTCTGTCTTAGTGAAATACTTAGATAGGCTGTACTTAGTATTTCAAACACAGCAGAAACCAGACCAAAACAAATCCAATGTTAGCTACAAATATATACCATATTTATCAGTCTTGTTGTAGCTCAAAAATAATCAGATAAAAAGAGAGCGCCTACTACAACTTCTTTTCAAAATGTTTGAAGCATCTGTCAAAATGTAGAGGCACTAATATTTCAGTCTGAAGGAAACATTTTTATTATCCATGGGCTTCTGACTCACAATGAAAAATTGTCTCTGGGTAATGTCAACACCATTGAAGCACAAAAATCAAAATAGAAAAAATGTCACTCTAGGAATTTTTATATTCAACTTATATCCTAACATCTTCAGGTAATTTTCTGATGTTTGCATTCTCTAGTGATGCCCCTTATAATTACAGTTATTGGCATTTTATTTGTGGAATTTACATATTTTCATATACCCTTTAAAATGCATTTCTTTTCAGGGAACCACTTTGAATGTTTCTCACATCAAATGGGTTTAGGTAATATTATACTTGTACATGCATAAAATATTAATAAGGCACAGATGTGATTATTCTGATGTCACCTTCTAAAATGAAAATTACAGACCCATTTAAAATGAGAACGCACACACATTCGACATTTTGAATATAATTTCAATATATTTATATATATAGATCATGGGGTTCCAAACTTCAACAGTTTCAAATAAATGGTCATAAGGTTTCTCAATATTCCTCTCTTTGAGATAGACTGATGTCTCCTCTCCTTGAATCTATGTGGGCTGTGACTGGATTGTAACCAATACAATGTGGCTGGGCTGGCAATGCATGTATAGGGCATAAAAGATGGTACAGTTTCCATCTTGTTTTCTAGAGCATTCATACTCAAAGCCTTGTAAAAAGTCTGTTGACATCAAGGCTGTGACAAAATCAATCTATATATGAGTTAGTAATTATAGAAAGAAAGTAAACAGCAACAATACTGTGATAACATGGTTTGAATCAAATTGAAAATAGTTCTTCATTTCCTATTTTTGACCAATGAAGGACACATTAAAGAAAGAAATAAGGAATAATTTATTGTGCGGAAAAGAGGATAGGATTTGGCTTCCACAAAATGAAACAATTAGCACTAAAGTAGCTTATTGTCACCTGTAATATATCAATTCTTTAATATATAAATCCTGTGCTCCAAGACAGTGGGGATAGAAACTGATATACAAATTGTTTTTCTGGTTCCGCATGCATTTAATTATTTCCCCCATTGTATCGAAGTGATTATTGATTTGGCTTTTTGAAGTGTCTGAGGAAGCAAATACTCTGGGTAGATCTACCTTTACATAATTATCTGGTATTATATTTGATTTTTAGTGAGGGTGCTTGTTCTGTAGTATAGGTTGGCAGTTTGAACTCACCAACCATTCAGTGAAAGAAAGATGAGGCTTTCTGCTCCCATAAAGATATACATCTGAAACTCTATACAGAATCACTGGGAGTCAGAACCAACTGGAAGCGCTTAACAACAGCAGCATATTTGATATTTATACTGCTCATTTTTTATTTGCAATTAATTTTCTTATACTTTTGAATACAGTTTATGATGTATTTTATAATTACACAGACTTCCTGGGTTGTTTTTTTTTTTTCTTTTTGGTACTGTTTTGTTCTATTGCAATAATCTCTTGCTTTAGCGATTTTCTGGCTGTGCTATGCATCCTTGCTTTTATTTGAACTTTTTGTTTCCATCACTTATTCTTCTCAATATTGTTATGATTCCACCATAACAATGTCTCTATAGTATTGGACCTGACCTGAAAAAATCCTTGGGAGGGCAATTTTGAGAATTCATAGGAGAGAGCTACAGCTGCTGTAGTCTTCAGTATCCTTATGTTCTTGTTTTAATCACATGCTCACACTTTCAGTCCTGCAGTTTTTTCTAATTTCCTCAGATGGACTCATCCAATTTTGTACTGATGATCTACTACTTACTTGGTGATTCTCAACTTTTCAGAATCTCCATATGTCTAGTGGTCTTCCTGTTTTCTCCTGAGTAATTGTAGGTATCATACTAACCTTGTAGCCATTTGTGGTGCATACTTTGTAATTTCTATTCATACTATGTCATCTAGATCTTTTGTGTTTTCCATTTCTTTTGTTCTGACATCTAGATCTTCTGTTTCTATGTAGATATTGAAAGAAATGTAAAACCTTTCCCTCTAGTAAATATATAAATCTTTAGCAAATACCTGGCATGCTGCTTGACATATTAAAGTTTTAGTAAATATTTATTAAATTAGTATTGAATTGATATATGAATTAATTTATATACAAATAAGTGTCTAACTATATGGATACAGTATAAGTTTCTCTTCTATGACACCTAGGCAATTAGTGACTCTGTTCTTGTTTTCAGGTTGATTTATTTTATTATAACTCTGTAGTTTATTCTCCAAACTTAATCTATTCAGATATGAAAGGAGACACTTTCAATACATATACTGGAAGAACAGGCAAACATATGCAAGCAGAGGAATGTGGTTGTCTTAAACTTTTCTAAAGTCTTTGCAAAATGCTTTTTAAAAGGTGTTTTATATACAGAAAAAAGCACAGCAGTCATCTCTCTGTATCTGTCACAGCTAAAATGAAATTATTCCATATGCACGTATTAAGCTCAGGAAACAAATGATTATCAAGTGTATCTTAAGATAAGCGAACAGAACTGTGTGCTGCTAACTCAACTGATTACATGAAGTTTTAAGATTCACGTTTAATTTCAAATTTAGTAATGTTGGAAAGCAAAATTGGTAGAAATACAGTCAGATTGAAAGACATCAGCCTGCAATAATAATAATCAGCAGCTACTATTATTAGTAGCGTCTATTGAGCTGTTGCTGTGATATGTTGTAGTTGGGTGTCATTGCGTCATGATGCTATCTATACATAACAGAACAAACACTGATCAGTCATTCTGTATCTGCACAATTTTTATGGTTGAGCCCATTGCTGCTGCCACTGTGTCAACACATTTCTTTGGGGTTCTTCATACCTTTCTGACCCTCCAATGTCCTTCTCCAGGAATTGGTCCATCCTGATTTTCAAAGTAGGACAGTTGAAGTGCCAGCACACTGGCTTCTAATGTATTGTTGTAGGATAAACAAAGGATCATAAAGTTGATTTGATCGACAGGGTCAGCAGTTCAAACTCACTAGCAGCTCCTCATAAACCCTAAACTAGGTCGCTATATGCCAGAATCAATTCAATGGCAGTTAACAGCAACAACAACAAAAAGCAACAGAGAGCATTCTGGCTGTACTTCTTCTAAGACAGATTTGTTTGTTCTTCTGGCTATCAATGGTACTTTAAATAGTCTTCTCTAAAACCATAATTTAAATGCACTGGTTATTCTCCACTCTTGCTTATTGATTGACCAACATTCTCATGCATATGATGTGATTAAAAATGCCATGATTTGGGTCAGGTACACCAGAGTCCTCAGAGCTCTTTTAACACTTTCAAGAGAACTTTTGCAGCAAAATTTCCCTATGCAACAAGTCTTTGATTTCTTCACTGAATGTTGATTGTGGATCTAAGCAAAATGAAGTCTGACAACTTCAATCTTTTCTTCATGTAGCAAAATGCTATTTATCAATTCAGTTATGAAAATTTTTTGTTTTCTTTACACTGAGGCGCAATCTATATTTAAGGCAGCAGTCTTTAATCTTCATCAGTAAGTATTTTCAATCCTTTTTGGTTTCAGCAAGCAAGGTTGCATAATGTGTATGTCACAGGTTGTTAATGATGCTTCCTCTAATCCTGATGCCACTTTTTCTATATTCTCAGAATATTTGCTCAGCATAGAGATTATATAAGTATGGGGAAAGGATACAGCCCATACCTCTTCTGATTTTAAAACATTCAGCAGTCCTATTTTAACAACTTCCTATTGGTTTGTGTACAGGTTCCTCATGAACACAATTAAGTATTCTGGAATATTGATTCTTCTTCACAATGTTATTCATAGCTTGTCATGATCCATACAATCAAAAACCTTTGCATAGATAATAAAGCACAGAAACATTCTTTCTGGTATTCTCTGCTTTCAGCTAAGATCTATCTGACATCACAATATATCTTGTTTCATCTCCTGTTCTGTCAGTTTGTCTTACTGTTGTGATGTGTGTGTAGCTGGGATACTTTTTAAAAACAACATACCTGGACATTATGCCACCAATATTTTAAGTACCAGTAGGGTCACCAATCGTAGACAGGTTTCAAAGGCACTTCCAGACTTTCTGAGTGTTTAGCCACTGAAAACCTTATGATTAGAAGTGAAACTCTAAAGTGCTTGAAGATGAGTCCCTTTAGTTGAAAGGTATCCAAAGTATGATTGGGGAAGAGCTGCCTCCTCAATGTAGAGTTGAACACAATGTCACAAATGGAGTAAAGTGCACTCTAACAACATGTGTTTTGACTGCTTTGGTAGAAAAACATTAAATTTTATGCTACACAAAAATCATTAATGCTGGGTAACAATACATTTCTTTATTGCTGTTGTTGTTATGTGCCGTGGGGTCAATTCTGACTCATAGTGATCCTGCACAGGGTTTCCAATGCTGTAATCTTTATGGGAGCAAAAAAAATCTCATCTTTCTACCATGAAACAGCTGGTAGTTTTGAACTGCTGACCTTGAGGTTCGCAGCCCGATTCATAACCACTACGCTACCAGAGCCCCTTTAAATACTTATAAAATAATACTAAATTTAGAATTTAATGCTTCAGTTCAAATAACTTTACTTTAAGGTTGCATAAACAATTTAATGGTTCAAACTCCAGTTATGCTAGGATCTTGAGGTGCTGGTGTGACCCTTTGTGATAAACACTGGAGTACTAACCACAGGTTGATTGTTGAGACTCACCAACTGCTCCTTGGAAACGCTATACAGGGTTGCTATGAGTTGAAACTGACTCAACAGAACTTACTAACAATAGCATGTTAAGTAGGAAGATTCTTAGGTCATTTGTGACAAGACAATAACAATTTATGTGGAAAATTCTTGCTAGAATTTATTGCTATATCATTTTTATTTATAAGGATAAGCATAGTGTTTATCCTTTCCACAGTTAGATTTTCTTTAAATAATAATGTATAAATAATCTAGTCTGAACTACAACACATTAAAAACTGTTTTTATCTTATATTACTTACATAATGGGCATTTTGTGGATTTATTTTATGAAAAGTAGTTTGACCATATTATTTTTCTTAGAGAGAAAGAAAAATATTATGGCCTGTTGGCATAACCTTCATGTCAAAATTGTTGTTAATTGCTGTTGAGTTGATTCTAGCTTATAGTGACCCTATACAAGGTTTCAAAGGAGCAGCTGGTGGATTTGAATCACTTAATTGTGGTTTGAAGTCCAGTACTTATACTGCAGTGTCGTATCAGGAGTCCTACGTCAAAATAACCATGATAAAATTAATAAACCTACTTGCCAAAGGAAAACAGAGGAAAATCATGAAGACTCAGCAAATACAAAATCAACAACAAAATAGGAAATAAAAAGAAATCCATAAAAAACAATAAATCAGCACAGAAAAAAAGTAAGCCAATAGTAAGAAACCACCCATACTACACACACTAAAAGAAAAAAGCAATAACAAAATGGCGGCAGTAAATTCACACCTACTGCTAATCACATGGAATGTAAGCATGTTTAGCGTACCTGTCAAGAGACAGAGTGGCAGAATGGATTCAAGAAAGCAAGACCAATCAATATATTGCCTATAAGAGACACACCTTAGATTTAAAGGCAAAAATGCATTAAAAATTGAAAGACAGAAAAAAATGTATCAAGCAAACAGTAACCAATAAAAAGCAAGAGTGACAACATTAAGCTCTTACAAAATAGACTTTAAATCAAAATCCATCACAAGAGATAATGATTAAAGAATCAATCCAACAAGCAGACACAACCATAAAAAGCATTTAAGGACTCAGTTACAGACCTCCAAAATATATAAAACAAACTACAGCAATATTGGAAAGAAAAACTGACAGTATCACAAAAAATAGTAGGAGACTTCAACACACCCCTTTTTATGAGGGACAGAACAGCTAGAAAGAAACTCAACAATGAGAAGTTCTGAAGAGAGAATCAACAAGTTGAACTGATAGATGTATACAGCATGCTCAACCAACAGCAGCACAGAACACATTCTTCTCCAATGCATATACATCATTCTCCAGAACAGACCAAATTTTAGGTCACAAAACAAGCCTTAATACATTTTTTTAAATGTTTTATTGAGAATTATGTGATAATTTACATGGGAAAACATTAGCTTTACAGTCATCCTATTGTATATCATTTCATTGCCATGGTTACAGTCCTCTCCATGCATCATCAACCAACCAAAGGGTAGACCCTGCAAGCCTGCCTCCCCCACCTCCACCCCAGGTCATCACCACACAGCCCCTCTCCCTCTCTGGGTCTAAAGTCCACAGCTGCTCTATCTCTACACATCATCTTCTCTGTCTTTATTTATCTCTGGCATCACTGCTTCTCTGGGTAGGGTCCCACTCTCCGTATTTCTCCCTTGATGGTTCCAGGGACCTCCGCTCCTAGACTGCAAAGTCCGCCACTCCCTCTTTTTGCTACAAAATGTCTACCTTTACATTTCCAACCCTCACAGTCAGTCCTGATAACAATTATTCACTATTGTATCACAAAAGACCTCTGTGCATCTCCTTTCATCAGCCCTGCCCAGAGAGATCGGATATTACTCATCAATACATTTTTAAAATACCAAATCAATAACAAGGAAACTTTTTCTGATCACAACGCTGTAAGAGTAGAAAATCAGCAACGGGGAGTGTAAGGGGGTAAAAAATCAAACACACTGAAACAGAAAAACACCTTGCTTAAAAGTAGTATTATTGTTGGTAAATTCTGTTAAGTTTGTTCCTACTCAGAGAGACCCTTTATAGGCTTTCTGAAGTGCAGCTGGTGGGTTTGACCTGCCAAACTCTTGGTTAGCTGTCTAGTGCTTATCCTATAGCAACACACCAGGACTCCTTAAAAGCAATGTTGTTTTTGTTAAGTGCTGTCAAGTCATTTCCAAGTGATAGCAACCATGTATAGGGTTTCCATGGAGTAGTTGGTGGGTTTGAACTGCCAACCTTGTAGTTCAAAATGACCTTGCAGTCTAATGCATTATCCTGCAGCCCCACATCAGGACTCCTAAAAGCAATAGAAGACATTAAAAAGGAAATTTAAGAATTCTAGAATCAAATGAGACTGAAAACACAAGATACTAAAATCTTTGGTATACAATGAAAACTGTGCTCAGAGGATAATTTAAAGCAATAGATGAACACATTATAAATGAAGAAAGGGCCAAAATCAATAGCGTACTGCTACAACTCAGA
>NW_006408521.1:3731606-3737626 GCF_000296735.1 Chrysochloris asiatica | reverse complement strand
AGAAGGCTTAAAATATTTACTGATGAAGATCAAAGAGCACAGCCTTTGGTATGGATTGCATCTCAATGTCAAGAAAACAAAAATCCTCACCACTGAACAAATAAACAACATTCTTATCAATGGAGAAAAGATTGAAGCTGTCAAGGGCTTTGTTCTTCTTGGATCAATTATCAACACTCATAGAAGCAGCAGCCAAGAAATCAAATGATGTATTGCATTCAGCAAATCTGCTGCACAAGACCTTTTTAAAGTGTTGAAGAGCAAAGATGTCAGCTTGAGGATTAAGGTGCACCTGAGCCAAGCCATGGTATTCTCAATAACCTCATATGCATGTGAAAGCTGGACAGTGAATAAGGAAGACCATAGAAGAATTGATGCATTTGAGTGATGGTGTTGGAGGAGAATATTGTAAGTACCATAGACTGCCAATAGTACAAACAGATGTATGTCTGAAGAAGTGCAGCCAGATTGCTCCTTGGAGGCCAAGATGGCCAAACTTCGTCTCTCATACTTCGGACATGTTGTCAGGAGGGACTATCTGCTGGAGAAGGTTACCAGGTTTGTTAAGGTGGTGGGTGAGAGAAAAAGAGGAAGATCCCTAGCGAGATGAATTGGCAAAGTGGCAGTATCAATGGGCTCAAGCACTGCAACAATTCTGAGGTTGGCCCAGGACTTTCATTTTGTTGTGCATAGGGTCGCTATGAGTCGGTACCGACTCGATGGAACCTAACAATAACAACAACAATGATGCTCCCAAACAGGCTCTTGTATCATTACCAGAAATATTTGGTGCTAAGTCAGGATCATCAAACATGAAGTCCTCTGGTTATAAAAGGTTTTGATGACCAACCATCCTTGTTTATACCAGGCTGTGAAATGGATGGGTTGTCTGAAGACAGAATTTATCATACGTGTATTGTCTAAAAGAATGTATCTCTTGCCCCTGTCATAGTGTGAGTGCAATTTTCCTAGTCAACATGTATCCTCTTAATTATTTGAGCAGCACATACACAACAGTTGACCAGGTGGCTCAATTTGTTCAAGAATCTTTATTTTCAAAGTATATTTCCTCATGATCTTTGTAGTTATAGTGTCAGAATGCTTCCACTAATCAAAAAACACTATGCATACTTCCTATTAAGCCTTTTAGGGACAAGAACATTTTAGAGGTCTTCTTTTACATTGTAGGAATTCACAGTATAGAAAGTTTATAGCAGCTCAACAAGTAAAATGAGATCTTTTATATACTAACCTAAGAATTTTCCAATTTATTTATGAATTGTATCTGAGAATTAAAAGCCAAGAACAGTGGCATAGCCCCTCTATTTCCCCCACATCCCCACAAACATAAACACAGGGAAATACTCATACACATATACCATTCATGACATTTTGCTGTTTAAGAAATCACCCCAAATTGTAGAGGTGTACAAAAATCATTTATGATCTCACAGCATTTGTGTACATATTGGTCTGGACACGTTGTTTAATGTGTCCTCTACTTCAGAGTCACTCACAGAGTACAATCAATATGCTGTATTCACTGCAATGAACTCAAGAGACCAATGGGGAAGGATTGGCATCCAAGCTTAGGGATTTGGCAGGATTCCGTTTTCATACAGGCTGTTAGCTGGAGGCTGCCCAAAGTTCCTTTCTGCATGAACTTCAACATAACAGTTTGCATGCGGGCCAAGAACCCAATAGAGAGAATCTGCTAGCATGATCCAGTCAAAATCCTTTGTAGCAGAGTCATAGACATATCATATCACATCAACTTTGTCATATTTTATTTGTTAGAGAAAGTCACTGCTCAACCTACATTCAAGGGACTTCCTTGGCATCTGTAAGCATATATTGGGATTATATGCAAATATATATTGTTGTTGTTAAGTGCCATCAAGTCTGTTCTGACCCACAGCAACCCTGTATAGGGTTTCCAAGGAGTGGCTGGTAAGCTTGAATCACTGACCTTGCCATTCAAACCAACTTTGCTGTCTAGCACATTAACCCACAGCGCCACACCAGAACTCCAGAAATATATATTAAGGTAGATATACAACTGGAAAGGTCTGAAGTGGCCTAATCACAAGTTCTCCTACCTCTCTGATCCCACGAATCAGCTCCCGTAGATAACTTATGCACCAAGTATAATTCCTTCTTATCACTGAGTATCCAGTTTTAGTTGCTTACCAGCTTGCAGAATTTTTCAAACAAATCAGCACCCCATCCTCTTGATTCTATAAAGCCTGCCCATATCCCATTGTTGTTGTTGTTAAGTGCCATCGAGTTGATTCTGACTCATAGTGACCCTGTATAGGGTTTCCAAGGAGCAGCTGGTGAGCTTGAACCACCAACCTTGAAGTTCCAACAGCTTTACAGTCTGGCACATTAATCCACAGCTCCACCATTGCCCCTGCTTATTCAGTGTGTTCATAAATGAAGCTCCTGTATGGTCCTACATAATGTGGTATCCTCTTTCCTTGAGCTGTGAGTATATGTGATGAATAATTGTTGTCAATCTTACCTGTCTGGTGTTGGTATCAAACCTTAGCCATCCCTATATCTCTAGGACAAAAAACATCCCTCATGAACAGGTTGAAGAGGAGATTATCAAAACAGGGAGATGCTTACACACAGGTAGAACTATCATCAAATAGGGTCATATGAAATGATTTTAAATATTTGCTTATCAATACTGTAGAGAGAAAACTAAAACAAAACAAAACCCTCACTCAATCCTTAAAGTTAGATTGTTGTTGTTAAGCACCATCAAGTCTGCTTCACCACATAGCAACCCAGTATTGCGTTTCTGAGTAGCAGCTGGTGGATTTGAAATGTTGACCTTGTGGTTAACATTTCAGTGCTTATCTCAGTGCTACACAGAAAACAAAAGAAAAAGGTACATGGAATGAAGGGAGACACTAGTCCATGTGAGTAAGGAATGATGAGTTCGTTGAGGAAGCTTCTAACCAGTACAGGTATAGTCTATACAGGTATAGAAATTATAGTACAATGTTTTGATTGTCAGGACTTTGAGATCAAAAGAAGGGGATAGAGAGCAGAAAATGATCTTTTACTGAATGATTGGGTACATAAACTTACATTGATTGATGTCAGGTACTAATGACAGGTTTTCAATTATAATCAGGTATCCTTCAGGGGGAATCATAAAAATATCACTGATTTGTATTAAACAGCTGTAACCAGATGTCTTAGGAATTTATGAAAACCATTCTGGTACCAGTACCTCATTTCCTAGGGACTGCTTGTTAAAACAACCTTTTTAAGTTGTCTGGGAAACGTTAGGTAAGGCTGGCTTCAGGACTCTTTTCTACTCACACACTTGCCATGAAGAAATCTTTCTTAAATCCATTTCACACAAAAAGATACCTATGAAAAAGATTTACTTCCTTAGAAAGTATTTCTTTCACACTCTGGTTTGAACACAAAAAGAAACACTTCTTTAATTTCCATGTTGTTATTTAGTGCTATTGAGTTGGTTCTGACTCTTAACAACCCTGTATAGAGTTTTCTGAAGTGTGGTTTGTGGATTAATACAGCTAACATCACAGTTTGCAGCTGAGGGCTTATCAAAGAGTGCCACATCAGGACTCCCATGGTGCCTAGCAATTAAGGAGTCAAGTGGCAGGTAACTGTTGAATGTAAAAAGCAAATAGTCCTGTGCAGGCATGTAAAAAAAACCAGTTTCATTTAGCAAAAACAGTTATATTTGATCGTTTAGAGTCCTGGTGTGGCTCGGTGGGTTAATGTGCTGGACTGCAAGGTCAGTTTGAACCACAAGGTCGGCAGTTCAAGCTCACCAGCAGCTCCTTGAGAATCGTATGGGTCGAAACCAACTCAACAGCACTTAACAACAACGACATTTGTTCATTTAATCCTGATCAAAAACACTTCATGAATTTATACCATGCAACCAAAGAGAAGGTCTTACTAATTCAATTTGGCGCTATAATCCTCAGCCTATTTATACAGTTTGACTCCTTGAGTTCTTCAGAAGTAGGTGCTGGGATGGAATCTGAGATATAAAATAGTTATTAATGAGATCCAGCATATTGCATTTAAAGGATGTAAGGAAAAACATTTTATTGCATTTTATTATATTTTGATCTTTCATACACAATATGACTGAATGTGGTCATTTGCAAGATACAGATATTAGTAAGGAATCCTGGTAGCAGGGTGGGTTATGAGTTGGGCTGCTAACGAAAGTTAGAATCAGGAGCCAGTCTGCAGGATAAAGATGAGTCATTCTGCTCCTTGGAAATCCCATACAGGATCACTGAGATTCAGAGGCAACTTGATAATACATACCACCAGCAGCAGATATTTAGTAATTAAATTGTGTGTGTATTTTAGGTTTGCTAAGAGTTGGAGTCCTGTGGTAGCACTGTGGGTTAATGAGCTCAACTGCAAGATTGACTTGAATCACAATGTCAGCTGTTCAAACACACCAGCTACTCATCGGAAACCGTAATCAGGTCACTGTGAATTGGAACTGACTTGATGGCACTTAACAATGACAACAAGAGTCAGAGTCTGGAGTACTGGATTGCTAACTGCAAAGTCAGCCGTTCACCGTCAGTGGATCCATGTAAACTCTAAACAGGGTTGCTATGAGTCATACTGATTCAATGGCACATAACAACAACAACAAGAGTCAGAATTGACAATCTCTAGGGGTTTTTGTATATATTTTATGTTTAATAAAATATTTGGAATCTTAGGACTTAGCCATCTAATAGACTTTAAACCTGTTCACCTGTCAAAAAGTGTTAACTTTAATACTACAGTGTCTGCTTTCTGAACTCTATCCATACTTTTCCAATTTTGTCACCTTCAATAAGGTTCTTAATATCTATATATATAAGCCTCAGTTTGTTGCATACAAAGTGAAACTGATCACAATAATTGTTAAATCATGAGAATCCCATGAAGATGAAATGAGAAATGCTAAGTATCCCAGGGACTGATCATTTAAAAAATAGATTTCTTAATATCACCTCTATAAATTAAGTTCCTTTGTTCAACAACTAATAAAATGCTATAATGTTTCAATTTAATCTTACACTTTTAGAGAATCATCTACATAAACAAAACGACTAAAGAAGGCTGTCTTGAGAGACAACTGCACATCAAGTCCCCATTCAATCATGGCCCACTGCCCTCAAAATATAAACTTTCCAAATGTCAAAAGCAAAGAAATGGTTTGGAACCAAAGGTTCAAAATCTTGGATTTAAAAGCCGTATCTTTTATTGTGTTTTCTCTAGTCTCTTTCAATAAAGGAATTACTTTTCTACTCAAGGATTCTTCTACTGGAAAAACCTTTAAGCAAAAAGCACTAAGATTAATGAAGTAATTTGGAGCTAAAAATATCTGAGAAGAAGTATGAATATGTCTGGGTTGCCTTAGTGAAAATAAATTAAGATTGGCATTCTGAGTTTCATATCCAGCTCTACCAATAGCAAAGTGTGTAACTTTAAGCAATTACCAAACAAGGTGCTTTAGTATCTCGTTTCTAGGAATGGATTCCTAATTTTCCCTTGCCTTTTCACATGATATTTTTAAATATCAAGCAAAACTGTAACACTTCATGGATAAATAGACTCACAGTAAACAAATTGGAAATAAAAGTAAGATATATATATATATATTACAAAATTAATACAATTTTATGTAAATACAAAGTCCTATATATATCTGAATGGGGTCATGGTATGTCACTGTAGTGTGCTTTTAATTCTATAGACTTAATGCAACATCCTTTGCCCTGGACTGCAAAGTCAGTGTGAACCACAAGGCCAGTGGTTCAAGCTTACCAACTGTTACTCACAAACATTATACAGGGTCACTATGTCAGAACCAAGTTGACTGCACTTAATAACAACAACAATACATTTGAAGGGAGAGCAGTGGCTTCATAGGATAAACACTGGACTGTGAACCACAAGATCAGCAGTTTGAGCCCACCAGCCAGTCTATGGAAGAAAGATAAAAAAAA
>NW_006408521.1:3728701-3731506 GCF_000296735.1 Chrysochloris asiatica | reverse complement strand
GACTCGATGGCACTCAACAACAACAACAACAACAACTCAGACAAGCAGGAAAAGAGAAGCAAAAGAAGCCCATAGTCAATAGGAGCAAGGACACAGTAAAGAATAGAGCAGAAAAAGATGAAATAGAAAACAGAGAAACAAAACTAGAAGTTGGTTCTTGCAGAGGACTAGTAAAATTGATAAAGTCCTGGTCTATTTGGCAAAGGAGAAGAATGCAAAGATGCAAATAACCAAAAACAAGAAATGAGACAGATGACATTAAACAGAATCAAATGAAATTAAAAGGTATTACAGCAGTGTGGCGCTGTAGGATCAGCACTGGGCTGTGAACCACAAGGTCCACAATTCAAATCAACCAACTGCTCTTCAGGAACACTATGTTGTTGTTGTTGTTGTTATGTGCCGTGGAGTCGGTTCTGACTCATAGTGACCCTGTACAGTGTTTCCGAGGCTATAAATATTTACGAGAGCAAAAGCCTCCTCATTCTCCAGCGAACAGCTGATAGTTTCCACCTGCTGACCTTAAGGTTCGCAGCCCGACTCATAACCATTATGCTACCAGAGCTCCTATTTGTTGTTGTTAAGTGCCTTAGAGTCGGTTCCGACCCATAGCGACCCTGTACAGGGTTTCCGAGGCTGTAAATCTTTACGGGAGCAGGAAGCCTCATCTTTCTCCCGTGGAATGGCTGGTAGTTTCGAACTGCTGGTCTTAAGGTTCGCAGCCCGATTCATAACCATTATGCTACCAGAGCTCCTACAGAGGGTCATTATGTGTCAGAACTGACTTGACAATGCTTAACAACAACAACACAGTATCACAGTGAATTGGCAAATCTGGATATTCATTTTACAGCCAAATGATAGTATATGTGCTTCACACTGTAAGTAAAAAATAACTCAAGATGATCAAGATTTAAGTCACAAACTTTAAATTTACAAAAGGAGGGTCCAAATCTATGAATAATCTAAATAGACTACCAAGTGTAACAAAAAACTCACAAACAGCAAAAGATAAACTAGATAACAGGAACCTACTAAAATGAATTATTTAATATCTATGCTTATAAAAGACCTCATCAAAAGAGTAAAAAGAGAACCTACACACTGTGGGAAAAAAATTGGCAATGCCATATCTGACAAGGGTAATCTCTGAAATTTGCACAAAACATCTCAACAACAAAAAGATAGTCTGATTTTAAAATGGGCCAAGGACATGAAAAGACAATTCTGCAAACAATTCTTTTCATTAGCCATTGTTGTTGTTTTTGTTAAGTGCCTCCAAGCTGGTTCTGTGTCACGGTAACTCATAGGGTTTCAGAGGAGTGGCTGGTGAGTTTGAACCACTGACCTTGTGCTTAACAGTCCAGTGCTTATCTTACAAAGCCATATCATGTCTTCTTCATTAGCTATTTGTTGCTTATTTTTTGTAAAGTGCCATTGAGTAGCTTTGGCTCATAGGGAACCTGTATGGGATTTCAGAGGGATAGTTGGTGAATTTGAACTGGGTTTATCCTACAGTGCTACATAAGGACTCTATTGTTGTTGTTGTTAGGTGCCGTGGAGTTGGTTCAGACTCATAGTGACCCTGTATATTGGGTTTCTGAGGAGCAAGTGGTGGTGAATTGCTGACCTTGTGGTTAGCTTTGCTTACTCTACGGCACCATACCAAGTGTCGTGGAGTCAGTTCTGACTCATAGTGACCCTGAATAAGATTTCTGAGGAATGACTGGTGAGTTTGAACTGCTGACCTTTCCATCCAGTGCACTATTCTGCAGCATCACATGAGGACTCCAGCAGTGGTTCAGGGGAGGGACCACAGCCCATGCCTGACCTCAGGGCAGTGAGCATGGACGTCCCCACAGGTGCTCTGGGGTGGACTCTATTTAGAGTGATGCAAACCCAAACTACACTGAGATCAAAACCCAGAAAACAAAATGCTGGCTAGGCTGTGGGCAACTGAAACTCTCAAACACCATCGGTGGGACTGTAAACTGGTAGAGTCACGATGGGGAATTGTATGGCACTTCCTTAAGAACCTTGAAATGAAAATACTTTCTAATCCAACAATCCCATTCTTAGTTATATAGCCTAGAGAAAAACAACAACAACTATGACACAAGTAGATACATGCACAGCCAGGTTCATCACAGCATTATTATTTTTTTGGAGGGGGTTGGGTAGGAGTAAGGACTATGGATAGATTTTGTCTAGGCCTAAGACTTCGTTTGTTGTTAGGATTCAGGTTAGGACTAGGGTTAGTGTGATGGGAAGGGGTAGGTAAGAATAAGACTTTGTCTAGGTTTTAATGTCACAGTTAGGCTTTTATTTATGTATTTAATTTCCACTTCATTTGGAAGTTCTGAATTACATTATTCACTCTGTTTAATTTTGTTGTTGTTGCAACTGTATCTCTGTTTTTTTCTTTTCAGTCTTTTAGATCTGTTTTACTTTACATGCTGCATGTTAATGCGCTGGATTGCCAGGTAGGTTTGAACTACAAAGTGGGCAGTTCAAGCTCACCAGCCACTCTTCAGAAATACTATACAGGGTCACAATGAGTCAGAAACTACTCAATGGCACTAAACAATAATAAATTATCAGAGTTGAGTCTAGGTGATATTGTTGTGTATGTTAATCTCAGTTTGTTGTCTGCAGTTGTTGGTTATTTTTTTCTTCTAGAGTATTATATAATATTCCATAGTATATATATTAATGTTATTGTTGTTGTTAAGTGCCGTCGAGTCGGTTCCAACCCATAGCGACCCTGTACAGGGTTTCCGAGGGTGTAAATCTTTACGGGAGTAG
>NW_006408521.1:3713469-3720270 GCF_000296735.1 Chrysochloris asiatica | reverse complement strand
ATGAATAAGATATAT
Source organism: Chrysochloris asiatica (assembly GCF_000296735.1). Taxonomy (NCBI): domain Eukaryota; kingdom Metazoa; phylum Chordata; class Mammalia; order Afrosoricida; family Chrysochloridae; genus Chrysochloris; species Chrysochloris asiatica. The sequence goes on along the minus strand of NW_006408521.1, from coordinate 3,720,255 downwards.
TATTATTAGATATGAATATTATGAGGATTTCTGTTCTAGCAAGCAGCCTTAGAAACCCTATGTAGGGTTGCTATGAGTTGAAACAGACTCAATGGCACTTAAAATAACAACATACATTTTAAAAACAGTGTTTGTTTAGATAAGACATAGCAAATGTATGAGTAATTTTCACTGTCTTATTTTTACATTTCAATATTACTAAAGTTTGAATGTATTATGCAGAAAAAATACATTTTTATAATAAAACAGTGGAAAGAGTGAGAGCACAGAACAAGGTTCCAACTCATATGACCATTGGTTTACATTCTAGATCTGCTGTATATCTTGGAAAGGGATTCATGGCTTTTCTATGCTACACTTTCATCATCTACAAAATATTTTTATGTTTTAATTATTAATGTTTAATATAATTGAATAATAATTTTCAGTCCATTGTTAATTCCCAGATCCTATTCTCACTTACTTGTTTCTTTAATTCCAAGAATGGGCCTATTCAAATGTAATAAATAGGAGCCAAGATGACACAATGGTTAAGTGCCCAGTTGCTAGTTGAAAGTGCTGTAGTTAGAAACCCACTAGATGGCCCATTGGACAAAAATTCTGTCACTCTGCTTCCTTAAAGACTTCAGCCTATGAAACCCTACGCATCAGTTTTTCTATGAATTGAAATCAACTCAAGAACACACTGCAGCAAACAACAAGGGAACTCTTAAATTTTCTTTTGTTCATTAGCATCTGTCATATTGGTTCCTTTGCCTACCTGAATACAATTTCTGTTTGGATAGTTTATATGGTCCTCAGTATTTCATTCTCACATTTGGGTACAATAATACTTGCTCATATCATTATTATCAGACTCCTGGTGTAAGCTCTATAGGATCAGCACTGGACTGCGAACCATAAAGTCTGAAGTTCAAATCCACCAGCAGCTCCTTGGAAACCCTACACAGGGTTGCTCTGAGTGAGAACTGATTTGATGGCACTTAACAACAACAACATATCATTATTAAATAAGCAAAATAACATGAGATATTATTGCTGGTAAGTACCATCAGTCGATTCCTACTCATAGAGACTCTGTATAAGGTTTCCAAGGAGTGGCTGGTAAGTTTGAATTGCCAACCTTATGGTTCAAACCAACCTTGAGATCGAGTGCTTATCCTATGGTACCACACCAAGATTCCAACATGAGATGGTACATACAAAATGTATGAAATGTTCTCATCACAACAGAAGAATAGAGACAGACCATAATACCCTGGTGTGGCACTGCAGTGTAAATACAGTACTATTAACAGCAAGGTCAGCAGTTCAAACCCACAAGCCAGTCCTTGGAAAATCTATAGAGTCACTATGAGTTGGAACTGACTCTACAGCACTTAACTACACCAAGAAGATAGCAATTCCATGAGGTTAAATGTCAGTGAAGAAATAACCTGAAGCATCTACTTTGGTGGGTCTCCTATTACTGAAAGGAAACGGTCTTATATAGAAAACACCATGAACAACTGCCAAATTTCTGACTTGGTTAGAGTATGTTTCTCTAGATTTTTTTTTTTTTTTAAATACTAAAATGTGGTGTACAGACAAGTTTGTAAAAATTTTATACAATAAATAGTATGTATTTTTATTAGATATATTATCTTCTTTCAGATTCAATAATTAAATAATTCTTTTCAGATTACATAATTGCATAGGCTTAAGATATGTATATTAAATTATGTTTTGAAATATCAGCACTAGATTTCTCTAAAATAATAGCTTTATTAAATATTGCCTGAAATTGGAGACTGAATTCTATAGACTTAAAACAGCGTCTAAGATAATGCATTTGCTTAATGCTATCTAGTGTTACTGTGTCTCTCTAGAGATAAGTATAAAATGAGATTTGATAGTTTATTATATGTTTATTCAATTAGAAAAACATTAAATTTAGAAAGTGGAAAATGAGGCTATAAGATCTGACTACCTAGTCTGCCCATCACACCAAGGCCTCATTATAACTCAGAATGCTCAAAAGATTTGTCCTGGGCTTGTTTTTAGGTTTTGTTTTATTTTTATAACAAATGATGAAACTGAAGCCTTACAGCTTAACTAAACGTAACAGTTACAACTCAAAGTCCTAAATATGGGGTGGGGAAGTGGGGTATTTCTGTATTCAGATTGGATAGTTGCACTTAACATTAAATGATATTACAACAAAGTTATTCATAATAAAATGTGCTGTGTTATTCAAAATTATAACCAAATCCACATTTAAAATTTAACCTAATGAACCTCCTACCTGTCCATCTGCTAGAGAAACTAAATGGGAATTGACAACATCTGGAAAATCTCAATCAGTGTGGAAGTCATATCACTGTCTTCCTTTAGTGCTCTTTCCTACACACACGATGCATTAACTAAATGATGCAATTAGTTTTGATCAAATATTTACGTGTGTCATATATTTGCTATGGAGTTCTGGTGTGGTGCTGCAGGATGAAGCACTGGACTGCAAGGTCTGTTTGAACTATAAGGACAATGGTTAAAACTCACCTGCCGCTTCATAGAAACCCTATATAAGGTTGCTATGAATCACAACTACCCTATGGCACTTAACAACAACATACTTACTGTACACTGTGCTAATCACTAAGGAGCTCTGGTAGCATAGTGCTTACGAATTGGGCTGTTAATATCAAGGTCGGCAGTTCGAAACTACCAGCTGTTCCATGGGAGAAAGATGAGGTTTTCTCCTCCCGTAAAAATTTACAGCCTCAGAAACCCTGTGCGGGGTCACTATGAGTCGGAACCGACTCCATGGTACTTAACAACAACAATCACTGAAAACAATTCAAAATAAATGATTTTCATAACATCACCTCATTTTGTTATGCATATTAAAGACTAATTATAAATACTAAAATATGAGATTCTGAGTTCAATCAAATGGATTCTGAAGAATAACCTTGCTATGGGACAGAGAAGAACTGGGCCACAGAGATTCCTGGGAGGAAATCCTTGGATGACCAGTTCTTTTCCCCTCCAGTCACTGGTAGACTGAAACCTCCAACTTTTTGTTAACATCCAAGCACTTTAATCATGTGCACCTCATTGCACCTCAAGGACCCCTGAACATATGTTGCTATTGTTGTTGTCAAGTGCTGACTCAGAACCTCTGTACAGGGTTTCCAAGGAATGGTGGGTTTGAACTGCCTACCTTGTTGTTTGTAGTCCAGTATGATGCTATAGTGCCACAGATGGTGGTGGTTATGTGCTGTGGAGTCGGTTCCAACCCAAAGCAACCCTGTGGTGCTGCGAACCTTAAGGTCAGCGGTTCGAAACTACCAGCTGCTCCGCGGGAGAAAGATGAGGCTTTCTATTCCCGTAAAGATTTACACCCTCGGAAACCCTGTACAGGGTCGCTATGGGTCGGAACCGACTCGACGGCACTTAACAACAACAACAATATCTTTATGGGAGAAGAAAGCCTCATCTTTCTCCCACGGAACAGCTGATAATTTCGAACTACGGACCTTGTGTTTTGCAGTCCGATTTGTAACCACTATGCTACCAGAGCTCCTTACAGATAGCATAAGATAAATAAGAAGTTTATAGAAAGAGAATTTGGAGGTTAGAAACAGATAAGTCATACATTATAAAAAGAATGAAAATTTTCTTGAAGAGGATGGAATTTAGAGAGTATTTTCAGTGGTGGGGAATTTCCATACTGTAGGAGAGAGGGAAAGGCAGTTTAGCAGAGACAATACAATAAACAAAACAGTGAAGCTGTGTGGTATAGATTGTTTCTTTAGTACCCAACCTGAAATCTACATATAGCCCCTGACTGAAAACACATTCAAGTTACAGTTAGCAGAACTTGCAACTGTCCATTTAGGGAGGGATGTTTCATGCATCCTATCAATAGTAATGGGAGCATGGTGGATCCATACAATAAGCACAAGATTGTGAACCATAAGGTTAGTGAATTGAGCCCACCAACTACTGTGCAGGAGTGAGGTGAGACTATCTGCTTCCTCAGATTTAAACCCTCGAAACTCTATACAGGGTCGCCATGATTTGGAAATGACTCCACAGCACTTAACAACAACAATCATTATCAATAGCAGGGGGCTTCAAAAAGTTTGTGGAAAAATTCCATTATATTTAATTGTATTTCCACAAACTTTTTAAAGTCCCCTCATAAAATATCACAGCATGGTAAAACACAGAGACAACTGTTAATGAATTTCTGATTAAAAACAACACCTCTATTCTCAGGGATAACCCATATACGCTCCAAAACCTTCTACAAATGGAGTTATGATCAGAACTGACAAAATGCCAACAGTGTCCACTTTTGTAATGAATGTGTATATATTTTTTTGTGTTGTATTATTGAACTATATCTGTAATTTTATACAGAATATTTACAACCAGAGGTTTTGTGTCAACTTGGCTGGACCAGGATTCTCAGTGGTTTGGCATTGAAGATATAGTAACCCCATGATGAGATCTGCTATGGGAAGATTGAATTGAAAGGAAGTTTCCTCCGGAGTAGTACTTGTAGCACCTTTCATCTTTCAAAGATAAAAGGAGAGAGAAGTGAGCAGAGAAGGAGAGACCTTCTACCACCATGAAAGAAGAAGCACATCCTTAGACCCCGGTCCCCTGCACAGTGAAGCTCCTAGTTCCAGGGAGAAGTGATGACAAGACAAATGGAAATCTCCAAGCAATGCTAGGACAATAAATGCTGAAAAGAAACAAGAGCGTGTCTCTAGAATGTGTGTCCTGAATTTATACTTCCAGTTTTCTAAATGGTGAGAGGAAAATTTACAATTTGTTAAAGCAAAACAAGATCAGATTTATACAGATACCAATAACACGTAATACTAATAAATACCACCAATTGTCTGTTAGTATGTCATACTGCGGTGGCTTGTATGTTGCTGTTATGCTGGAAGCTGTATCACAGGTATGCTAACTAACAACAGGATAACCGATAGTGTATATGTTTCAGCTGAGCTTCTAGACTAACACAGACTAGAAAGGAGAGTCAGACTATTTCCAAATATTTAGTCACTGAGAACTTTACGAAAAGCAGCAGAACAATGTCAGATAGCGTCAGAATATTGAATATTGAACATTATGAACAGCACCAAAATATTGTCTGATACTGTGCTGGACGATGTGCTCCCCATGTTGAAAAGCACAGGAAATACAATTTGGGAAGAGGTGTCTCCTCAAAGTAAAGTGGACCATGGTAACACAAATCAAAAAAGCTTTCAGGACCTTCATTTGCTGATAAGGGATAACTCAAAATGAGGAGAAACAGCTGTAAACATCCATTGGTAATCAGGACACAGAAAGGTGTGATGATAAAACTGAATAATTCTACCAACTTCTGCAGTCTGAAATTGATTAAACTTGAAATCAAGATATATTGATAATTACTGGTGATTGAAATTCAAAGGTTGGAGACAAAGAGGAAAGATAGTTGGAAACTATGGCCTTGTTGATAGAAATGATGCTGGAGATCAAATGGTAGAATTTTGCAAGACCTATGACTTATTTCTACTCCCGTAAAGATTTACACCCTCGGAAACCCTGTACAGGGTCGCTATGGGTCGGACCTGACTCAACGGCACTTAACAACAACAACAACAATGACTTATTTGCTACAAATCCCTTTTTTAAACAGCATTAAAGATGACTATACACATGGCCCTCACCAGATGGAATGCACAGAAATCAGATTGACTACATCTGATATTAGTCAGATAGTAAATAGAAAAGTTCCAGATCATCAGCCAAAACAAGTCCAGGGGCAGACTGGAACAGACCATCAAATGTTCATACACAAGTACATGCTGAAGCTAAGGAAAATTAAAACAAGTTCATAATAGCCAAAGTATGGCCTTGAACAGGTTTGATGCATTAGACACTTATGACTGAAGACCAGAAGAGTTTTGGGAGATCATCAAGAACATGATACAGAAAGAAAGCAAAAGGTCATTAAAATAAGAAAGAAAAAAAAAGACCAAAACAGATGTCAGAAGAGACTCTGAACTTGCTTTCCAGCATAGAGATATTAAAGCAAATGGAAGAAATGAGGAGGTAAAAGAGCTGAACAGGAAATTGCAAAAAGCAGCTCGAGAGAAAAAAAAAAAAAGTCAAATACTAAAATGGAACGTACAAAGAACTGCCGTTAGAAAACCTAAAGGGCAGAACACACTCAACATTCCTCAAGCTGAAAGAATGGAAGCAAACATTCAAGCCTTGACTTGAAACATTGATGGGTTCTATAAGGAAAATATTGAATGATGCATCAAAGATCAACAGAAAATAGAAAGAATACATTGTATCATAAAGTTGTTCAACCATTTAAAGAGGGAGCTTATGATCAAGAGGCAATGCACTGAAGGAAGAAGTACACTGAAGGTATTGGCAAAGAACAAGGCTCCGGGAATTGATGGAATACAAATGGAAATCTTTCAACAAACTGATGCAGAACTGGTGACATTCACTCATCTATGCCAAAAAATTTGGAACACATTTGCTTGCTCAATGGATTGAAAAAGATCCATATTTGTATCCATTCCAAAGAGAGGCAATTCAACAGAATGCAGAAATCATCAAACTGTATCACTAATATCACATGTAAGTAAAATTTTCCTAAAGATAATTTAAAAGTGGCTGCAACAGTACACTGACAGGGAACTGCCAAAGGTTCAAGCTGGATTCAGATGAGGATGTGGAATGAGGTATATCATTGTTGAAGTCAGATGGATATTTTCTGAATGT
>NW_006408521.1:3708225-3712925 GCF_000296735.1 Chrysochloris asiatica | reverse complement strand
TCAGAAAAACAGACACAGAAGTACAGCCAGAATGCTCCTTAGAGGCCAGGATGACGAGACTTTGCCTCTGATCTTTGGGACATATTATCAGGAAGGATCAGTCCCTGGAGAAGGACATCACGCCTGATAAAGTGAAAGATCAGCAAAAAAGAGGAAGTTCACCAATGAGAATGAGTGACAGCAGCAATGAGCTCAAGTATAACAATAATTATGAGGGTGGGAAGGACCTGGCAGTGTTTTGTTATGTTATATTAGAGATGCTATGAGTTGGAACTGATTTAATAGTGCCTAACAACAACAACAATAATGAACAGTAATAAAAAATTCAACTTACACCACACTTGACTTACGACAATGGTGTCATCAGAATAGAACACTGTCATTTGTAGGGAACCTTGTGTGGCACTGTGGGTTAATGTGCTGGACTGCAAAGTTGGTTTGAATCTCAGATCGGTGGCTCAAGCAAACCAGCCCCTCCTCAGAAACCCTATGCAGGGTTGCTATGGGTCAGAACTGACCCGATGACACTTAACAACAATAGCAACCTGTATCACACTGAATCATTGTAGAAAAGACCATGTAGGGGTGTGGGAGGGAAGGGACAGTGATGTAAATTATCTTAGTCAAGATAATGGAAAACCATAACGAATAGCCTTAACTCACACGAACTAGAGAGTCTTTAGAACTTTTGTTACTAGGATAATCAAGATGGCCCCTGATAACTATTGCTTAGTGGTATCCATACCTTTTGCAGTATTCTCCCATATTAACCCATAGTTAGTTTATATGACCAAGAGTTAATGGCAGAAAAAATAAGATGCTGCAAGATTAGATTATAAAACTTACTACGGTTTTCATTTTGTTCTCCCTCTTACAGATCAGTCATTTTGGAGAATCCACATCATGATCTGTCTTACTAAGTTTATGTAGTGAAGAACTGAACCCTCTTTCCCAAAGTCAAGTGAAGAGGCTGCAAGTGAGATCCTCCAGACCCAGTCTTCACAGACTCTGGACTCACTCAACAGCTTGACTGAAAGCACAAGAGAAAAGTACCCAGTAAAGCCCCTCCTGGATTCCTGACTATTAGAACATCTTTGAATAAATGTTTCTTGTTTAAAAGCAGATAAATTTGGAGGGTATTTTTTATGCAGCAATAAGTAAGTACAACAGTGATAGATGGAGTCCTGGTGTGGCACCACAAGGTAATGCACTGGACCATAAGGTCATTTTGAACCCCAATATCAGTAGTTGAAACTCAACAGCTGCTCCTCAGAAACCCTATACAACGTTACTGTGAGTTGGAACCAACTCAAAGACACTTAACAAACACAACATGATACATGAAAGTTGTGGCAGTACAATTCTATGTAAATAAGCAGAGAAAACTAAGAAATATGAGAAGACAAATTTTAATAGCGTTCAACGGAATAAGCTTTCTGCTCAGTGATTTTCATGTATTCCCTCATTTATTAGTGCCAGTAATCCTTTAAGATAGATTCTACACATGTATGTATTTTTATTTTATAGAGACCATTCACCAAGTAGTTTACCCAAAATGGCACATAGCAATTTATGTGCAAAAATTCAAACTCTAATCTGTGTGTATAAAGGAATTTTGATTGACAAGCAGATGGATGCCCATTTCACTAGTTATAATAATGCACTGGAAATGTTTTCCCTTGGCTCTTATACAATTTGGAAAGATTATAAATTACTACACAGAGTATTTTCTTTGTCCTTTTCTAATAAATGGAAGCAAAGAAAAGTTCCCAAGAAAATGTAAAGTCTAGCATCTTTACTAGTTCAGATGTAGTTAAAGATTTCATAAAGCAAATCTTTGGATTTGCTATAAAACTATATTTTAACTATTCTGCCTAGACTTTTATGTATGAGTGATTTCTGGAAAGCACTTGCTTTTGACCTTTTTTGAGGCTTTAAGCAATAAAAGCCAGGGGGAGAAAAACACTCCAACAGAGCATTTGAACTCCTGAACTGAGATTCACTTCAACACAATTAAAATAAGTCTTAGATACGAAAACCAAGCAAGATTGGAATAAACACTCAGATGATGCAGAAGATGAAGAAAAAAGCTATTTTCACAAAACAGTTCATAAAATAAACATTCTTTTAAAAATGATAAAAACCCTATGGACAAGTTACCCTAAAAATATATTTTGAAGTCAGGGACAGAGTAGGAAACTAACAGGCCAGCCTAACCATACCCCAACACCTGGCACTTGAATCAACCATTACAGGAAACTGAGCCCAGCATACCTTCTGAGAAACAGAGAAGTGTTACACCACCAAAAAGGTGCAAATGAAAGATTTACACCCTCGGAAACCCTGTACAGGGTCGCTATGGGTCGGAACCGACTCGACGGCACTTAACAACAACAACAACAACATGGACCTTGCCAACAATCAGAATTAAACCTGACTGAGATGAGCTTAAAAACCTTATAAAGGACAAGAAAGCAGGCCAACGTTCGTTCTCACTCTTGAGGAGATACCCATTTCTCCTCTTTGGAGAAGTGTACTATTCATAGCTTAGTAAATCTTGCTTGATACTTACTGTTTTTTGTCTGTGTGTGCTGTTTGTGCCAACTTCAAGTGGGTCTTACTAGACCTGCAAAAGCCATGTTAGTGAACCCTAACAAAGACAACATAACTTAATGATTCACAGCATAGATGTAAGTTCTAGTCCCCCTGTGTTCATATCCATTTGGCTTTAAGAAGTTATTTACCCTTGTTTCTCAACTTGAAGAAAGGGATAAACATTTTACTGCACAGTTTTTTAATGAAAATTAAATGAGTCAAAATAAGTACACTGTTTTCTAGTGTGACTAGCATAGATAAATGCTACATACATATTTGTTGTACATGAAATAACCTTTTTTAACCTCTTGCAGTAAACCTGCAAACTTGGTGTGGGGACATATTGTCAGGAGGGACCAGTCACTGGAGAAGAAAATCATCTTTGGTAAAAGTGGAGGGTCAGAGAAAAAGAGGAAGACTCCCAGCAAGATGGATTGGTACAATGGCAGCATCAGTGGGCTCAAATGTAGCGGTTACTGTGAGGTTGGCTCAGGATCCGGCAGTCTTTTGTTTCATGGTGCATAGGGTTGCTATGAGTCGGTACCAACTCAATGGCATCTAACAACAACAACAAAAAGTCCTTCCTGGTATGGCACCATAGGATAAGCACTTGACCTGAAGGATGGTTTGAACCATAGGTCAGTGGTTCAAACTTACTAGCTTCTTCTCAGAAACCATATACAAGGTCGCTGAGAGTTGTAACCACTCAACAGCACTTAACAACACAACAATCAAGCCTTCCTTGAACCAAAGGAAAATATGCTCTGTGTAAGTTATTTACATTTTAAGAAATTATCCCCATTTTACTGTTTTATAGATCAAATAGTTGCAAATTGTTCCAGGGGAGAAAAAAAGACCCATATTCAAATGCATTGTGGCTGTAGTTTATGACTTCAAGATTGGTATAAAATAGATACTCTTCATTAAGCCCTAAAACAGAATTAAGAACTCCTGGTACGTGGCACTGTAGGATCAGCACAGGACTTTGAACCACCAAGTCCTCAGCAGTTCAAACCCACCAGCTGCTCCTCACAAACCCTATACAGGGTCACTATGAGTAGTCAGAGGTGACTCGACGGCACTTAACAGCAACAAATAATATTAATGGCAAGACTAAACAAACACAGATAAAAAATTACTGATACTACACCATCATAAATATCAAAGTTCTATCTCCAAGGAATCTCCTCCCATAACCATGACTGATGGCGGTAATACGTCACGTACGCATACCTTACACACACCAGGTTTACAGAACAGGAAGTGGATTATAGTAAATGGGAGAGCTACAGACTCTCTCTGGGACTCAAGCTATGCCATCACAACTCGTCATCAAGGGTCTTGCCTAGGAAACCTCCTGTCAGGGAATTTCTGTTTTATCTGTGCTGCTGGGGGAAGTGGCCCCAAACCTACTTTAAAAACATTCTGTTTCTAACTCTGGCAGTGTGGTCATGAAAGATACATGAGACATTCAAGAAAAAGTGTCACCTGAACACATAAACGTAGGCACGAGATGGAATAAATGTCTGCCTGGCTGGGGATGTTCCGAGGCAAAAAGCCTTCAGATTTCAAACTCTAAAGCAAAATATATGCATAGAAAAGGAGTTGAATGCCAGAGGTTCAACCTGAGATAAGAATATTCTTATTCTTACTCTATCCAGAGCTCTCCAAATCTCACATCATTTTTCTATAGCATTTCCTTCCAAATTATTATTGATGGAAAATAGCCATACTTGTCTGCAAGGTAAATTTTTTAAAACATATATTATCAGAAAAGAGACTTTAATTAGTAAATCCAAAATATTTTGTAGCTAGACCAAAATGTATGGTGCTGTTTGAAATTTGTATTAGCTTGACACCCTTTGAAGAAGTGTCTAGTCTAAAGGGACATAAATATTGCTACTTAAAAAAAATAGCTATAGAAATAGAGAGCAGATATAAATTAATCTTTGAAGCAAATAGACAGAAACTTTCTCTTAGGGGAGTTGTTCAACAGAAAGAAAAAAATTAGCTTGATTTTTCCAAACATATCAAGTACTGCTGGTGGTGGTTGTATGCCATGGAATTGGTTATGACTTGACGTGACCTCATATAGGGTTTCTGAG
>NW_006408521.1:3706903-3707805 GCF_000296735.1 Chrysochloris asiatica | reverse complement strand
TTTCAATCAGCAGCCCAACTATGCTACCAAGATTCCTTGGCCTGTATGGTAGGACTTACTACAATTCTTCTATTTCATGAGATAAAAGTACTGCTTGGAGAGTGTAAAACATGTGTTTTGTGTAACTAATTCTTCAACCTATCAGCTGCTCTGTTGGAGAAAGTGGAACTGTTCTGATCCCGTAAATATATACTGCCTTAGAAACCCTATGCAGGGTTGCTAAGAGTCAGAACCAACTCGATGGCACCCCACCAAAACCAATTCTTGAAAGAACCTGTATTTGAACACGGGATGATATTAAGACAATTGAAACAACATCAACTTTGCATCTAAATGTTTAGATTTGATGTGGTTTGATTAATCAAATGAGGGTGGGGATTAGGAAGTCACTGCTTATTGAGAATGAGAAAGTGGAGCTCTAAAAGACCAGTATACAGAACATTATAAAGAAAGAAATCTTGAAATTAAGTCTGGATTTCTCAAGACTCATAAATGATGGAAGAATGAAGAGATGAATGAAAAACAGTACAAAACCTATCATATTTTTATTTTGATTTTTTGTTGTATAAGATTAATGTTATTGCTGTTGTTGTTAAGTGCTGTTGAGTTGCAGTCAGTTCCAACTCATAGCAACCCAGTATAGGGTTTCTGAGGAGTAGCTGGTGGGTTTGAACCTCTGACCTTGAGGTTCAAACTGATCTTATGATTCAGTGTTTATTCTACAGTACTACACACAATTAACAACCAGCACTAACTGAGAGACTGTATGGTTTTTGTATCTTACTGAGCTAAGTATTTTATATATGTTATCTCAAGATATCCCAAATTGACCCTGTGTTGTTGTTATTGTTAGGTGCCATTGAGTTGGTACTGACTCATAGCAACCATATGCACAACAGAAC
>NW_006408521.1:3699655-3705388 GCF_000296735.1 Chrysochloris asiatica | reverse complement strand
TGTGTATTCCTTCCATCTTCTCTTGATACTTTCTGCATTATTCAATAATTTGCCCAGAGAATCTTTCAATAACAAATGTCAAGGCTTGAATTTTTTCTTCAGTTCCCCCAGCTTAAGAAATGAGGTTGTTGTTGTTAGGTGCAATCGAGTCGGACCCGACTCATAGCTACCTTATGCACAGCAGAATGAAACAATGTCCGATCCTGGGCCAAACTTATTACTGTTGCCACACTTGAGTCCATCGATGCTGCCACCTGGCCAATTCATCTTTTTCTCTGACCCTCCATCTCACCAAACATGATATTCTTTTCAAGTGACTGTTCCCCCTTGACAATATGTCCAAAATGAGGTAGGTAATATTATTACCCTCATTCTTCTTGTGAAAAAACTAAGGTTTACAAGATTGTAGGTAATTTCTCAAAGTTGTACAGTTAGAAAGTATGCTTGTAGGCCCTACACAGTCAACAATCAAGCTATACTCATCACATTATTTTTATCCTTACATTATTTTTTATCTTAACAACTTTATGAACTACATTGTAACTAACACAAACTGGACTCAGAAGTGTAAGGAATAATCCTACATGATATACCTAAAATCCAAACTCAAGTTTGTTATATTGATGGGTAACATTATGTGAAACATAAAGCACATTCAAAGAAAATAATGCCTTTAAACAGTTATTCAGAAAGTGTCATGCTTGTATTCCTAATCTTACTGTTTTCCTATGTAATAGAGAGATTATCTTGAATCTTTGACTAAAGTAACATGCTTGAACTAAATCCATATTTCTGCTACATCCAGCAGAAGTGAAACTTAATTTATTGAAACCTGGCCTTTAGACTCTTTTTCCAGCTAGCAACCATGGATTGCTAGAGAGATATTTTATCTGAAGTCAAGTGAAAATGTTGAAAGAATAAAACATGAAGAGGGAGGTTTTAGCACAAATGTAGTTGCTTAAAATAGCCTTAAGAAAACTTCTTTCATGATTGTTGTTGTTGCTCTTGTTGAGTGCCGTCAAGTCAGTTTCATCCCATAGAAACCCTGTATAGGGTTTCCAAGGAGTGGCTGGTGAGCTTGAACCACCTACCTTGCAGTTCAAACCAACCTTACATTCTAGTGCATTAACCCACAGCACTACACCAGATGTAGAAACAATATTTCAGAAAAAAAGACCTTGGTTGCCAAACCATTATCTAACTCCCCTGTTGTTGTTGTTGTTGAGTGCTGTTGAGTCCGTGCCAATTCATAGGAACCCTGTATAGGTTTTCTAAGGAATCAACCTTTCGGTTCAAACTCACTTTATGGTCAAGTACATATTCTATAGCACCACAGCAAGTTTTGCTTGAGAGAGCAGTTTTTAAGAAAGGGGTTTGGTACTAAGACCCAGTACCAGTCATTTCCTCAAGAACTGTTTACATTGTATTCCTGGTGTGGTACTGTAGGATCAGCACTGGGCTGTGAACCACAAGGTCAGCAATTCAAACCCACCAGCTGCTCTTCAGAAGCCCTATACAGGATGGCTGTGAGTTGGAACTGATTTAATGGCACTTAACAACAACAAGAGATGTTTTTACACACCGTTCTGGAGGTATGCAGTGTATCCAATTTATGACTATGATTGTAAATCACTGTGTCCATGTAAACTCCTATAACTAATCTCTGCATCCCACTTCCAATGGAATTAATTTACCATTTTGAATAATCCTCTCATTTGTCACCACACCTGATAACTAGCCAATCCATGATTTCCTCCTTAGCTCTTTGTCCTTTGCTACCCAAGTCCCTTTCTCTCAGACTGAATTCATACTGCTGTGAGTTGATGATTTTCCCCCCTCCAAATGGTTTCTCTTACATAATTATTCTTCTTTAAAATTTTATTTGAAAAGGTTTGCAGTTTTTCTCTTCAAAAGCTAACAGACTGTTCTCAATTGCATGCCAAATAAATATTCCCTCAGATGTTTTCAGTACTGAAGCGTTGTTTGCTTTCCACTTAGGTCACCATGTCGCGTTGTTTGAGCTGCTAGTTCGGTAGTTCCGAGTCACTTACTTACATTTGAGCTGCTAGTTTGGTGGTTCTGAGTCACCAGCCACTCCTTGGAAACCCTATTCAGGGTTATTTTGCATTGGAATTGATTGATGATGGCACTTAACAACAATAACAAGGTCATCAGGATTCCTGGTGGCACTGTAGAATCAGCACTGCACTGCAAACCACAAGGTCAACAGCTTCTCCTTGGAAATCCTATACAGGGTTGCTATGAGTAGGAACAGACTTGACAACTATTAACAACAACAACAACGAGGTCATTTTGTACTTTTCATTGAGTACTTCAGGTATTCTCCATTGATGAATTCAGTATTCCTTAAACAAAATAATTACTCAGCATTTAGGTTTTTACTCCAAAAGAAAAATATAATAAAGAAAAAAACACACATGGGAAACTTTAATGTATTTCTCAAATTGATTTACTATTAATTGTATTAATGATTTACATCTAAGAGCTTATACAGACAGTATCAACTTTGTATAAACATGTTGAGCAACGTAATAAATATTCTATAGCAAGATAAAATATCCTAATAAAACAATGGTTAGGAACTCTTCTGGTAACTAAAATGTTGGCAGTTTGAACCCCCCAGTTGCTCTGCAGGAGAAAATCTGCTTATCTGATGCTGTAAAGACAACAGCATAGGAACCCCATGGGGAAGTTCAATTCTGTCACATTTAGCCATTCTGAGTCTGAATCAACCTAATGGCACACAGCCATAACAACATTGCAAGATATAGTATCAATCCTAACAGGCATGCTCAGGGAGAATTAAATTAGGGAAATGAAAAGATGATCCTCCAGAAGTGAAGCGACACAGTTCAGCTGAGATCAAGAGGATGCTATCCACAATGATGGTGGAGGTTGTATGCCGTTGAGTGGGTTCTGACACACAGTGATTCTGTATAGGATTTCTGAAGCTGTAAATTTTTACAGGAGTAGAAAGCCTTGTCCTTCTCCTGAGAAGCGTCTGTTAGATTAGAAATGCTGACCTTGCAGCCCAGCTTGTAATCCACTATACGACCAGGGCTCGTTAGATCAACAGAAGACAAATAATATTCTTGCAGCTATTGAGTGTGCTTACCAATTTAGCATCTTTCTTTTTCTTGACTTAGAAGGATCAGTTTTTATAGCACTCTCCATATCAGATGATGGATGAATCAGGAATTGGCTTCCTTTACCAGGATGGTATTTGGTTGGGGAACCTTCTTTAACAGCAGTAAGTATGATCATTTGTGGAAATGAATGATGAAGAATAAGACTAGGTACTAACTATGGAAATGGCCATCAATTGCTCATGCAAATTCAAGTTGAAGATGAAGAAAATTGACACAAGTTCTTAAGAGACAAACTAAGACTTTGATTATAGCCTATTTAAATTTAGAGACCAACTTAAGAGTAGGCTTGATGTATTTACCACTGATGAAGACCAGGTATGTAGTTGGACAACATCAAGGACATCACACATGAAGAAAACAAAAGGTCAGTAAAAGACAGGAAATAAAGAAAAGATCATAATGAATGTCAAAAGAGGCTCTGAAACTTGTTGGTAATTGTAAATTAGCTAAAGTAAAGGAAGAAATGATTAAGTAAAAGACCTGAACAGAAATTTTCATAGAGCAGCTCAAGAAATCAAAGTAAATTATTATAATGAAATGGGCAAAAACCTAGAGATATAAAACCAAGAGGGAAGAACATGCTCAGCAGTTTTCAAGTTGAAAGAACTAAGACAAAGTCAAGCCTCCAGCTGCAATATTGAAAAATTCTATGGGAAAAATTCAGAAAGTATCAAAAGAAAATGGAAGAAATTCACAGTCACTGTAAACCCCCCCCCCCGCCCCCACACACACACGCAAAAGATCAGTGTCGAAGCATGTCAAACTGATAGTATGGAAGGAAAAAGTCTAAGTTATACTACGGGTATTAGCAAAAAACACGACTCCAGGAATTGATAAATACCAAGAGCTATTCCAATAAATTGATATAATAGTGTAAGAAGTGCTCACTCATCTATGACAAGAATTTTGGAAGACGGGTACTTGATTAGTCCATTGCAAAGACCCATATTTATGTCCATTCCATAGAACTAAGATCCAGCTGAATGTAAAAATTTGTGAGCAGTGTAATTAATATCACACTCAAATAAATTTTTATTGAAGATAGTTCAGATAGTTTAAAATTGTAGCAGTACATCTGCGAGGACCTGACAGAAATTCAAGACAAAATCAGAAGAGTTGTAGAACAAGGGATATCATTACGAATATCAGATGGATATTGGCTGAAAACAGAGAATGGAAAGATCTCTATCTGTATCTTACTGCCTAGTCAAAAGCATTCAACTGTGAAGATCATAATAAATCATGAACAATATTGTAAATAAAGGGGACTCAAGACTTAAGTGTGCTCATGTGGAACCTGTACATTGAAGAGGTGTTCATGTGAATACATTTTAAGTCATGCAAGGAGATATTGCATGACTTAAAATCACTATACATGTACGTCAGGGACACATTCTTTCACAATATTTATTCAGTTTGTATACTTCAGTGTAATATAAATACATTGTAACATAAAGCACTCATGGGACTTTGCTGAAGCTTGCTATTGAGATCTTCTTTTGAAATTACTCTAGCTTTACATTGTTTAATTTACTGCAGGAGAACACTCATATTCAGAGCTGTTAATCATGTACACTGTAGCATTATGAAGGCATTTAATTTTTCTCTGCCCACCCCTCCCCGTGGGTTATTAGGTGTCATGTCATCCTACCATAATCATTCCTTTGAGTGTATGTTTTAATTATTTTCTCTCCCCAACAATGCAAACCTCTTTCTAGACGTGTAACATAACTTCTGTGAATTTCTTTCCAAATTTGGGGAAAGGATTGTTATTGAATTTCTACTATGGCTTCCTTCCAATGGTTTCCAAATTTATACCTGATTGAATGGCTCAAGAATGGGCAGAAAATTATGGGTATTTCCATAACAATAAATACTAAATATTAATAAAAATCTATCATTCAAACTTTGGACACATTATTTGTCAGTTTGTTGCACTGTGGTAGCTTACATGTGGCTGTGATGCTAGAAGCTATATCACTGGTATTTTGAATGTCAGCAAGGCCACCCATGGAGGACAGATTTCAGGCTGAGTTTCCAAACTAAGACAGACTCAGAAGGAGAGGCAGACTGCTTTCACATGTGCAGTCACTGAAAACCTTATGAATAGCAGTGGAGCACTGTCAAGTAGCACCAGAATACTGAATATTGAAACATGATAAATAACAGCAGAATATTGTCAGCCATAGTCCTGGAAAATGAGCACCTTAGGTTGGAAGGCACTCAAAATACAACTCGGAAAGTGTAGTCTCCTCCAAGTAGAGGTGACTGTAATGATGCAAATGAAGTAAAGCCTTCATAACCTTCATTTGCTGATGGGGCACAACTCAAAATAAGGAGAAACAGTTAAAGACATCCATTAATAATTGGAGCATAGAATATATGAAGTATGAATCTAGAAAAATTAGAATTTGTCAAAAATGAAATGGAACATTAACCCCTAGTATTTTCAGTAGCCTCATGTACGTGTTTCAATTTTTATTCCATCAATTCCTGGTGCCTTGTTCTTTGCCACTTCTTTCAATGCACTTTGGACTTCCTCTCTGAGTATCATTGGCTCTTG
>NW_006408521.1:3682662-3697505 GCF_000296735.1 Chrysochloris asiatica | reverse complement strand
GGCTTTCTACTCCCGTAAAGATTTACACCCTCGGAAACCCTGTACAGGGTCGCTATGGGTCGGACCCGACTCAATGGCACTTAACAACAACAACAGCAAGGCCTATTACTTACATAATTTCTGATTCTCTCTTTGGGATAATCATACTACCAACATGAAAAACACTGTTGTTTTGTCTCTTTACAAATCTATTTAAGACCTTGGAGGAAAGTGACATGGGATGAATTGTTTTATAATGGCCTTTCTGGCCATAGTCTTGTATCTCCCACCAAATAGGTAGATCTGTGCCTACAAGGGGCCTGAACACCTTACTAAGAATGTAATTAAGGTGCATGGAAATCTTGTGGAATCAGTCTGAGGGGCCAAAGGGATGAGGGGCAAAGTGGACGAAAGGCCATGGGCCAAGAGAGAGGCCTGCCTATGGCTGACTAGACCTACATTCTGAGTCATTCCTGATCCTCAATTTTAACCTATTACTTTCCTAACGAAGCCCATAACTGTGAGTATGGTTTGTAAGTTCTGTGTAGATGTTTCCATAAGTACAGAACCCAGAAGACAAATACAGATTGCTATAAGAGAGCTGGCTGGTGTCAAAGCTGGTGGAAAGGTTGGCTAGAAGGTGTATATCTGACCTCTGCCTTGGGTTGCTGATGTCGATCTTGACTCTCATTTCTCTCCTTGAAGTTGTAGAATTTTTAATGTCCCACACTAGTTTTACAGAAAGGAATAGGCATTTTAGCATATGGTACACATGGATACTATTCTGAAAGAAGAACCTGGCAATCTACTTCTAAAAAGCAGCTGCTGAAAACCCTACGGACCACAGGAGATCACTGTGAGTTGCCACTAACCTCATGGCAATTGTTTGGTTTTAATTCAGCATGGTTGTGTGTGTGTGTGTGTATGTGTGTATATATATATATATATATATATATATATAGATAGATAGATAGATAGATATGTATATAGATATTTATATGTTATTGTTGTTATGTGCCATGGAGTCAATTCCGACTCATAGCGACCCTATATAGGGTTTCTGAGGCTGTAAATCTTTACGGGAGCAGAGAGCCTCATCTTTCCCCCATGCAACAGCTGGTAGTTTCAAACTGCTGACCTTGCGGTTCACAGCCCGATTCGTAACCACTATGTTACCAGAGCTCCTATCTATCTATCTATCTATCTATCTATCTATCTATCTATCTATCTATCTATCTATCTCATTTGAATATAATTTTTTCAGATTTTCAGGACTATTGCTTGACATTGAAATCATTTTATTATTAAACATAACAATAATCTTTTCTTTATATTAAACTCATGCTGTGAGAGAAACTGGCAGTAAAGGGTGTATTCAGAAGCTTGCTATAATACTAGTGAGGGTATTGTTATTTTGCAAAGTTAAATATTAGTTTTATGAAACTTGATATCTCAAACATATTTTCCTAAGCACTGACTTTACTAACTGTGAATCATTTTGCAACTTGTGATAAAAGATTATTTACCATCACATCATATTGTTGTTGTTGTTATGTGCCATGGATCTGACTCATAGCGACCCTGTACAGGGTTTCCGAGGCTGTAAATCTTTATGAGAGCAGAAAGCCTCATCTTTCTCCCACGGAACAGCTGGTAGTTTTGAACTCCTGACCTTTGTGGTTCATACCCTGATTCATAACCATTACGCTACCAGAGCATATAACATATAAATATATACCAATTGCGATGGTAAAATATTGCTAAAGACAAGCTGCTTTAAGAGAAAACGTAACACCCTTTGTGATACTTAGTCTTATGGATCAACTTTATTCTAGTACCCAGGTGACATAATTACCCAAAAGAGACAATCAGATATATAGCTACCGTTTTGTTTTCTGGAGAACTCTGAGTGATATATTCCTTCTAATATCTCATATCATAAAATCTTTTTGGAAACAAATATTTTCTTTATTGCACAGAAAGTATTAAGAGGCTTGAGCTAAATTGATAAATTGACTTAATTGCAAAGACAAAAAAAAATTAAAGATGAAGTTAAGCCCTTGTTCTGAACATGTGTCTTAATTCTGCTTGGTATTTTTATTTCTTTATTAGTTTGCAAAAAAACAATGATAGCGTTTTTCAAAATAATGCAAAGAGACAAAGAAGCTGGACATGAATATAGAACAATGCGCCAGAGATTTAAAATCTACATAATTTAGAGGCATCCTCTATCTTTATCCCAACGATGGCTCACACAGTAACAAGAGTCAAATCACATGAATGTGCGAGGGCATGAGGAGCAGATCTTTGTTTTTTTTGCTTTTTATTGAAAGTTACTGAAACGGTGAACTGTTTTCCTCACTTTAATATCTTTCAGAAGTTGAAATTGTTTATATTAAAAACAGTTTAAAAGAAACAAGAAGTGATTTTAAAAAATTGGCCATATATACTCAGAGCAAAATAGAAGCTAAGTTAAATAATATTTACAGAACATGGACTGCTACTCACAAAAAAGCCCCTAAAAAGTATTTTGGATAGGATTAGTACTGCAATATAAGAGAATGTGACTTTCTATCACTGGGGTCACTGGTTTGAATTGACACAGACCAGCAGCCCTTGGAGCACATTCTGATCACATCACTTCTTCTGAATTGCTACAGCACCTAACATTCTGTTCCAATCAAGTGCTCTAAATAGGTGGCATTATCGCTTGAGGCAAGGAGAGTAAAGGTTTCAATGCCAACTCTGCTGCATATTCACCTGATTAGTCTTTGGTAGATCAAATGGCTCCTAAGCACGTTTTTTTCTTTAATTCTAAAATTAAAAAATTACCTCCAAATCTTTAAGTCCATGATTTAAAAACCTTGATTGAAATTTATATCTATTTTTTGATGTTGTACAAGTAATTATACTAGCTAAGTACAATTAACAAGGCTAAATAATCATTTATAATCTCAGCCTATCTCTTTAAAACATCTGTTGAGAACCTTCTTTTGTCTACTAGATCAGGAAGCAAGTAAACATGGGGAAGTTACATAATTTAGAATAACAAGGCTAGTTTGTAGAGAATGGTCAGATTGTCAGTTGTGCTACCTGAGACATCTTAGTTGAAAATTGATGAAGATCCTTGGATTTCAAAATCTCTCATTATCAAATAGCTTATGTCTTCAGTCCCATTACTGGAGTCCTGCTCACATATTTGAAAATCACCTTAAAAAGGTACAAATAGACAACCATCTAGTACACTCTTCTCTGCCTATAGAAGATGCTCACACACGGGTGTAGATGATGAGGAGTTCAAGTCCAACTGGAGCCTTAAGGTCTTTGTAGGAAAGTAAGTGGGACTACCTTCAGTCCAAGGAACTCTGGCAGCGTAGTGGTTACAACAAACCGGGCTGCGTAGCGCAAGGTCAGCAGTTCAAAACTACCAGCTGTTCCGCGGAAGAAAGATGAGGCTTTCTGCTCCAGTAAAGATTTACAGCCTCAGAAACCCTGTACAGGGTCTCTATGAGTCAAAACCAACTCCATGGCACATAACAACAACCTCCATTCCACCAGCCTATCTTTAAAAATAGAAGCTTGCTAAATAATGCCATTTAAAAATTTTCTTTTAACTTCCTACTCATTCTTCTGGTTCTGTCTTAGAGATTATAATTGAGAACTAATCACTAAACATTTCTTCCAGAATTACTTCTTTTTTTTTAGTGTAGTCTAGGATGTAACCAATAATATTTGATGTTAGTGTAATTCTAATTGTTGTTGTTATTGAGTGCAGTAGAGTCAGTTCCGACCCATAGCGACCCTGTATAGGGTTTCCAAGGAGAGGCTGGTGAGTTTGAACTGCCAACCTTCCTGGCTCAAGCAGACTTTGTAGTCCAGCGCACTAACCCACAGGGCCACACCAGGACTCCAATTCTAATTGTAGTTCCATAATAATCAGAAAGAAGGCAGAGTTATTTGGATTTCAGCTCAGCAGCCCAGCATTTCTCAACCATTTTTGAGTTTCTAACATGCTAGGTAGAATGTTTATGTGTGTATGTGTTAGGAGTCCCTGGGTGAAGCAAATGGTAAAGTGCTCAATTACTAGCTGAAAAGTTAGAGATTTGAATCCATCCAGAGGTGCTGGGAAAGACAGGTTTGGTGATCAGCTTCCAAAAGGTCAAACTCTTTAAAATCATGGAGAGGCAGGGGTGAGGCGTTCTACTTTGAATACAAGGCCTCATTATGAGTCACAGTTGACTCTACAGCAACTGAAAACAGAAAATCAGCATATGTAAGCAAAAGAGAACTTTGAGACAGGAGCTGACCCAGAATATTTTATCTGTGGAATGAATGCAGAAAGCTCAGAGTTGTCATGTATTAGTTTATTACAAGGTAGTACAAATAAGACAATTTAGCACTGGGTAAATGAAGTTCTGGTGTGGTGCTGTAGGTAGGATAAGAACAAGGTTAGTGGTTTAAATCTAGCAGTCACTCTTTGGAAACCCTATACAGAGTCTCTTTCAGTTAGAATCAGCTCTACAGCAATTAACCACAACAACAATCAGATTTAGAGAAGCATGGTGGCTCAGTAGGATAAGCTCTGGTCTAGACCATTGAACCAGCAAGAGTGGCAGCTAGAATCCAATAGATGCCTTGTGGGAGAAAGATGAGGCTTTCTGCTAGCTCAAAGATTTATTGCCTCTGAAGCACTATACAGGGTTGATATGAGTTGGAACAGATGCAATGACACTTAACAATAATCAGATTCAGCAATTAAAATATTAGTTCAAATATTTACACTTCAAGATTCACTTTTAATGAATTATCTTTAGTAGAAAAACTTGACCACCTCTTGAACCCAGAGGAGGTTCTCATACCTAGGGTCTTAGGTTGATTGTGGTCAGCAATATGTCACCAGTAATATATTGCTATCAGTCTGCAGAGAAAACACGAGTGAAGAAAAGTTATCCAGAAGTCATATCTTCAACAAACAAGCAGGATTTTGTAGTATATGTACAATTTGTCACGTTACTCACAAGATAAGGGTTAGGTACAGCCTTGTATAACCATAATTGAGTCTTTTTTTTTTTTTTTTTTGCCAAAAAAGGGAATTGTATCCTGATGTGGTGCTGTAGGTTAATGCGCTAGACTCTAAGGTCAGGTGGAACTGCAAGGTTAACAGTTCAAGCTCACCAGCTGCTCCTCGAAAACCCTATGTTGTTGTTGTTAAGTGCCATCGAGTCAGGATCCAACTCATAGCGACCCTGTACAGGGTTTCCAAGGAGCAGCTGTTGAGTTAGAACTGCCGGCCTTAATGGCCCACAACGACGTTGCAGTTTATCGCGTTAACTCGGAAACCCTATACAGAATCACTATGAGTAGGAACCAACTCAACAGCACTTAACAGCAACAACATGGATGTATTTATGTTCCAAGGTACATTTAGAGATTTAATTAATTAAAAATTTAGAGTTATTTAGTTACGTGTTTTAAGTTCAATTTATAGAAATTTACTTTATTAGATATTAAGCATATTGTTATATTTTTATGTCCGTGTTAACCACATATTTCGCATACTTCTATTATCTATTTCAAAGGTTGTTGTTGTTGTTGTTAAGTGTCATCGAGTCAGTTCTGACCCGTAGCGACCCTGTATAGGGTTTCCAAGGAGCAGCTGGTGAGCTTGAACCACCAACCGTGCCGTTTAAACGGTTTTGCAGTCTGGTGCATTAACTCACAGTGACACTTTATAACGACTTATTTGTTGTTTTTGTTAAGTGCCATGAAGTTGGTTCCAATTTACAGTGATCCTGTACTGGTTTGAACTGCCAACCTTTTGTGAACTGCTGACCTTTCCGTTAGCAGCCCAAAGACTTACAGATAGTGGATAAAGAGCATTATGAAGCATTGTTGTTGTTGTTAAATGCTGCCATGTCGGTGCCGCTCAAAGCGACCCTAATAGGGTTTCCAAGGAGCAGCTGATGAGTTTGAACCACCAATTTTATGGCTCAAACTCACCTTGTTATATCCCACACTGCCACACCAGGACTCTGTTATGAAGTGTATATGTTTTCATTTCTAAGTTCAGAAATTTTTTATTTCTAACTTTTTATTTTAAGTGACTGATACATTGATTTTTAAAAATATTATTAAAAGCATAATAATATTATAAACAACATTATAGAATATACACAACAGTGATGTTTAAGACCATTACAGAATCAGACATGATTAGAGGACATACAAAACACATTGCAGGAGTGTTAGAGGCACTTTTCTGTGATCTCACAGTTTCACCAATTCAGTCATAAATCTTGTCTAGGAGCAAATGAAAGTGTTTGGACTGGTCATCAGGAAGTAAGTCACTGAGAGAGTCAAGTAAATAAAACATGTTAAGGAAAAAAAAAAAAAAACACCATATAAAAATATTTACATCACTTCCAGTAGATTTTAAAAAGCTGGACTCTTGGTAGTTTATCTCAGAAGTACTGACTCAGGCTTTTCCACAGTTGTTTCTAAAATTGTTTTTATTTCTACATTAAAGATGTTGTTGTTGTTAGGTATCATTGGTTCTGTGGCAAAGGCCATGTCACCAAAGGACGGAGTGGCAGAAGACCCTAAGCATGAAGGGCTCATTGTTAAGCAAACCCACAATGGTTCTCCCTTAGAAGGCAAGGCCCCAGGAGGGATCTCATGTGGGGACCCTGCAGTTTCTGTCTCTTTGTTTTAATCAGCTCATTTTTAATTTTCTGGATTTTATAATAAAAGTTTTCAGTAGAATCTTAGTAAGAATTAAATTAGAGATTTGAAACTTGTTTTTAGGCACCTTCACACCATATTCAATCATGCGTAGTCCTAAAGAATGCTTTTCACACTAACAGTAAGTTTCACCACTAGGAAAAATGAGCTAAAATTTTCGCCAGTCCAAGTTTAAGATTACATTCAACATTCTGTGTATTTTCGGTCAGGGACATTAAGACCTCTAGAAAATTAGCTAAAAATGCAATTGAGGGCTAAGGGAATAGTAATAGATCATAAGCAGAAATTTAACTAGATGTTTTGTGTAGAGAAGTTATAAGGAAGTTGTTCCGTTTTTTCTTAACTACAAAACTTTAAGTGCTTCTTGTTTTACTTGTTTAATCAATCATGAGGAACAACTGTGTTGTCAGTTACCATAGCAAACAATGTTTAGGTACATGTTGTGTGATTAATGAATCTATAGAAAATAATAGGTGAAGGTAGAAGTAGGGGTTGAGATTTAGAATTATGTTTTAAGGTTAACCTGACATTTTAAGAATAATAAGGTTTGCTTACAGAAATCATATATTGTCTAACTACGTAAAGGGGAACAAGGAAGATGTTGATATTCTTGATGCTCTATATTGAAATGATTAATATGTATGATTTAGACCACCACTTTCCAAAGAATGATTAATAGATTGATGGTATAGAGTAGTATAAAAACTGTTTGAGAATCTGAAATAAATGTAAAAGAAGAAGATTCACCATTCATCGAGACCCATTGCTTTTGTGCTTTCTCTGCTGACGCCACACATCTCTCTAGGACCCCCTAATAAGTGTGTTGTGCTGGTCCGCGATAGTTCTGACCAATAGTGACCCTGTGTTCAAGAGATCACCACCCTTCTCAGTGCCATCCTCACACTTGCTGCTACCAAGCATTATGTCTTTCTCCATGGACTGGTGTCTCCTCATAATATGTCCAAAGTAAGAGGAAGAGTCAGGTCATTTTGGCTTCTAAGAAGCATTCAGGTTGTATTTCTTCCAACCCAGATTTATTTGTTCTTCTAGAAAACCATGGTACCTTTAATATTATTCTCCAACACCATAACTCAAATGCATTTAAATGTATTTCAAATGCATTTTCTACTGTCTTCCGTATTCATTGTTCACTTTGAAGTCCATATGAGAGTATTGAAAATACCATGGTCTGGGTCAGGTGAATTTTAGTCCTCAAACTGACATCTTTGCTCTTCTATGTTTTAAACAGTTCTTGTGCAACAGGTTTTCCTCATGTGATAATCATTTGATTTCTTGACTGCTTCTTCCATGAATGTTGATGATGGATCCAAGCAACATGAACTCACTGACAACTTCAATCTTTTCTCCCTTTATCATAATGTTATTGACTGGTGCAGTGGTGAGGATTTTGGTTTTCTATACATTGAGATGAAAACCATACTGAAGTCTGTGCTCTTTGATCTACATCAATAAGTATTTTAAATCTTCTTTGATGAGGACTTAAAGCAAGGTTGTATCATTTGTATAATGCAGGTTGTTAATGAGTCTTCCTCCAATCCTGATGCCATGTTCCTCTTCACATAATCCAGCTTCTTGGGTTATTTGATCATCATGTAGACTGAAAAAGTATGGTAAAATAATACAACTTTAACACGCACCTCTCCAGATTCTGAATAATTCAGTGCCCCCTTGTTCTGTTCCAATGACTATGTCTTAGTCTGTGTACAGGTACTTCATGAGGACCATTGTTGTTATTAGGTACCATAGAGTTGGTTCTGACCCATAGCGATCCTGTATAGGGTTTCTGAGGAGCAGCTGGTGAGCCTTAAACACCGACCTTGCCATTCAAACAACTTTGGAGTCTGGCACATTAACCCAGAGTGCCACATCAGAACTCCCATAAAGACAAGTGTTAGATGCCGTCGACTCAGAGACCCTATGCACAACAGAACAAAACACTGCCCGATCCTGGGCCAACCTCACAATTGTTGCCACACTTGAGACCATTGATGCTGGTACTTTATCAATCCATCTTGCTGGGGTCTTCCTCTTTTTCTCACCTTACCAAACATGATATACTTCTCCAGCTACTGGTCCCTTCTTAAATACTCATTCCTTACAATGTTGACCATAGCTTGCCATGATCCACACACTTTATTCTTTGTATAGTCAATAAAGCACATGTAAACATCTTTCTGGTATTCTCTGCTTTTAGCCAAGAGCCATCTGATGTCAACAATCATATCCCTCATTTCATGTCCTCATCTGAATCAAGCTTGAACCTCTGGTAGTTCCTTGTCTGGTAGTCCATTTAAAAATAATCTTTAGCAAAATTTTACTTGCATGTATTATCAGTGATGATTTACACATTCTATTGGATCACCTCTCTTTGGAACAAATAAGAATCTCTTCCAATCTTTTGAACAGGTAGCTGTCTTCCCAATTTCTTGGCAAAGACAAGTAAGTAGCTTCCAATGCTGCATCAGTTTGTTGAAAGATTTCAATTTGTATTCCATCTATTTCTGGATACTTCTTCTTTCCTAATGCCTTCAGTGTACCTTGGACATCTTCCTTCAATACTATTGGCTCTTGATCATATGCTGTATCTTGAAATGGTTGAACATCACCATCTCTTTTTGGCACAGTGAGTCTGTGTATTCTTTGCATCTTCTTTTGATGCTTTCTGCATCATTCAGTATTTTGCCAAAAGAATCATTCATTATTGCAAGTTGAGGCTTGAAATGTTTTTTCTCAGTTCCTTAAGCTTGAGAAATACTGAGTGTGAGAAATTCAGCTTTGTATTTCTAACTCCAGATCTTTATGCATTTCATTATATGACTTTGTATTGTCCAGGTGCCCTTTGAAATTTTCTGTTCAGGACTTTTATATCTTCTTTTCTTCCTTTTGTTTAGCATCTCTATACTGGAAAGACAGCTTCAGAGCCTCTTCTGACATCCATTTTGGTGTTTTCTTCCTCCTTATCTTCATAGTGACCTTTTGCTTTCTTTCTATATGATGCCCCTGATGTCATCTCACAATTCTTCTAGTTTTGGTTCATTAGTGTTTAAAGCATCAGATCTGTTCTGGAGGACATCTGCCTGTGTCTACAGCATTGGGCACCAGATTTTGCAAAATCAAATGAAGAAAACCTCACTCTCACTAAAATGAGTACAGATTGGATTTCTTGAATGTTTGTTGGTATCCACAACATGTCTCATAAATTTGGGGTCCCATCTGGGATTTTCTGCCTGCTTGGAGCAGCAACCCTGGTGGAAAAGGAGACACGTCCAGTCTTGGTTTTGGTGGCCTACTCCACAAGGGTGATCCCTCTAAGTAAGAGAGAATGAGAGAGAGATGTGAAGGCCTGAGAACAGACTAACCATGTCAACCAAGTAATTTCATGCATGAACCAGGGTGGGAAAATTGGACTGTAAGTACCCCCTGGTGGTTGGGCATTTTCGGGGGCCATGTGGGTGACTGAGGCACATCTCAGATGTGAAGCAAGTGTGGAGTCCCAATCCAGCTGGAGACAGACAAAGTGAAATCTCAGAGCTGTGTAAAAAATTTCCAGATGGCTGGATTGAACACACAGGGAAACTCAGACACCAGACACCAAAACCAATAGAAAATGTGGAAAGGAATTCTAGGCCTGGGGAAGAAGGGAAAAGGAGACTCCCTTAGACATTACTCCTGACAGTCCTTTGGAGAGAATGTTGAGGACAGTCTCCGTACACGGAAAAAAGATAAACAAAAGTCTGGGTGCACGGAAAACCTCCAGAAGTACACAGGGAAGCAGGCTCTAGTTTGGTTAGTAGGAAGGAATGCAGTAACAAACCCATTGATGAACTGTTAATTGAAGCTCAGAAAGTTTTGGTAGAGAGGAAGAGAAGCAAAAGCAGAAAGCCATAATCATGGTGTCTACTGTGAATAACATAGTTAATAAAAGCCTAAAATAAGACCCCCTTCTTGAGGGAAGTGAGACACTGCTTAAGAAAAGGTGATTTCCTTTATTAAACTAGAGATCAACTTTTCAATCTTTTGGAACAGGACCTAATTGTAAGATTGGGTAAAGATTAGAGAGGACAAGGGGCAGATGAACATAAATATGAGACTTCTGACTGAAAAGGAGAAACATCAATCTACGCGTATGGTTTTAAAAAAGCAAGAGGAAAGGGCTGGAAAACAACAACTAAAAACCAGGAGAGGGTGTTCATAGAAAATAATACCGTATCCCCATAGAAGACGTAGAGGGAAACTACAGCCAGTAACAAAGGAACTAGTGATTATTATTATTATTTTGGTATGGTAGTTTTCAAATACAATTCTTAAGATAAATGTAGACATAGACTATTTCAGCTAATAATGCAAAATTCTGAATTTGCACATACAAGGTTAAACTGAAAAGTGAGTTGGGTACTGAAAAGCTGTTTTGTTCTGTTTTAATATCTTGACATTCTTTCTGCAGTAAAATAGTATAAATTAATCCATTAAAATGTGGTTAAGGATCTGTTTGGCTATGTAGTAGTAATATTAAAAATTGTACATTGCTTAAGATTTTATTTGTGTGATTGTTTTTTATTATTTTTATTAATATTTCAGATCTTCTGGGAACATAATACTGGTTTTTGTTGTTGTATTTTAAGGTTTTTATTGTGAATGGAGTGACAGTTTACAGGGCAGATCACCAATTTAACATTTAATGAGTCACACTGTGTTTCATTACAATGATTATAATTCCCCCTATGTACCATCAGTGAACAGTATTTCTCTCTATTCATTTTAGCTCTTTTTTAAAAAAAAAAAAACACTCAGGCATATATAATAATTTAAACTACCCAAGGGCATTTTCTGCAAGTCTGCCTCCTGGCCACTAGCTCTCAGTCCCTCTCTTTCCATGAATCTAGAGTCCTCAGCTGCTCCCTCTATCCATGGCCCCATCTCTGCATCCATCTCTGATATCTCTGCTACTCTGGAAGCATTCCACTTGTGCTCTTCTCCCTTGATGGTCCTAGGGTCCTCTGTTTCTGGACTGTAAGATTAACTACGTCCCCTTCTTGTTACAAAATTTCTACCTTTACCATTGCCGCAGTTGCAATTAGTCATGATAACAATTACTCATTATTGAATCGTAACAATCTTATCCCCATCTCTTTTTACCTGACACATTTAGACAAGATGAAAACTATTCCATGGTGACTCTATCTTCCCCCCCACATACTCTTAAACTAAACTCCCTCTTGAAAGCTTGAAAGCCAGTCACTTTGTGCCTTTATTGTTCCCTCATTTTAGGTAGCCGATATCTAAGTTGCCAGTTCCTATCAAACCTGTATACAGAGGGGATAGCATTGATATTTGATGTGAAGACTCCTACATTCTCTGTTGGTATTTTGAGCTACTACCTCCATGAGTATAGGTTAAGTTCATCAAATTGTAGCAATTTACCCTCATTTCCTTTATAAAAAAATGCTTTTTTATCTTCCTCTAGTCGAGTTCTTGTTATCAAGCCAGAGAGGCTAGGTCACATGGGTACTATCCGCAAGTGTGGGTGTTCTTGTGCATCTCCCCTCACTTCATATTAGCTGGATGCTTCACTCTCAGCTCTAGCCCTCTGTGGCTCTGTCCTTGTCCATAGGCTCAGGTGTCCCGAGGGCTCACTACACTTTGGACCAACCAGCCCTTCCTCTTTTCTCTCTGATCTCTAGCTCAATGGGAGTCCATGGAGCATGGTTGAACTTAGCCCATTTCTTCATTGCTGCCTTTTACTCCTCTTCCACTCACCAGTAGACCAATGTGGTCGCCAGCCAGCTTACATGCCTGCTTATGTGTTCCCTTTGAGTTTCAGTCTTAGAGTGGGGGAACATAATACTGTTTTAAAAGATATTTGGTGTACCAACACTCTTCCTGAATAGAAAACATTTTTTTGTTGTTACAATTTGCGTTACCTTGTATATATACATTTCATCTTGCTAAGAGGAAAAGGATATCGTGCTATAGCCATGAGTATTGATAGTGTTTCAGTTCATTCGACAAGGTTATAATGTTAAAGTACTGTTTAACTGACATTCTTGTTTGAGAGATTTTTAAGTACTGTATTCATGAATAAACATGATAAAGCCAGTAATGTTTCTTTTAGTTTGAGTAAACGGAGAGAGTGTAGTAAATAGTGTTGTGAAAATATGTTATCCCTGAATTGTTGTTGTTAAGTGTCGTCGAGTCAGTTCCGACCCATAGCGACCCTGTACAGGGTTTCCGAGGGTGTAAATCTTTACGGGAGTAGCAAGCCTTATCTTTCTCCCGCGGAGCGGCTGGTAGTTTCGAACCGCTGACCTTAAGGTTCGCAGCCCGATTCGTAACCACTACGCTACCAGAGCTCCAATAGCTTAATGATAATCCTCTCAGTATTTCTGAAGTCGAAGGGTTGAATGGCATTCACTGTTGAGGGGAGCCAGGCCACTGTAAATAGTGGCACTGCGGGTTAATTCGCTGGACTGCAGTCGGTTTGAACTGTAAGGTTGGTGGCTCAAGCTCACCAACCACTCCTTGGAAACCCTATACAGGGTTGCTAAGGGTCAGAACTGACTCTATGGCATGTAACAACAAAGGAACACTAACCTGGGAAGGACCACAGACTTACGCAGCATGGAAACTAGAGATCATTTCCTGAGAAACTACGTCATGGACCTTTCTTCTTTGCTAACCCTCAGGTTTAAAAGGACTCTTGGCCCAAACTTCTTCCCTTGAATTCACCATTAGTCACAACCGACCTGGAGACTTGGGGCTGATGAAGACCTGGAAATAGGACAGACGCCAGCCGGACTAGGAGGACTCTTACCAGGTGTGGTTGACCATTGAGACAATTGTCTGGACCGCGGAGAAGGAGTGGACTCACTATGCTTGAATAAAGGGATTGATGAAGAGGGACTCTCCCCAGGGGAAAAGGAATTACCAGTGGGAAGCAAAACCCTCACCCAGGAAGCCTCTCAAAGTGACCCTAAAAAGAGTATGAGAGGCTGCCTTGTCATACCTCTGCCAGATGAGGTGGGTTTGGCTAAAATGTATCATTATCATGGGGGAAGTGCAAAGGGCTTTTGCCTGCAACCAACCAGTCAGGTTGATAGTAAATGTAACCATGGCATCATTCCCTCAAATCATCCAATTAGATATCTCACTGCCAGCGATATGGGGCCAAGAGTAACAATCCAGATCTATGGATGGGACCCTGTGAATGACTGAGGTAAAAGACCAAAGACAAACATAAGAGATAGAAACAGGAATAGAAGTGTGAATGCTTGGGTAGAATGGGTTAAATATACAGTATAGGTTCTCAACAAAAGTGCTTGCCATATTTACGCAGCTGATAAACCACAGGTGCAGGTAAATTCTCTTTTCTTTCATTTGGGTTTCATGCATGTACTACATGTTGGCTCTGTACCAAGATAAGGATGCTTGGGGAAATGAAGCTAGTATGGGCTTGTCAAAGACAATTCTTTCATTTTCCTTAAGAATGATGAACCACTCTTCCTGTCTTTCAAGGCTGGGAGCAGAGTTTACAGTGCCTGTAGAATTGACAACTTGCACCATGTCCAAACTATCACTGGTGAGCCTAGCAGTGTCAAAGATTTGACCCTCAGAGTATTGTGGAAAAGGGAGTGTTTGAGATTTGCTGCCATCCGATCGGACTGGGACATGCGCGTTGGTCCAGCTGGCAGCTCCCTTTACCCTAGCATTCCACAAGAAACCTGAGCATTATGAGAAACCTTGAACGTGGCATCTCTCCCTGGATCTTTGATCCATACATTTATATAGACTCCACTGGCGTTCCTAGGGGTCTGTTAATGGGTTTAAAGATAAACAGAGAACTGCAGGGTTTGAGAGTATACTTTTCTGGTGGTCTGAAAAAATGTGGACTGAATTACTATAACCAACACAGGTTCATAAACTATACTAGAGACGCCCCACAAAAGGTAGCTAAACTGGCAGAGCACACTGGGATCAATGACCCTTCCAATGACTCGTCAGAGAGGTGGTTTTGGAAAGTAGAAAAACAATACCGGCCTCTCTCAAAATCATAGCTGGAATTTAGACAGCTATTAGATGTTGTAGTGGTTACGAATCGGGCTGCA
>NW_006408521.1:3678246-3682562 GCF_000296735.1 Chrysochloris asiatica | reverse complement strand
ATTTACACCCTCGGAAACCCTGTACAGGGTCGCTATGGGTCGGAACCGACTCGACGGCACTTAACAACAACAACATTAGATGTTGTATCATGCCCTGAGTACGAGGACTAGTCCAGATTCAGAGGAAGTCAAATACGGTCCCTACTTGGTTTAAGCATTTTACACGGTGAGCAAGATTTTCATTGCAATGGCTCCAGACCTAAGAAATTGAGGTTTTGTGGGAGGAAGAATGAAGGGGAATGAGATAAAATGTTTCAACTTAAAGATGAGCAGCTTCTGGGAGGTGCCTGGCGCTGATGTCACACTGGATAGAAAAGACAGCTGATCTGTGGCCAGGGCCTACTGGAATCCACCCTGCCAGAGGCCCAAGGCTGTATGCATATGAATGTGGTTAGTCCCAGATAGAAGGAAAGATTGAACTTGAGTGTTTTAAAAGGTTAATGTATTTGACTGCCTTATGGATATTGACTTCTCCTGCCTATTACTGTAAAGTAGACATACATGTGTGATATGAATACTGGAAATTATGATGACAGAAAGTTTGTGAGCCAGCCTTCAGCCTATGATTGATTGAATTTGCAAAAAGGGGAGTTAGAAATTGTCCAAAACAAAAATAGGCATCTCAGCTTAAGCCTTTGTAGAACCTTAAGAGGGAATCTTGAGTTCCATTCAAAACTTCAGAGTTGATACATTTGCATTTGAAAAGACATGCAGACCAACCCATAACTATTGTAAGAACTGGAGATTAGTGATTGAAAGAAAGAAAGAAAAAAAAAAAACCCAGAGAGTTTTGTATTGTTAGTTTCTGGGGCCTCAAGGCAAGGAAAGTTGGCCCATCAAAGATTACCTGGGAGTGGCCATTCTATTGGTACCCATTGACCTTGAGATGAACTAGGAGGGACTGGTGACTGTTTTCAAATGCAGGGAGTTGTGTGGGAACTCCCAAACTGGTAGCTGGGACTCATTTGATCTAGTGTGAATAGCTAGGGTTGTTGAGCTGACTAGAACCTGATAAGATGAATATGAAGATGTTTGATACTTTGCGCAAGCGTCAGTTGCTGCAATTTAATGGACTGGACTTTTGCTTATGGATGCAGTTCCTCAAAATCCCAATTAGAATGGAAGTTTCTTCAGATCAAAGAACATACAGATTTTCTCAGTCTACTAGGTTGTTGTTGTTATTGTTGTTGTTATGTGTGAGTCGATTCCAACCCATAGCAACCCTGTATAGGGTTTCCCAGGAGCAGCTGGTGAACTTGAACCACTGACCTTGCAGTTCAAACGGCTTTGCAGTCTGGCGCATTAACCCACAGCACCACACTAGGTTAGTAGGGATGGAAAATCTAGCCATTGGGCAATTTAGACATTGCTATAAAGGAGTCTCTGATATTCATAAGGTTTTCAGTGACTAAATATTCAGAAGTAGTAATCATAATTTCAGATGAGCTTCCATACAAAGACAGACTAGGAAGAAGGAATGACAAACTACAGAAACCTGTCCACCATGGGTGACTCTGCTCATATTTAAAATACCCATGGCATAGCATCCAGAATCACAGCAACTCACAAGCCACCACAGTACAACAGACTGATGGGTGAGTGGTGGTACAACCTTGCTTGCTGAAAGTGAGGAGAACTTAAAAAATACTTACTGATGAGATCAAAGGCCACAGCCTTCTGCATGGATTGTATCTCAGGGTGTGGAGCTGTGGGTTAATGCTCCAGACTGCAAAGTTGCTTGAACTTCAAGCTCAGTGGTTCAAACTCACCAATTGCTCCTTGGAAACCCTATAGAGGGTCACTCTGGGTCAGAACTGACTTGATGGCACATAACAACAACAACTGCTATAAAGGCATGAAATGGCTAACTTAACAAACTATCATTTGTGTGGTTAGTTTTAGAATGAGAGGTCAAGGGAAAATCCCCACTGACTAATTTTTCTCTTTTCCTAATGGGTCCAGTGAAAAGAGGCACAGAATGATGCTGATGAGATTTTATTATTTCAATTGTAATTGTTAGTAGTACTGTGATTGTCAAAACTGTAATTGTAGAGGATATGTACCTAAAAGGAGGGAGTAGTTATCTTTTATTTCAGGAATGAACAATCACAGGACCATCAAGAAGGAAAAGCATGAGTGGAGCTTGGGACCCCTGCCTGAAGACGCAGTGACAGCAGAGGTGTAGGCAGAGGTGGGGACATGGAAAGTCAGAGAAGCTATGGACTCTAGGCCCATGGACTGAATGAGTCTGTGTGTCTACTGGCTGGAGACTGGCTTTTAGACATTTATGTGTGCATCAAATATTTCTGCTTTGTTCATTCATGAAATATAAGAGGAAAATGGGGCCAGGCATTTTTGTTTGTACATGTTTTAGTATTATCATGTCAGGCGCAAATATGATGCAACCTAATAAAGGCATAGTTAGCTCTACTCTTAGGGACATCCAGAAAAGATACACTTTATGAGGGTTTAAGAGGAATACATGAAGAGGAGAACAAAAAGCATAAAGTGAAAAGGGGAGGATTTGTGAGAAATAGCTCTTGGGCTGATCAGTCTTCAGGACTAAGGGGAATAAAGTGGGTAGCAGGCAAGCATAACAAAAGGAGCTCAGGGAAGAGGAAGAGGCAAGTTTGAGTAGCTATAAATTTAAAAATAAGAATACACCCATCAAGGAATTAGGGAAAGTTTACAGGTAGGAGGGAAACTACCTTTAAATGAGAATGCTACCAGTAAGGACTGGTAGACAACATGGGATACAATGTAAACTCCATAATACTCAGTAAAAAGGGAACTAGAGGAGGAACTTTTTGAGACAGAGGAATAAATCTTTTTGTCAGCTGGCCATGCCCCCTGTCTACCTGTGTCTACTGGGTTGGGTACAGATTTTACAAAATCGAATAAAGAAAACCTTACTCTTGCCAAGGGAAAAAAAAAACAAAAAAACAAAAAAAAATCTGTTCTGGAATTAATCGCTAAATTAAAGTGGGTTATGGTCAAGTCATGTTTTGACTCTCATGAACTTGTTTTAATTTTCTTAAGTTCATTGTGAAGTTGCATTTGAGCAACTGATGGTCTGTTGCACAGTCTTCCCTGGCCTTGTGGGTGATGATATGGAAATTTTTCCACCATCTTTTTCCACAGATATAGTCAATTTGATGTCTGTGTATTCCATCTGGTGAAATTCACACGTATTACCACCTTTTACATTGTTTGAAAATATGTATTTGCATGGAAGAAATCATTGGTCTTGCTAAATTATATAATGCAATCTCCAGAATCATTTCTATTACCCAAACCATATTTTCCACTACTAATCCTTCCTCTTTATTTCCAACCTTTGCATTCCATTCACCACTAATTACCAATACATCTTGATTGCTTGTTTGATCCCTTTCAGACTGAAGAAGCTGTAGAATTCTTCAATTTCCTCATCACTGGCTTTAGTAGTTAGTGTGTAAATTTTAATAATAGTGCTGTTAACTGGTCCTCCTTGTAGATGTATGGATATTATTCTGTTACAAACAGCATTGAACTTCAAGATAAATCTTGAAATGGTCTTTTTGATAATTAATGCTATGCCATTCCTTTTCAATTTGTCATCTTTTCTGTAGTAAAACATATGATAGTCAGATTCAAAATGTCCCATTCTAGTCCATTTCAGTTCACTGGTGTGGTGCTACAAGATAAATCTGGATCGCAAGGTTGGTTTGAACCTGAAGGATGGCAATACAAACTCACCAACTACTTCTTGGAAAACCTATGTTGTTGTTGTTAGGTGCCATCAAGTCAGTACTGACTCATAGTGACCTTATGCACAGCAGATCCAAACACTGCCCAATCCTGGACCAACCTTGAGTCCATTGATGCTGCCATATGACCAATCCATCTCGTTGGGGGTCTTCCTCTTCTTTTTCTGACCCTCTATCTTACCAAACATGATATCCTTCTCCAGCAACTGGTCCCTCCTGAAAATTTATCTGAAGTATGAGAGACAAAATTTGGCCATCTTGGCCTCCAAGGAGTACTCTGGCTGCACTTTTTCCAAAACAGACCTATTGGTTCTTTTGGCAGCCCATGGCACTTTCAGTATTCTCCTCCAACACCATAACTCAAAAGCATCTATTCTTCTACGGTCTTTCTTATTAACTGTCCAGCTTTTGCATGCATATGAGGTTATTGAAAATACCATGGCTTAGGTTAGGTGCACCCTAGTCCTCAAGCTGACATCTTACTCTTAAACACTTTAAAAAGATCTTGTGGAATAGATTTGCCTAATGCAATACATTGTTTGATATATTGACTGCTGCTTCCGTGAG
>NW_006408521.1:3669074-3675944 GCF_000296735.1 Chrysochloris asiatica | reverse complement strand
ATTTTCAATGGATGTTTATAGCTGTTACTCTTCATTTTGAGTTGTGCCCCATCAGCAAATGAAGGTCCCACAGGCTTTTCTCCCATGGGCTTTACTCCATTCATGTAATCACGGTCAACTCTACTTTGAGGAGGCAGCTCTTCCCCAGTCTTATTTTGAGGGCCTTCTAACCTGAGGGGCTCATTTTCTGGCACTATATCTGACAGTGTTTCTCTGCTATTCATAAGATTTTCAATGACTAAATATTCAGAAGTAGTTCTTCACTTCTTCTTCCTAGTCTGTCATTGTCTGGAAGCTCATCTGAAACCTGTCCACCATGGGTGACCCTGCTGGTATTTATCATACCAATGGCATAGCTTTCAGAATCACTGAAACTCACAGCCATCACAGTATGACAAACTGATAGATGAGTGGTAGGGAAACCCTATACAGGATGTTTATTAGTTGGAACCTACTAGATGGCACTTAGCAATAACAAATATCTAGGATATCAATGCCTATGCATGCCATTTTATTTTTGACAACTTCCAGTTTTTCTAGATTCATTCTTCATACATTCTATGTTCCAGTTTTTAATGGATGTTTGCAGTTGTTTCTCCTAATCTTGTGTTTTGCCTCATCACCAAATGAAGGTCCTGAAAGCTTTATTCTACTTGTATCATCACTTTTAACTGTACATTGGGGAAGCAACTCTTCCCAAGTTGTATTTTGAGTGCCTTCCAACCTAAGTAGCTTATCTTCTGGCACTATATCTGATTGTGCTCGTCATCATATTTCAATATCCAATAGTATGGTGCTGCTATTTTTACTTCTATTCATAAGGTTTTCAGTGGCTACACATTCACAAGTAGTCTGCCTGTCCTTCTCCCTAGTCTGTTTGTGCCTGGAATATCAGCTGAAACATGTTCACCATGGTTGACCTTGCTAGCATTCAAAATATTGGTGGCATCGCTTCCAGTATTACGGTAACACATAAAGTACCATAATGGGACAAACTTTCACACGAGTGGGGTACGGATACGGTACAGATAAATGATTTTTAGTTATGCATTTGGTTTTATCAAATGTCCTTTTGAAATTATCTACTTCATAAAAGCACTCTGAAAGTCACTTAACATTTCATTCTCCAAACAGCAACTAACAGCAATGCCTTTGGTGAATGGTTATGTTTTTGTTTTTGTCAAGTGCTTTCACTTCAGTTCCAATTTATAGTGACCCTGTATATGGTTTCTTAGACTTTTAAATTGTTGCAGGAGTAGAAAGTTTCATTTTTTCCCATGGAATGGCTGGCAGGCTCAAACCACAGATCTTGTGGTTCACAGTCTGTGCTTATTTTATGGAGTCACTGTGCTCCCAGATAATGGTTATAAACTTCCACAAAGACCCAGAAAAGGAAAAAATAAATAAATAAATAAATAAATAAGAAAGACTAAACTACAGTTTTTCTTTACCCAATAATTTATACCATCTTTATTTATGCAGCACAACCTTACTGAGTACACAGAAATCTGTAGCTGTTTTCATTAAAAAGAATCTAAGGAGTACTGGTGTGGCACTATGAGATAAAGCAGTGGACCGCTAGGTTACTTTGAATCTCAAGGTCAATGGTTCCAATTCATCAGCTGCTCCTTGGAAACCCTACACAGGGTCACTATGAGTTGGAACTGATTTGATGGCACATAACAACAAGAACAACAAAGCTCTATTAGATGTATTTAAGCAGCTTCCTACACAACTTTCCTTTCAAATCCTCATGGAATACCAATTTTAGCTTAATCTTTGACAATTATTCTTCCAATTCAGTGTAGTTCTTTGACATCTACATTGAGAAAATAATAACAGATGTGGGCTAGCATTAATAATAAAATATTTATTGTAGTCTTACAATCATGAAGAAAATTTTAACTAAATAATCAAGAGTAGCTATTACACCATTCCTGTACTGTGATGAAAATGAAATCATTTCATTTCCATTTTAAGAAATTTTAATAACATGAGAAAATATTCGTGATCTATTACATTTTTAAATGGCATATAATAATATTAAAACTATTTTAAAACAATATTTAATATTCATTATGGATGGAGCTGGAACCTTGCTGGTATGGTGGGTTACACATTTGTACTGCTAACCTCAAGGTCAGCAGTTCAAATCCACCAGTCATTTTATGTGATACAGATGAAATGACTTTCTGCTCCTATGATGATTCCTGGCCCCAGAAACTCAACACAGGGTCACTATGGGTTGCAACTGATACACAACTGACTCACAATCACAACAACAATAACATGGGTAGAACCACATACACTTAACCAAAAACAACAAAATAAAAACAATTAGTAGCTTAGTAAGTAATGTATGCTTTGATTTTATGAATAAATTTGGATTTTTAACTTATATTTTCCAAGCTTTCAAATAATTTTTCATATTAATTTTGTAATTAAAACACAAAATATTATCTTTGGGATGTGGAATTGGCTAGATTTTTACCCAATTTTCTGAGATTTTATTGTATAAATGTCAGTCTTAGTTAAGGTTTTAAAATCTATAGATATTCCAAGACCCTATCATATACTTGCACTGGCAACTGATGCTTAAAAATGTCACTGGAATCTGGAGATCAACAAGTTATAAGAAGTCAAGTCTACATAATAAATTCAGATGCTTAATGTCCACATCATTGAAAGTCACTGCTGATATGGACTTTGAATGCCATCTACTAGAAAGGTTTTATTTTAAAAGAGATGGGAAATAAATCCAAAAGCTACCTAGGTTTTGACACAGTTAGGATATAATTCCATTGGCCTGACCTGTAACATCTGCTGCCACACCAAACACCAAAGTACTCATGAGCTTTTATAGATCCATTAACACTTTGGCTTCTTGCTTAGCAGTGATTGCATTTACTCTCCTAAAACAATCAACTCACAGTGTTTCAAGCAGCCTCTAGTCATCTCAGACATTGACAGTTCTTCAGACTACTTTAGTCACATCCATTTATCCAGAAGTATAAAAGCTTTGGGATAGTTTCTCTAGCTTTAGAAAACTGTACTTTACAGGTGTTTGAGGCACTATTAAAGGTAGAATGTAATGTAACTGCACATGTAATTGGTGTTTATACTATGTTTTTGTAGTTGTTAAATATTATTGAATCAGTTCTCACAGTGACCTTTTATTGTGTTTCTAGACTTTAAATCTTTGTAAAGCAGAAAGACCCATTTATCTCCTGCAAAGAGGCTAGTGGGCTGGAACCATGGACCTCATGGTTTACAGTTCAATCTTATTCTATGGAGTCATTGTGTTCCCATTTTTAACATGAGAATGGGTAATTTGAGAAAAAAATGGAGAATTGCAAGTTTGAGTAATTGAATATGCATTTTTGAAAACAGTATTTTCCATTTTTAATTCATTTTGTTGTTATGTGCTGTGTAGTTTGTTCCTACTCATAGTGACCCTTGTACAGGGTTTCTGAGGCTGTAAATCTTTACGGGAGCAGAAAGCCTCATCTTTCTCCTGCAGAACAGCTGGTAGTTTTGAATTGCTGACCTTGCAGTTTGCAGCCCGATTCATAACCACTATGCTACCAGAGCTCCTTTAATTCATTTTAGTGTAGTAAAATAAAAATAATGAACTGACAGGGTGTGAGGAATCAATCAAGTATTGGGAGAGGAGACTTCCACAATGACTCATTTTTTAAAGTTTTTCATTTAATAGAGAACATTTTAGTTTTATAGTTTTAATGAGTATTTAATTTGATTGACCCTGAAATAGACAAAATGATGTTAAATGACTTAAGTAGTGCCTTTATTTTGATGCACACTCTATCGTAGGTCAAGATGAGAGATACAAGAGCTGAGAAGTTTCAAAGCTTTTATTGTGTGAATAATTGACTGAGTGTTCCCAGGGGTTATTATTGTTGTTAAGTGCCTTTAAGTTGGTTCCGAACTCATAGTGACCCTGTATAGGGTTCCCAAGGAAGAGCTTGTGAGCTTGAATCACCGATCCTATTGTTCTAGTCAACCTTTCAGTCCAGTGCTTTAATCCCACAATGCCATACTAGGACTCCATTCCAAGGGGTAGAAGAGGGGCAATACAAAGTATTTCAGCCAGAGAAAATAATATTTACTGGAAAGAAAAAATTGTAGGAGAATTTGAACCTTTAGAGAAATAAGAGCAGTAACAATAACAAAAGTGAGGCTGAAACACAGTTAGCAAAAGCTAAGTGGTAAAAAAGTTAACAATGTAGGCAATTTCAGATTATGGAAACTGTGGATTTTTTTAAAAATACGTTATCCTAACTATGATAAAAAGACTGAAAATTTTAAAATAATAATGATTTAATTTATATTTTGGCTAATTACAGTACTACATAGAATGAAGTCATTAAATAATACTCAAAATATTTTATGAATTAAAGAAAATGAAAGCAAGTCCAGGAGAGCCAAAGTATGACCTTGAATATATCCCACCTGAATTTTGAGATCATCTGAAGAATAGATTTGATACATTAAACACTAAAGACCAAAGCCCAGAGGAGTTGTGGGATGACATCAAGAACATGATACAGGGACTTCCGGTTATGGCAGTGGCAGAGCAGAGTCAGGTAGGACAAACTCTATGGGGAAGGGGCTGAAAACCCAGAGAAGCTGCTTTCATGGAACAGCATCAGAGCTCTGGATCTAGCATAAGGTGCAGGGCATCAGTTTCCCACACACACCAGTGGAAAAATCTCAGTATAAAGGAAACTATTTCATGTTAGGAATCAGTCGAGACACAAGATTCTCTCACCAGGGCAGAGTTCAGAGGGCAGGGCTACAGCCAGATAAGAACAGTGAACGGACACTAAAAGCAGCACAGTGACATTTGCAAAAGGAGGTGTGGGAGATTTCTACACATTTTTTCCTCCTCTTCCCTGTTGTGCCTTCTTTGCCTAGCCCAGACGCCTTCAGGCGGGTGGGTGCGCAACCCCACAAAATTCAGCATGATGCCCATAGTTTTCCCATGTCAGAGAGAGAAAGAGACCCATCAGCTCCAAGGGCAAATTCTTAGGTGGCTGCTTATGACATCTGCCTGTTTGTTTCCTAGAAACAAATGAGAATGAAAACACCAATATCAAAATCTATGGGACACAGCGAAAGCAGTACTGAGAGGACAATTTATTGCAATAAATGCGCATATCCAAAAAGAAGAAAAGAACAAAATTAACAC
This sequence comes from Chrysochloris asiatica, assembly GCF_000296735.1. Taxonomy (NCBI): domain Eukaryota; kingdom Metazoa; phylum Chordata; class Mammalia; order Afrosoricida; family Chrysochloridae; genus Chrysochloris; species Chrysochloris asiatica. The sequence continues at coordinate 3,670,735 of NW_006408521.1, read as the reverse complement.
ATTATCACAACATCCCCAACAATTAGAAACAGCCCAACAGAATGAACCTACGGTCACCAAAAGAAAAGAAATAATAAAGATAAGAGCAGAAATAAATGAGATGGAAAACAGAAAAACTATAGAAAGAATCAACAGGATAAGAATCTGGTTCTTTGAAAGGATTAATAAAATTGATAAACCAATGGCAAAAATAAAGAAAGAGGGAGAAGACACAAATGACTCACATTAGAAACCACACATGGGTGCTGTCACAACGGAAAACCAAACAAAATCAAAAGGATAATAACAGAATTCTATGAAGAGTTGTACTCCAACAAATTCAAATACCTAGAAGAGATGGATACATTTTAGACAAACATGACCTACCTAAACTTACATAGAGTGAAGTAGAAAACTTGAACAGACCCATGAAAAAAAGAAGAAATTGATCAGGTCATCAAAAAACTCCCAAATAAAAGAAGTCCAGGCCCAGATGGCTTCACTGGTGAGTTCTACCAAACATTCAGGGAAGAGCTGTCACCACTTCTACTCAAATTATTCCAGAATGTAGACGAGGATGGAAAACTTCCTAATACTTTTTATGAAGCAAGCATAACCCTCATACCCAATCAGGGAAGGACATCACTAAGAAAGAAAATTATAGCCCAATATCCCTCATGAACATAGATGCAAAAATTCTCAACAAAATTCTAGCCAACTTTATCCAGCAGCACATCAAAAAATAATACATCATGACCAAGTGGGTTTCATAATAGGGATGCAAGGATGGTTTAACATTAGAAAAACAAACAATGTAATCCACCATATAAATAAGAAAAAGAAAAAGAACCACATGATCATATTGATGATGCAGAAAAAGAATTTGACAAAATTCAACATCCACTCCTGATAGAAACTCTCAACAAGGGAGGAATTGAAAGGAAATTCCTCAACATAGTCAAGAACATATATACAAAACCAATAGCCTACATCACTCTCAATGGAGAGAAACTGAAAGCCTTCCCTCTGTGAATAGGAACCAGACAAGGATGTCCTTTATCACCGTTTCTATTCAATATTGTTTTGGAAATCTTAGCCAGAGCTATATGGCAACATAGGGAAATTAAAGGCATCCTAATTGGCAAAGAGAAAATAAAACTCTCTTTGTAGACGATATGATCCTCTACATAGAAAACCCCAAAGACTCAGTAAAAAAGTTACTAGACATTATTGGAAGATTCAGCAAAGTGGCAAGGAATAAGATCAACATATAAAAATCAGTTCAATTCCTCTATTGTAACAATGACAGCGTTGAAAAGGACATTAAGAAAGCAATACCATTTACAATAGCTGCCCAGAGGATGACAATATTTAGGAATAAACGTAGCCAGTGAAACAAAGGACCTATACAAAGAAAATTACAAAACACTACTAGAATAAACCCAAGGAGACTTATAAAAGTGGAAGAGCATACCATGTTCCTGGATAGGAAGACTCAACATCGTGAAAATGTCAATACTGCCCAAAGCAATTTACACACATAATGTAATCCCAATCCACATTCCAACGATATTCTTCAAAGAGATGGAAAAACAATTACAAACTTTATATGGCAAGGAAAGAGTCCCAGGATAAGCAAAACACTGCTTACGAAGAAGAACAAAATTGGAAGCCTCTCACTC
>NW_006408521.1:3667005-3667990 GCF_000296735.1 Chrysochloris asiatica | reverse complement strand
GTGTCCATCAACTGAAGAATGGATAAACAAATGGTGGTACATTCACAAAGTGGAGTAATATGCTACCTTGAAGAACAACAAAGAAGCTGTAAGCGACCACATAACATGTATGAACCTTGAGGACATTTTGCTGAGTGAAATCAGTCAAAAGGATAAATACCACATAGGACCATTATTGTAAAAGACTAAGAAAAAGAATCCACCCTTAAAAGGGGGGGAAAATTATATATATAATTGCTGATCACCTGGATGTATGGAATGAAAGCAGGGGAGGGAAGGAGGGAAGATAGAACACAGGGTAGTCAATGATTTCCAATCTATTGGGACTGGGCTGGCAAAAGGAAATGAGGATAAGACTCTTGTGGTACACTAGTGAATAATTGCCATCAGGAGTGACTATGATAGTCAGAAATGTAGAGGTAGATGTTTTTGACAAAAAGAGGGGAGTGATTGATTTTGCAGCCCAATAGCACAAGTCCCTGGGACCATCAAGTGAGAAGAGCAGAGAGAGGGACCTTACCCAGAAAGGTAGTGACACCAGGGATGGCGACAGAGACCATTGACATAGACAGAGGGAGTGCCTGGGGATATTGGACTCAGGGAGGGAGAGGGGTTGTGTGCTGATGGCTGGGGGTCAGGCCTGTGGGAAGTACCCTTTTGTTATTTGATGATGCATGGAGGGGATTGTAAGTTTTGCAATCAAATGAAATACAATAGGATGAATGTAAAACTAATATTCTACAATGTAAACCCACATAATTCACAATAAAAACTTGAAACAAAACAAAAAGACCATGATACAGGAAGAAAGCAAAAACTCATAAAGAAGACAAGAAAGAAGGAAAAGGTCAAAATGGATGTCAGAAGAGATACTGAAACTTGCTCTTCAGAGTAGAGATGCTAAAGCAAATAGAAAAAATAAGGAGATACAAGAGCTGAACAGAAAATTTCAAAGATCAGCTCGAGAAGATAAAGCCAAATATTA
>NW_006408521.1:3663559-3665519 GCF_000296735.1 Chrysochloris asiatica | reverse complement strand
GGACATACTGTCAGGAGGGACCAGTTGCTGGAGAAGGGTCAGAGAAAAAGAGGAAGACCCCCAGTGAGATGGAACAGCCAAGTGGCAGCATCGATGGACTCAAGTGTGGCAACAGTAGTGAGGTTGGCCCAGGATCTGGCAGTGTTTCGTTCTATTGTGCATAAGGTTGCTATTTTGGTACCGACTCGATGGCACCTGACAACAACAACAACAACATGACAATATAGTAAACTATATAACTATCTTAAAAACACTTTTGTTTTGGGTGATAGATGAAGACCTGAACCCAGAGGACAAGGTTTCAGTAATGGCAGTCGTATCAGTTATTGTTGTTCAGTGCCAGGGAGTCGATTCTGACTCATAGCAACCCAGCATAGGGTTTCTAAAGAGCAACTGGTAAGTTTGAATCATTGACCTTGCAGTTCAAATCAACCTTGTGGTCCAGTGCTTATCCTAGAGGGTCACACCAGTACTCCAATTGTAGTGGTAACGCACTCCTTTTTGGTCTAGAAAGTTTTAAGGCTTTGCCTTACTAACTACATCTGTAATTGTATTGCTAGTAAGTTCACTGTTACTGACCTCTTGCTCTCAGAACATTTCTACTGAAAAGCATGCTTTTAGTAAACATTCTACAAAATCATCCCTTGCACAAAGGCATTGTATAACAGCAATTGGTCACAAAAGGCTGCTTAACTTTTATTTATATTCCTTCTTTATAATCTCATCTACATTAGGACACTATGGAATAATCCCTTTCAGGAAACACTGAGAACACCTTTGCATTATCAGAAAGAGTTTCAAGTTCTCTACAAACAAGGCTTAAGTAACACTATCCCTATAACTAGTTATTCCAGTACTTTTTTTTTTTTTCCCCAGTGAATACAAGGGCTTTTTTTTTTTTTGGCTTTTGCAAAATAAATATTCTAAATAGCCATTTCCTTTCACTGAGGGTCCGCAAAACAAACAAATGCTGTATAACATTGATTCCATGTTTGTTTTCCATATGTGAGTTATACAGGAGAGATTCATAAAGTCTTTTTGACAAAATCTAAATGTTTAAATTGAATTTAGTTCTTGTTGCATTAAAATGCTCTTTTGGTTGCCTCTCTGCATGCTTGACTGGGTCTTCATGTTTGCTTATCTAGAAAGTTAGATAAAACCTTTTATAAGCTCCTATCTGGTAGCGTAGTAGTTACGAATTGGGCTGTGAGCTGCAAGGTCAGCAGTTCGAAACTACCAGGTGCTCCGAGGGATGAAGCTTTCTGCTCCCATAAAGATTTATAGCCTCGGAAACCCTGTTCAGGGTCGCTATGGGTCGGAACCGACTCGACAGAACTTAACAACAACAATACTTGGCCATGTTCATTGCTAGAAGTCTTAAAAACCAATTTCTATCTATGGTCAAGCCAGGATATGTAAAAAGGGAAGGTATCTTGACACACCTCTTTTGTTTACAGTGGGCCCCCCAATTTTTCTTTGTAACAAGTGTGCAAGAGTTTTTGTTATTTTTTAAGGTTTTGGAGTTGGCTTTTCCTAAAATTTTCTAGGAAACTTAAAGTGGTTTTGCTTAACAATCTATTTGAGGAAAATGATGAGTGTAAGGTTCTAGCACCAAAATAATTTTCACAAATTCCTGAGACATCTGGTATTTGTTAGGTGCCTTGGAGTCAGTCCCTATTCATAGTGATTCCACACACAACAGAATGAAACAATGCCTAATGCTATGCCATCCTCACAACTGTTTTGTGGAGCCCACTGTTGCTGCCACTGAGTTAAACCATTGAAGATTTTCCTCTTTTTGCTGACCTTCCACATTACCAAATATGAAGTCTTTCTCCAGGGATTGCTCCCCCCTGACATGTCTTCCCTTCTAAGGAATATTCTGACCATACTTCTTCTAAGACAGATTTGTTTGTTCTTCTTTTAATCTGTGGCACTTTTTTTTTTCCAACTTTTTATT
>NW_006408521.1:3655157-3662719 GCF_000296735.1 Chrysochloris asiatica | reverse complement strand
AAAAAAATGTTTATCTTCCTCTAGTCGAGCTCTGATCACCAAGCCATGGAGGCTAAGTCAAATGGGTACTATCTTCATGTTTGGGTGTTCTTGTGCATCTCCCCTCACTTCATATCAGCTGGATGCTTCACTCTCAGTTCTAGCTCTCTGTGGCTATGTCTTTGTTCATGGGCTCAAGAATCCCAAGTTCTTACCATACTTAGTACCAACCAGCCCTTCCACATCTCTATCTCATCTCCAGGTCAATGGTAGTATGTGGAACATGGTCAAACTCAGCCCATATCTTCATTGTTGTCTTTTCCCCTCTTCCACTCAATATTAGACCAACGTGGTCATGCCTGCTCATGTGCTCCCTTTGAGTTTCAGTCTTGGAGGGGGATAATTTGTGGTACTTTTAATATTGTTTTCCAACATTATAATTCAAATGCAATGATTCTTCTATTATCATTTTTATTAAATTCCAACTTTTACACACATATGATGGCTTAAGTCAGGCATATCTTAGTCCTCAAAATGACAACTTTGACCTTGAACACTGTAAATAATTCTTTTGCAGCAGATGTGCCTAATGTAATATAACTTTTTATTTCTTTACATTGAGGTGCAATCCATACTTTATCAGTAAGTACTGCAAGTGCTCTTTGTTTTTAGCAAGCAAAGGTGTGGCATCTATATATCAAAGGTTTTTCCATGTTCCCTTTCATATAATTCAGCTTCTCAGATCTGACTGTTGTTGTAAGTGCTGTCAATTCAGCATCGTATGGGTTCCCAAGGAGCCGCTAGTAAACTTAAACCACCAGCATTGCAATTTTAACAAATTTTGCAATCCAGTGCATTAACATACAGCATCACATCAGGACTCTGATATCTATCAATATTTTTTTTTAATGTTTTATTGTGAATTATGTGATAGTTTACATGGGAGAACATGTTTTACATTTATCGTATCCTATATCGTTACATTGCCATGGTTTCAATCTCTTCCATGCATCATCAACCTACCAAATGGTACACCCTGCAATCCTGCCCGCTGGTCATCAATGATGTTTTATGATTCCATCTGAAGGATATGTGAGTATGATTGGAAACTTCTGACATTAATCCCTGAAATCAATCACTGTAAGCCTCTATACTTAGACATCCAATAGAAACATATTCCCACCCCTAACTCTTCCTCCTTGTGACTTCAACTAAAGACTAGTCAGTCTTTAGTCAGGCTGTATTATAATTCTTTGTTCCCTAGACAGTATCTGTCATTGTTAGAAGTTCTGTAGTTGGAGTCATCAGATCTCACTTTCATTGGCTAATATCTTCCTGCATTCAGATGCATCTTTGCTTTTTATTATTTTTCTAAATAAATCTTCTGAATCTCATTTTAAAAACTACTTTTATGTTTTGTTGTTTTCATTACAACAGAGCTAAATATTTTTATCAACTGCTTTATGTACATAGCTTGGTGGGGTTCAGTTAGCTTCCTTTCATTTTGTATTTTCTGTCCCATTCAGTATAATCCAGTAGTATTTCTGTTGGAATAATTTTCTCAGGAGTTTCCAGTAAATATTAATGGTGTTCACTTCATTAGACAAAAGTCACATCCACAAATTTCTTCAAACCAACTTTTTGTCTATCTTTGACTCTTCTCTTTTCTTAACTGGGATAAACATACGTGTAACAAAACCTCTGTCATTTCAATAATTTTTGCAAGTTAAATTTGGTAATGTTAATTATGCCATGGGTGGGAGCAATGCCCCTGATATTTAAAGTGGTACTATTGGAGCTCTGGTAGCGTAGTGGCTACGAATCGGGCTGCGAACCGCAAGGTCAGCAGTTTGAAACTACCAGCTGTTCCGCGGGAGAAAGATGAGGCTTTCTGCTCCCGTAAAGATTTAAAGCCTCGGAAACCCAGGGTCGCTGTAAGTTGGAATCGACTCCACGGCACATAACAACAAAAACAACACTGTGTGTTTGGAGTACTTGAGTAGTACAGTTAGTGTGCTTGACTGCTAACCAAAAATTTAGAGGGTCAACTCCATCCAGAGAAATCTCAAAAGAAAGACCTGCAATCTACTTCTGAAAATAAGTCATCGAGGACCCCATAGAACAGTTCTACTCTGACACAAATAAGGTAGCCATAAGTCTGAATGGACTTCATAGCAGATTGTTTTATGGTCTGAAAGGATCTTTGAGATTTACCTTAACTCTCTTGAAAGGTCCCTTAGGGTGACTGAATGTTGTTGTTAAGTGCCTTCGAGTCGATTCCGACCCATAGCTACCCTGTATAGGGTTTCCAAGGAGGAGCTGGTGAGCTTGAACTGCCGACCTTGCAGTTGAAACGGCTTTGCAGTCTGGCGCATTAACCCACAGCGCCACACCAGGGTGACTGAATACTATGATCTTTTTCCCTTTCTGAGGCTTTAGCAAAACCTTAAAGTCATACTCCCTTTCTTTATGTCATGTTTTCAGAAGCAATTTATGAAATTTAGCAGTTTTTGCCATGTGAAGAGGTTGAGCATTTAAAACTCTTTATGTCCTGTTTCTGTATTTTTGGCAGTTCCTCCCCTGTCGCTCTTCTTTTACTATGAGTCGATAGAAGGATCAGGTGTTACCTTAACCACTTGGCTTGAAAATCTCCTTAGCTATCTCATCACAAGCTCTGCTTTCCTATGACTGCAGGAGACAATTTTATGAAACTTTGTAACAATACCTCCCTTATTTCGTTTTCCAAAAGGTTGGTCTTCTCTTCCTTCTTCATCAGCACTGTCTTCCAAATCAAGATTACTACTAAAAGTTTGGTAAAAGCAATCCAGACTTTCTCTGTCATGTTCCTCAAAACATTTTCAATTTGTGCTCACTGCCTGACTGCACAGTTTTAGGTACCACATTCTAAGTACCTGGAAAATCTGCATTAGTTTTATTGCTTGATAATGATAATCACAAATTTAGCAGCATCAAACCAGGATGTCATTTACTCTTCATGATAGCTCTATGAGAAGGCAACATTTTGATCATTTAAAATCTATGAAACTCAAGGCTCAAAGAGGTAGAAGCATACTTGAGATTAAAGACCAGCAATTAAGTGCAATTCAAATCAGAAAATAATAGGGTATGAAGAATGAGCTGCAGGATAAGCAATGGACTGCTAACTGCAAGGTTAGTGGTTCAAATCCACCAGTAGTTTATTGGAAAACTCTATATGGGTTGCTACGAGTCTGAACAGACTCCACAGCAAAAACAACAATTTGGTGTTTGACCAGAATTGTTATTGTTAAGGGCTGTTGAATGGATTCCTACTCAACGGACCCTTATAGGGTTTCCAAGGAGTGGCTGGCGAGTCTGAACTGTAGATCTTGTTATTCAAATCCACCTTGAGGTCCAGTTCTTATCCTACGAGGCCACCAGAGCATATTAAATGTTAATAATTAGTTTAATTTAGCATAATTTTAAGTTTCTTTGGTAAGTGTATATCAAGAGCCTGATCTTCTTACTTTGGATCCAAGATCAATGTTGAGTTTAGCATTATCCTATGGTCTACATTCATGGGAGACCTTTTCTTTTGCGTAAACATTTTATTGTGATTTGAGTGAAGGTTTATAGAACCAATTGGCTTTTCATTCCCAAAGTAAAAGATCTCATGGGGCAAATTGACATTCTTTACCTACCAAATATGGGAATAGACTGGAGTCTTCTCCCTTTGCTCTCAACTCTGAGATTGAGGAGGAGGAAGACTTATTTAAGAATTCAAGTAAACAGGAATTGGAGAGAAGGGAGAATTATTCCATGCCTAGAGTGTAGACAGGTGTTAAATTGGGTGATAGGGAAGTCAGTTAAAAGGAAAAAGAAGAAAATAAATTGCTTTCTTACTCTCTTTCTTTTTTTTTCATGTACCTGAACAGAAACAATTTATACTTATTTTTTCATTAGGACAATCCATTGGGAACTCTCCCACAAAAGAAAATAGAAAAGATAGATAAGAGAGAGGGAAAAAAAAAAAAAAGATTTGGAAATGACAGGGGTGATGGTTGTACAACATTGAGAGTATAGTTTGTGTGGCTCCATCATGCAAAAATAATTGAAAATAAACCAAAAAAAAGAAAACCAGAAGAACTAGATGGTGCCCAGCTACCATTAATAAACAAACAAACAAAGAGTATGTAAGACAAGGTAGAAAAGTGTGGCCTGCTAAACAATTTACTAAACTTTTCTTCATTGATTCTATCCCCTTATTCTATTTGCTCTAAAAACATTAAACTGCCTGGGAAATCAAGTCTAAGAAAAACCAGAGATAAAATCCCATGTCTATTCAAGTTACAAAAATATATTTTTGTTTTAAATGGAGTTTGAGCTAAGAGTATTAACATAACTCTCAGCTGAAATATGTTACATAGCTCAGATATTAGTGGTTCTTTTTCTTAATCAAAGTCTTTAAGGCTTAAAAAATAATGACCAAATTCTATTTGTAGTAATTTAGTCAAAATTTGTTAGTTTGTAGAGTAAAATATTCATTTAACAATAACCATTCAATCTACTATTAAAAGGAGCTCTGGTAGCATAGTGCTTAAGGATCAGGCTGCTAACCTCAGGGTCAGCAGTTTGAAACTACCAGGTGTTCCGCAGGAGAAAGATGAGGTTTTCTGCTCCCATAAGGATTTACAGCCTCAGAAACCCTGTACTGGGTCACTATGATTTGGAATTGACTCCATGGCACATAACAACAATAACAACATCTACTATTAAAGATTGCTTTTTAATGTCATGATGCTATACACTTATAAAAGCACTAAGTCATTGTTATTGGCTCCAAGAACTTGAGGTTCAAAGAGAATAGTAAAGGAATATGTAAATCAGTCTAAGATAGGTAAGATAAATGCTATTAAATACTACAGATAAAATGCTTGTGGGTTTCAGAGAGAGGGAGGTTGCTTCTAGCTAGAAATGTGATATGTAAGGTATACTGTAAGCAATGAATATGTAACATGGAGTAGAACACTTCATAGGGAGGGAATTTAAAAATGAATTCTCAGAGTTAGGAAAACTGAGGTTGTGTAAAGAGAAAAGCATTTAGTTTTATTTGACTAGATCATATGCTGGGGAAATAAGAGTATACAGATATAATAGAGATGAGCATATCTTTTAAAAAACCTGAATTGCTAGGATAAGAGGCTCAGACATTAACCTAAAATGAGACATTCATTTTAATTGTTGCTAGTTTTGATTACAACATTTCTGATGCAATAAGATGCTTACTTAGGAAGGTAAATCTGGCAATAATTAAAGAATGTATCAGAGATTAAGAGCAGAAAAACGTTTCAACCCCAAATTTTGGTAGTAAGAAAAAAAACACAGTGGGAATGGCAAGATGGGAAATAATGTTAGCAATAAATGAGAAAAAAATCCAGTGGTGATTTTTGTCAATCAAACCAGGAGATGGGTGATAATCTTACTTGAAACAGTGAATTTAGGATGATGAGCTAAATTTTGTTGTTGTTTTCCTAGAGGGATGGGAGTGTGCATAGCTAATTGCACCTATTGGTTTTGAGTTGCATATCACACAGAACACTGAGGCCTCACCAGGGATATAGTTAAATAATTAAATAATTAGGCTACTCACTGAAGTTGTATTATTCACAAGAATGAGAGTTCAGAAGTTGTGAGTCTATGAGATTGAAAGAGATCAGAGACTAACACTTTAGGAGCAGGTGAAGATAAAGGATAGCGAGAGAAAAAAATATATACGAGGAAACAAACTTCAAAAATGCCTGCAATAAAAGAAAAAAAAACAAGAGAAAAAGTAAAAAATGGAATTAGGGAGAAAAAAAAAAAATATATATATATTTTTTCTCCCTAATTCCATATATATATGAGGAAGAAGGAAAGCTGAAGGAGCTCTGATAGCGTAGTGGTTATGAATTGGGCTGCTAACCTCAAGGTTGGCAGTTCGAAACTACCAGCTGTTCCACAGGAGAAAGATGAGGCTTTCTGCTCCTGTAAAGATTTATAGCCTCAGAAACCCTGTACAGGGTCGCTATGAGTCAGAACCAACTCCACAGTACTTAACAACAACAGAAAGAAGAGGAGTTCAACAAGGATTTGAACAGTTTTGTATATGCTATTATTAGGTGCCTTTGAGTTGGCTCCAACATACAGCGAGCTTATGTGTAATCGAACAAAACACTGCCTAGTCCTACATCATGCTCACAATTGTTATGTTTGAGTAACTGTTATGTTGCAGCCACTATATCATTTTTTCTGACCCTCTGCTTTACCAACTGTTTCCCAGGGACTGGTCCCTCTGGATAACATATCCAAAGTACATGAGATTCTCACTTCAAAGGAACTTTCTAATTATATTTCTTCCAAGACAAATTTGTTTGTTTTTCTGGCAGTCCCTGGTACTTTCAATATTCTTTGCCAACACCATAATTCAAATGCAATCTTCTCCAATATTTCTTATCATTGTCCAGTCTTCCCATGCATATGAAATCACTGAAAATACCAAGGCTTGGGTCAGGCACCATCTTAGTCCTCAGAGTGGTCTCTTTGCTGTTAAACACTTCAAAGAGGTCTCCTGCAGCAGATTTGTCCAATGCAGTAAATCTTTTGTCTTCTTGATTGCTGCTTCCATGAGTGTTGATTGTGGATCCAAGCAAGATGAAATCGTTGACCACTTCAATCTTTTCTCTGTTATCATAATCTTGCTAATTGGTTCACTTGTGAGGATTTTTGTTTTCTTTACATTGAGTTGTAATCCTTACTGAAGACTATAATCTTTTATTTCCATCAGTAATTGCTTCAAGTCTTCATTGTTTTTAGCAAGCAAGATTGTGTAATCAGAATGTCACGGATTGTTAATGAAACTTCCTCCACTCTTGTTGTCACTTTCTTTTTCATATAGTACAGCTTCTAGGATTATTTGTATAGTATACAGATTGAATAAGTATGGTGCAAGGTAACAGTCCTGATGTACAACTTTCCTGATTTTAAACCATGCAGGGTCCTGGTGTTGTGCTACAGGGAAAGGACTGGAGGACTAACTGCAAGCTAGATGGTTCAAACCACCAGCCACTGCACAGAAACCCTGAACAGGGTCACTAGGAGTCAGAACTGACTAGATGTCACTTAACAACACCAACAATACTATGCCTTTGTTCTGTTTAAATGATGCCTCTTGGCCTATGTACAGGTTCTGCATGAGCAGGATTAAGAGGTCTGTAATTCCCATTCTTCGCAATGTTATCCACAGTTTGTTAGGATCCACACTGCCAAATGCCTTTACATAGTCAGAAAAGCACAAACAAACATCTTTCTGGTATCCTCTGTTTTCAGCCAAGATTCATGTAAGGTCAGCAATGATATCCCTCATTCCACATCCTCTTCTGAATTCATCTTGAATTCCTAGCAGTTTCCTGTCAATGTACTGCTTCAACTGTTTTTGAATGATCTATAGCACAATTTTACTTGTATGTGATATTAATGATATTTTTTCACAATTTTTGCATTCTGTTGTATCATCTTTCTTTGGAATGGGAAAAAATAAGGATCGCTTTCAGCTAGTTGGCTATGTA
>NW_006408521.1:3649020-3654188 GCF_000296735.1 Chrysochloris asiatica | reverse complement strand
GCACAAATATATCTGTAAGTAAAGATACAATCTTCTACTCTGTGCATTTCTATTTTCTTGCCATTGCATTATTTAAACCCCATTGTGAAACAATGCTGGGTGGCACAGAACCCTAGGACTTGCAAGAGGGTTGGGCTGGTGATTGATATCAAGGACTATGGAGTGGGTATATCATGTTGGAAAAGTCAAATCGTTGGTGTATCTTTAACTCTGTTCTGCTGATCTTTCTAAGAGATATTATTCACTAAATGGCACACAGCCACCACCACCACCAAACAATGTTCAAGTAGCCCTGGTAGGACAATTGTTTAAACATTGGGCTGCTAATCTCAAGGTTGACAGTTCAAACCCACCAAATACTCAGTGGGAGAAAGAATAGTGTCTGTTGCTGTAATGATTTACAGTCTTAGAAAACCCTAAGATACAGTTCTCTATCCTAGACTCAATGACAGAGGGTAGGTGGATAACAAACAATATTGAATAGCAACGATAATACTGATCACCTTGCCTTCTTTACAAAACTTGATTACATTTAGTAAATTGTTGCTAAGTGTTGTTGAGTCAGTTTCAACTCAGACCAACCCTGTATTGGGTTTCTGAGGAGGAGCTGATGGGTTTGAACACTTGGCCTTATGGTTTACAGTCCAGTGCTGATCCTACAGTAACACATCAGGAGTACTAATTTAGTAAATATTACACACTATGATGTCAGCATAGTTTTTTTTATCAAAAGACTTTACCGTTTTTACTGAGTTACATTTCATTTTATTTTATTGAGAGGCATTACGAGTTTTCTCTAAACGTTTGTTCTAACAACAACAAATTTTGTGTTTTAAATCTCATAACAGTAATATAATATAGTATGTTACAGTATTGTATGTTGTTGTTGTTAAGTGCTGTCAAGTCAGCTTCAATTCACAGCGACCCTGTATGGGGTTTCTGAGGTGCAGCTGGTACATTTGAACAGCCAACCTTGTGGTTCTTGCTCCAGGGTTGGTCTGACAGTGCCATACCAGGAGTTCAGTATAGTATAGCATAAAATCAATAATACAGTGAGATCTAAAATAGAAGAATTTGGTATGCATATTTTCTTCTCACCCTTAACATCATCCCATATTTCCCCTGTTTATGTGTGAGATAGATTATTCTATGTTTAGTGCCTCAAAGAAAGGAGGATAAAGCAGAATGTGGAAATCAATAGAGTCAATTCCATGCTATTGGATTTCAAAAGTCTAAGACTTGAAGGACCTGGGGCATAAACAATAGATTTGAAAAAGTAGACAGAAGAGGCAGGGTACCTAACATCCACACTAAATAAAACCTTTAAGGATTAAAGGAAGTCATAAAATTGGAGAGCAAATATAGAATATGTCACTCTACATTGTCTTCTAGCCATCTCTGGACCAGTCTATGTAGGACAGCTGGGAAGTTTGTATTATTTCAGAGCAGAATCTTATTACCTTTCCTAAGAGAGTAGCTAATGTACAAATTTCCTCTTTGCCTAAGCTGCTTGTTGTTGTTGTTGTTGTTAAGTGCCATCAAGTTGGTTCCAACCCATAGTGACCCTGTATAGGGTTTCCAAGGAGCAGCTGGTGACCTTGAACCTCCGACCTTGTGGCTCAAACCTACTTTGCAGACCAGTGCATTAACCCACGGTGCCACACTCCTTTGCCTAGGCTGTGTTAACAGCCAGAAAGTATACCAAGCAGCCTCAGAGATTGCCTCCAAAGGTGCATGTAGTTACTTACTGTTTCCACCTTTGTATAAATCCCATCTAAGCGAGGGTCCTTTCTGAAACTAAGTTTCCAAAAGATAGCCATGTTGCCAGTTTTATCACTTTCTTTTGTCTTGTCAAGGACTGGTTTTCCCTAATTTGCTACATTTTAAAGTGCTTTGTTCATGCTAAGCTTATATTGTAAGGAATATGAAAATTCTCACAACTGGACCAATAGATAACATCATGATAAATGGAGATAAGATTGAAGTTTTCAGAGACTTCCTTCAATTTGCTGGAATCCATAATCAATGCTTATGGAAACAGTGATCAAGAGACTAAAAGACCTATTGCATTATGCAAATCTTCTGTAGAATATTCTCTTTAAAGTGTTGAGGAGCAAAGAGATCAGTTTGAGGATGAAGGTGCACTTGACCCAAGCCATGCATTTTCAGTTGCCTCATATGCATGTGAATAAGGAAGACCAATGAATAAGGAAAATCACAGAGGCATCATTGCATTTGAATTATGATGTTGGTGAAGAATTTGTAAAGTAAAATGGACTGCCAGAAGAGTAAACAAATCTGACTTGTAAGAAGTACGTCCAGAATGCTCCTTAAAATTGGGTTTCTCATATTTGGGGAATATTATCAGGATTTACCAGCCCTTGGAGAAGGATATCATACTTGGAAGAGTGGAGGGTCAGTCAAAAAGAAGAAAACTTCCAAAAAGATGGATTGACATAGAGCAGCAACAATGGGCTCGAATATAACAACAACTGTGAAGGTGCTACAGGACGGGGACGGGCTTCCTTCAGTTGTGCACAGGATCACGGTGAGTCAGAACGGACTCCACGGCATCCAATCACAACCATCTCATATGACTCAAAATTGCTAGATACATGGACACAATATACAGCAATAACCTCACTTTTTATCCTATGTGGTATATAGGGTGGATGAAGAAACACGCCCATATACAATAATAATTTGATTGACTGTCCTTGACTTACAGACATATTTGACAGTTTTCTTCTGTAATGATGAAAACTCATACAGTATGTTTGGAACTAGATCCTAGCTTGAATTAAACAAAATTTATGAATTAAAAAGAACAAAAACAAAGGATTAAAAGCAGTCCCATGTAAGGCACAGATGTTTTTAAAGGATCTGTACATGAATATTTTTATTTTCTAAAAGAAATACTTTCTATAAAGTCAAAGGGATTTTAATAGCATTATATTTGATATCCTTGCCCCTCAAAATATGATACTATCTTAAAAAACTGATTTTCTCTTTTTCACATGAAGTAATACCTTGTATTTGCATTCTTTCATATTATGGTTTCATTTAATGTATTTAATAGCTACATGATTTCAACTTTTTGTACCACATAGGGTCCAACAGTAGAAAATCCAATCAAGTTTCAATGAAGTAATCAAGTTCTATTACTGTGGTGGTTTCAGGACACTCTCAAGTGCACAATTATTTCAATTGCTTCTAAAATGCATGAGGAAAAAACACATTTTGCACTGATGTATTGATGGTTAATCAAAAACAGAGGTGTCATTTTGCAGGCCTTTTAAAAATCCAATATATATATATATATGTCCTTACTAAGCTTTTTACTAATGCAAATAACACAACAATACCAGCTAATTAATGTCGATTTTCCTAATATCAGTTTTCAGAATTACCCTGAAGTACTTGTAGGTAGTTTTGGGTTTTATTCATGGAAATTTAAAAACTTTGTACAATGTAAGACCAAACCTTTCCAGATTATATATTTTAGAATAGGACTGTGTTTTGAATAGTCCAACTATCATCATTACGATGTTGAAAATAATCTACTTATCTTGTTTTGCAAATGAACTCTTAGGGAGACTGAAATTTTGTAAAAAAAGTTTTTAACAGTAGCTTAAACATAATTTAAATAATTAAAATAAGAATAAAATATATAATAATACATATACAGTACTTATTTCATACCAGGCATATATTTTAAGCACTTTTTAAAGTAAAATATTTTCACAGCAATCCTACAATAAAAGTATCTGTTGTTGTTATTGTTGTTGTTAAGTGCCACAGAGTGTGTTCCGACGCATAGTGACCCTGTGTAAAGTGTGCAAGGGGTGGCTGGTGAGTTTCAACTGCCCACCTTGTAGACCAGTGCATTATCCTACAGTGCCACATCATGACTCCACAAATGTGACTAAGTTGGTGTTGTTAACTGCCATCAAGTTGGTTCTCACTTTCAGCAATTCTATATAGGGTTTCCAAGAAATGGCTAGTGATTTTGATCTGCCAACCCTGTGGTTCAAACCAACCTTGAGGTCCGATGCTTTTTTTTCACAGTGCCATACCAGGACTCCTAAATGTAACTAAGTTGTTAATGTTGTTATTAAGTGCCATCGAATTGTTTCTAACTCATAGTAACCCTGTATAGGGTTTCCGAGGAGGGGCTGGTAAGTTTGAACTGCTGACCTTGCAGTTCAAACTGATCTTGCAGTCGAGTGCTTATGCTATGGTGCTACACCAGGACTCTGAAAGTAACTATAGCATTGCTTTTTTTTTTAATTCTTTATTGTGAATTATGTGATAGTTTACATAGGAGAACATTAGCTTCACACTGATCCTGTCTTACATCTTTCCTTGCCATGGTTACAATCTCCTCCATGCATCATCCAACAACTGAAGGGGATACCCCACAAGCCTACCCCCTGGTTGTCTGCACACAGCCCCGCTTCCTCTGTGGGTCCAAAGTCCCCAGCTGCTCCATCTCCCCATGTCTCATCGTCTCTGCCTCCATCCCTGGCATCATTGCTTCTCCGAGTAGGATCCTGTTCTCTGCTCTGCTCCCTTGATGGTCCCAGGGTCCTCTGCTCCTAAACTGTACAGTTAATCACTCCCCTTCCTTTGCCACAAAATGTCTACCTTTACATTTCCAACCTTTACCATCAGTCCTGATAACAATTATTCACCATTATATTGCAAGAAACCTATTCGCATCTCCTTTCTTCAGCCCCACTTAGACAGCATGGATACTACTCAGTGGAGATTGTACCTTGCTTCATGCCCTCTGGATCTAGGTTCCCTCTAGAAAGCTTGTAAGCCAGTCACTTCTTGCCTCTGTAGCACCCCCCTTTCTGGGTAGCCAATATCCAAGTCACCCATCCCTGTCCTCTCCATATGCAGAGGGGGTGGGAATGATCCTTGCTGTGAAGATTTGTTCCCTCTTTTAAGCTACAGCTTCTATAGGTGTATGTCAAGTTCATCAAATTGAATCAGATTATTCTTTATTCCCCTTCTTTCTTCTTCTGGTTGAGCTCTGATCATCCAGTCATTAAAGCCAGGTCAGGTGAGTATTATCTGCAAGGGTGGGTGTACTTATGCATGTGTCCTTTCTTCTTATCAGGTGGATGCTTCTCTCTCCACTCCAGTCCTCTGTGGCTATG
>NW_006408521.1:3627388-3643865 GCF_000296735.1 Chrysochloris asiatica | reverse complement strand
TTTGTTCTTTTGTTCTGCATGCCTTCTTGGGTTGGGTTTGTGTTTTTTTGTGTGCTATTTCTTGTCAGTTTCTTTTTAGTTTTCGTGTTTACTTGCTCTGCTTGGAAGTTCATTTTCATGGCAAATTGTGAAGTATTAACTTTCTTTGTCATTACCTTATAGTCTACTAACTTTTCTCTTCGTTTAAGAGAATCCATTGTATCCTGTAATTTACCTGACATCCTCACCACCTGGATCTCTGTTGCCACATTTGTCCCTTCTTTGACATTGATATAATTTAGAATTTCGGTTGACCTCCCAGCTCCTTTGAGTTTGCAGTTGTAATCTTGTTCTGTTCTGGACTATGCTATCTGTTGACTGAGCTACAGGTGTGTTGTCACGCCTGTCAATTTCTGTTTGTTGTCTGTTCTTGTTGGTTTTCAGTCCACAGAATTCCCTTTAGGATGTTTTGAAGTGCTGGGTTGGTGTTGATAAAATCTCTCAGATTCTATTTATCGTGGAATGTCTTGATCACACCATCATATTTGATTGATAGTTTTGCTAGATAGATGATTCTTGGTTGGCAGTTTTTTTCTTGTAAGGCTTTGTATATGTCTCCCTATTACCTTCTTGCCTGCATGGTTTGTTCTGAATAGTCAGAGCTTAATCTGGTTTGCTTGCCTTTATAAGTGACATTTCTCTTCTCCCTGGCCACTGTTAGTATTGTTTCCTTGTCTTTGATTTTTGAGAGCTTGATTTTTATATGTGTTGGTGACTTTCTTTTGGGGTCTGTGCTTCCTGGGTTACATTCAGCTTCTTGAATGTTTATCGTCTCATCTTTCAAAATGTTAGGGAAATTTTTTTCCAGAAGCTCTTCAACTACCTCCTCTGTGGACTTCTCTGATTCTTCCTGTTCCAGAATGCCAATAATTCTTAAGTTTTTATTTTTCATGTTATCCAGCATGAATCTCAGACTCTCTTCAGATATTTTTATCCTTTTTTACACTTGCCCTTCTATCTTAGCCGTATTGAGAGATCTGTCTTCCAGCTCGCTAGTTCTGGCTTTCATCTCTTTTATTCTGTTCCTTTCCCCTTTCAGTGTATTGTCTATTTCTGATATCTTATTCTTAATCATGTGGACATCTTTTTGCAGGTTTTGAATTGTTTCCAATGCTGTATCAGTCTTATTTGATTGCTCCTGTTGTATTTTCCTTACTTCTTCTTTGTTTTCCTCCACCCCTTTTCAGAGCATTTGAATTTATTTCCATTTCATTTTTCTGAATTCTTTCTCAAGTATATTCAAAACCTGCTCTTTCTCCTTTAGAAAGTCTTTGTCTGTCTCCAGCTCATTTGTCTCAGCTACTCTCTCTTCTGGTTTTGGACATGTTTTGATATCGTTTGTTGTTTTTTGTTCATCATTTCTGATAGTTATGTGTGTTTTTTTTTAAGCTTAAGTGAATGTTTGCTGTTTGTTGTTAAGCTTACTGTGTGTCTTCTGGTGAATATGATCGGGAGATAGGTTTGCCTTTTTGCATGTAATGCTTAGCAGGTGTTGTTGGCTCTTGTCACAGTGGTGGATTATTATGGGGTATGCTTATAGTTTGCCTACATGGCCATGATTGCTGTCTCTTCTTGGGTAATGTGGGGTGAAAAAGCTCCCACCTCTAGGAAAGATGTGTGATCAAAAGGACCAAAAGCAGAAGTAATATAAATGCATAGACCAAAACAACCATTTTGGAATAAAAATAAAGCTGTGGTCGACCTTCCTGAGCTATACAGGAAGTGTGTGTGCAAGGTAGATGCCTCCAGCAGTGGGTGAGGGTGTCCACTCTCTCAGGCCCCTCCTCTAGTCACTGAGGTAGAGGTGCACAGGTAGACATTGAGCAGTTAATGGGAGAAAGATTTTCCACTATTTTTGTCTCTGAAGGTCAGTTAGATATCCGCTTGCACACAGTGCAATTCTTAGGATGGTTGAGTCCTTTTATGTTGGGGTTTTACAGATTGCTTTGTACAGGTCCTGCATAGGGAGCTCAGATAGTGCAGTGGCTGTGAATGGGACCATGAACCACAAGGTCAGCAGCTTGAATCCACCAGATGCACCATGGAAGTAAGGCAAGGCGCTCTGCTCCCGCACAGAGCCACAACCCTGGAACTGATTCCAAGAGGCACAGCTGCCAAGGGTCCCGCCAGAGAAAATTTTAGGGCTGTGTCTCCGTGGGTGACGTCATAAGTCGCTGCCAAGCTCCCTCTCTTGGTACCATGGGAAAACTGTCCCGCCTGATGCTGTCGGGGTTGAACAATGAAGGCGAGACAGGGAAAAAGGAGAAATGTGTTGTCTCCTGTGCCTCTTTTTTTTGAAAATGTCTGCACAGCTTTTAGTGCTGGTTTTCTGAGCCAGACTTGCTGTAGCCCTGCTCTCTAACCTCTGTCAAGGTGGTGTGACCACAGAGGGAGTCCCGTCGCCAGATTCCTAACTGACAGTATTTTCCTTATTATTGTGAGTTTTTTCACTTGCGAGTGTGGAAACTGACGTCCTGGATCTGATGTCTGGGGTTGTTCTATGAGCACTTTCTTCATGGGATCCACGTCCCTTCACAATGGAGAGTCCCTTACCTGGTTTTTGTGGCTATAACCCAAACTGGAAGTTCCCTACATTGCTTTTTTATAGATGAGGAAACTGAGTTGTAGAATCAAGGTAATGTTCCCAGAAGCAAAAAAGTAACCTATGAAACAGAGCCAGGAATTGAATTTAGGCAATTAATTATCTTCTGGTATACTATGCTCAACTCCCTTAACTCAGTGAGAATTAACTAGAGAAAAATCACCATATGTTTTCTAGTATTAGGATGTTACCCATTATGATTTGAAGCACTATTTTCATAGAAATATTTCAAAAATAAAATAATATTAATTGGCTAGCAAAATTGCTTGATATCAATTGTGAAATGAATTAAAATTTCTTAGATTTTAAAATATTTTTAAGTTGAGCAAATATAAAAGTGCACATCATTTTTATATGCAGTACTGTTCAGTGAAAAATGTGAAACTTTCCTGTACTTTTCATTTAGGAAAGAAAATATGTGTACATAATGAAGAGAGAACTTTTCAATGATGGAGAAAGATAAGGGGAAAAAAGATGAACAGAAGGAAGTTTCACTTTACTTTTTCACAAGGCCTTTCCACATTGGCAATAAATTACTGTAATAGTTTTTAACAGTATGTTAAAGACATCACACCATAGGACTCTTATAAAGAAACAAAGAATGATGACAATGATACCTGTTGGGGCTTTATTGGTGACAAATTGAAAACTGTAGTAAAGTAAACCCCTTGGATATACACTTGTTATTGTTAAGTACTATCTAGTCAGTTCTTATTCATAGTGACCTGCATTGAGTTTCTGGGGAGTGTCTGGTGAGTTTGAACCTCCTATCTTGTGGTTAGCAGTCCAGTGCTTACTCTATTATATCACACCAGAACTTTGGCTATACTCTTCTCATGACTAAATAAACTAGCAAATGTCTTTGTGCTTTTTGTCATCTGTAACATCTGCCTTTGTTAATAATATTAAGTCATTATTCCCCTGTGAATTCTGGAAACACTATAGTATACCACAGCAGAGAACAAAGTTGTTGTTTAAGGAACCTCACTTGCGAGGCTAATCATATTGAAATAATGCTTTCTTTGTTTGGATAATTACTGTTTAGGGAATGTGCAGTGGACATCCTTTCATTTACTCTACCCAACATCTATTTTCTCCAGCTATTAAAAACAACTTTAATACCAGTACTCTTCAAATACACACACATATTTCTTTAGAGAAACTACTTGGCCCATTGCAATCTATATATATTCTGGTAGATTCTACTTAGAGTACTATGCCCACTAGCCATAGTGGTCAGTGGTCCCAAGGATTGGGTTATGTCACAAACCAGGCCAATGAGAGCCATGCACTTAAGCTTATATATTAGAATTGATAGGGAAAAAGAGTTTCTCTTCTCTTCTCTGTGCGATTGCTAAATTGTAGCAATGCAGACTTGGGAATTTATGTTAATCTTGTTTGTCCCCATATCCACTTTATACTGATTTCAGGAAAATACATATAGGATTATAAAGACAGAAAGAGAAGATTACTTGCTTCCCTTAATTCCATGCTGTTGACAGGCTATTCCATTCCAGCCAATTCTGAGTTACACAAATCAAGAAACTCTCTTTTTGTTTCAGTGGGTTTCTATCACTTTTAACCAAAAAGGAGATTTCACCTCCAATTAAAATTTTTTGTAAGTTCCCTGGAAAACAGTAGCGTTTTAAATGACTTTCCACAATAGTTGTTTTCCTAATGTACAAACAGCCATAATGACAATAATGTTTAGGAAATAGATTTGAGTTTAAAACATCAGCAGAAACAAACCCCATGGATTAACTCTCATTGTATCAAAATGAAACTGTTAACTACAACTTTTCTTTAAGGGCACATTCCAAAAACCAGGATAGAAAGTTCTGAGGGATCTCTCACAGCTTCTCCCAATCTGCAAACACTTGGAATGACATCGACTGAAATGTTTAGTGGTATAGCTAAACCTCTGCTTGCATCTTTACTCAGGGAACTTTTTTTTTTCTTCGCTTGTTTCTCTAAAATTCAAAGCAGTAGTACCTAGGTTTACAAAGGGCTCAAGGGATCTTGAAGCCAATTTTAACAGGACGTCTTTTGAATAAAATGTCTAGATTTAAGTCCCTGAAAAGAATTTTAAAAGTCTACATTCCTCCTATCCACTTTAGATCTTCTCACTCTTTAGGCACAATAGCCTACATGTTTCTTGTGCCATTCTGATGTTCATGCTGATTAAGAACAAATACTATGCATAAACTGGTTTCCTTTGTATTGTGCACCTCAGCAAATCATCTATTTGCTAAGACTAGACATCCTCTACAATTAATGACAGATTAAAACTGGCAATGGAATAATGAAGATACTCCATATATTTTTTTGTATTAGGGATGAATCAAAGTGATTCATCAAAGCGGGAAAGAAATCACCTGTATTCACGGGGCTGTGAATTACTTCCTTAAAATGAAAACACGTATTAACCCTGTCATAAGAATTCTTCTTGTTGTCTTAAAGGAAAAATCACTCAGACTTCAAATAAAGATTCAGAGAAGTAATTCAGCATTACAGAAAAAGCTAGATGGGAAGAAACATGGTGAAAATAGTGGTGTTTTTCAATGCCTTTCCACAATAGTTGTTTTCCTAATGTACAGTCATAATGATAATAACATGTGGGAAATATGATTATAATTATCACAAGCTGGTGATAATATTATTATCACAAATATATTAAGTTTCCCCACTTGACACCCTCCCACTGAAATCACAATATGATTATCAATAAATGAAAATCAGTGTATGATTACCACAAGCTGGTGATAATGTCTGAAGACTTCAATAGAATTGCATCATTGACCTACCATGGGAGATGTGCAGTATCAGGAGTTGACAGGTGAAAAAATGATCATTTCAGTGAGAGGGTCTTAAGCAGGGATATATCTAGGACAAGAAATAAAGAGATTATAATAGAATTATTAACTGGTTAGTTTTGATTGAGGTTATAAAAAGCTTCCATTGTATATAGATTTTAGACATGATAAATAAACTATAAAAGATTTATAATAAAAATCCCAGGATGTTTACAATACAAGCATTAAAAATGTCTAAGATAATATCAAACATTTAGGAGCTGGTGACAAGAAGGACCATCTCTAAGCTGGAGAGCAAGTTTCAGTGTTTCTTCTGACATCCATTTTGACCTTTTCCTTCTTTCTTGTCTTCTTAATGACTTTTTGTTTTCTTCACGTATGATGTTCTTGATGTCGTCCCACAACTCTTCTGGTCTTTGGTGTTTAGTGTTTAATGTATCAAATCTGTTCTTCAGATGATCTCTAAATTCAGGTGGAATATATTCAAGGTCATATTTTGGCTCTCATGGATTTGTTTTCATTTTCTTCAGTTACAATTTGAATTTGCATATGAGTAATTGATGTTCTGTTCCACAGTCTGCCCTGGCCTTGTTTTGACTGGTGATATAGAGCTTTTCCAGTGTCTCTTTCTGCAGATGTAGTCAATTTGATTTCTATGTATTCCATCTGGTGAGATCCATGTGTATAGTCGTCTCTTATGGTGTCTAAAGATGGTATTTGAAACTAACAAATTATCCTACCATGGGAGAGGTACCAGATCAGGAATTGGTAGAGTGTAATACAAAGTGAGACAAAGTGAGTATCAGTCCCATCCTTTAGCAAGCAAGCAATGTTGAATTTGTCCAAGATGATCATATACTCACATAACAAGATCTGGCTTTTTATATATATGTTCCATAAGACAAATGCAAAAGGAGTATTTCTAAACCAAATTCTAAGGCTCAGTGCTTAGAGCCAAACAGTATTTACTGAATCATTACAAAATTGAAAAGAATGTCTAGTGTGTCCAACGTTGAAGAGGCATTCGATAGATAACGTGGAAATGCAAAACTATAGCCATAAATCTGAGGAAGCGAGGGACATCTAATTATTTTCTAAAATTGTACTGCCTATGATGTGGATTCATTTGAGGGGAACAAAAAACAATCTTCTAGTTGGCATACTCCATCCAATTTAATACAGGTGTATTTTTCAACTTGAACAAGGAAGTACAAAAATACACACCTGAACGTTCACTGTGTAGCACTCATTTCTACTTCTCCACCCTTATTTTATATTAGGGAAACACCAATCTTCCACTCTCTATTTCTATCTATGTGGTGGTGGTGTGCTGGGGAGTCATTTCCTACTCATAGCGACCCTGCATAATGTTTTCAAGGTTGTACATCATTACAGGAGCAGCAAGTCTCATCTTTATCCCGCAAAATGGCTGGTAGTTTCGAACTGTTTACCCTGAGGTTAGCAGCCCGACTTGTAACCACTGTGCTACCAGAGCTCCTTCTCTGTCTTTGTAGTAGAAATTATTACTTTATAGCTTCATAGATGAGACATGATGATAATCCTGTCAAATTTTGAGTGTTCTGTATTCCTGACCACATTAATTTATTCATAAATGAGAATGTGACCCAAATAAATTCAGCAACAATCAATCCAGGAAGTGCGGCGCTATAAGTTAAGCACTAGACCACAAGGTCAGTTTGAATTGCAAGGTCAGCCGTTTAAATCCACCAGCTGCTCCTCAGAAGCCCTATATATGGCTGCTTTGAGTCAGAACTGACTTGACAACAACTAACAACAATAACAATACTATTGGAAGAGAGGATGTTCCTGGGTGATGCAAGTGCTTAAAAACTCCATTACTAATCAAAGGTTTAAGGAGCTCTGGTAGCGTAGTGGTTACGAATCGGGCTGCGAACCTTATGGTCAGCGGTTCGAAACTACCAGCCGCTCCGCGGGAGAAAGATGAGGCTTTCTACTCCCGTAAAGATTTACACCCTCGGAAACCCTGTACAGGGTCGCTATGGGTCGGACCCGACTCGATGGCACTTAACAACAACAACAATCAAAGGTTTGGTTGCTTAATTCCAAACTGAGGTTCCTCAGAAGAATGGTCTGATGACCTTCTGATGAAATCTAAATACTCCTGAAGTGAGCCAACAGCAACTGGTCTTTTCTGATTGGAAAAGATAGGTTCATTGGTATAATGCAATCCTGGAACTATCTGCCACCTGATTGTCACCACAGTGAAGGAGAATATTTCAGAATGAAGGTCACGCACAAACAATGGAGAGAGAGAGAGGAAATCAAGAAAATGTTCTTATTGGAAGCTTATCAGGTCATTGCCTTTGAACTTCTCAGTGGTTAAATTCTTGTGTTATTTTCACTGAAACTGAAACTCATTGTTGTGATTAGCCACAATAAGAATTTTATGTAAAACAGTTGGATCACACATAAACTTTCCCTTCCCTCCCCACTCAATGATGTACCTGAATTTCTTTTACAAAAAGTAAGTCACTTCACCATATCAGAAAAACTTTAAATAAGTACTGAAAAAAACTTTGTGGGGACCATAACTGACTTCCTCTGGCTTCACAGGGAGAAGGAGAAGCAAATTCTGGACCAACCCAAGGCCGATACCTATGAAATGGAAGTCAGACATGCTTCTACCCTACCACTTTCTTTAACTTATTCTGATATCAATCATCCCTCCTACAGCAATCTCTGTTTCTCATCTGGATTAAGTAATCCACTGCAATGGCCACACAGAACTCATAGCAATACTCATGATTAGGGGTTTGTTAGGGAAGCGAACAGGGTACAATTCAGGATCAGAAAAAACTTAAGATGCAACAGTCTTTCAATCAGGAAGACTTCTCTGCTGTACTGCAGGCATGCCTTGCTCCTTCTTATCTTCAGCCCCTCTGTTAGTCATGTGGCTCCTGTGCCTCTGCTCTGCTCCTTCAAGTGTTACAGAGCTCCTTGAACCAGTCTGTAATTCAGCCTCCTACCTGTTGTTGTCAGGTGCCATTGAGTTGGAACTGACTTATAGTGACCCCATGCACAGCAGAATGAAACAATATCCAATCTTGGGCCAACCTCACTACCACTTCTACACTTGACGTCATCAATGATGCCACCTGGCTGATCCATCTCGTTGGGGGTCTTCCTCTTTTTCTCTGACCCTCCATCTTACCCAGCATGACATCCTTCTCCAGTGACTGTTCCCTCCTGACTATATGTCCAAAGTAGGAGAGATGGAGCTTAGCCATCCTAGCCTCCAAGGAGCACTCTGGCTGTACTTCTTCCAAAACAGATCTATTGGTTCTTTTGGCAGTCCATGGCACTTTTAGTATTCTCCTCCAACACCACAACTCAAAAACATCAATTCTTCTATGATCTTCCTTATTCACTGCCCAGATTTCGCATCCATATGAGGTTATTGAAAATACCATGGCTTGGGTCAGGTGCACCTTAGTCCTCAAGCTGATATCTCTGCTCCTCAACACTTAAAAAAATTCCTGTGCAGCAGATTTGCCCAATGCAATACGTAGTCTGATCTCTTGACTGCTGCTTCCATGAGTGTTGATAGTTGATCCAAGAAGAATGAAGTCCTTGACAACTTCAATCTTTTCTCTGTTGATAAGAATGTTGTTTATTGATCCAGTGGTGAGGATTTTTGTTTTTCTGACATTGAGATGCAATCCATACCGAAGGCTGTGCTCTCTGATCTTCATCAGTAAAGGGTTTAAGTCCTCTTCACTTTCAGCGATCAAGGTTGTATCATCTGCATATCACAGGTTGTTAATGAGTCTTCCTTCAATCCTGATGCCACGTTTTTCTTCATAGAACCCAGCTTCTCGTATTATTTGCTCAGCATACAGGTTGAACAAGTATGGTGAAAGAATACAACCCTGTCTCACACCTTTCCCAATTTTAAAACATTCAGTGTTCCCATGCTCTCTTCGAACAACTGCTTCTTGGTCTAGGTACAGATTTCTCAGAAGTACTATTAAGTGTTCTGGAATACTCATACTTCTCAATGTTGTCCATAGCTTGTCATGATCCACACAATCGAAAGCCTTTGCGTAGTCAATAAAACACAGGTCAATAAAGCAATAAAGTGAATAAAGAACCGAGATCTTCGAAGCAGCAAGGTCTAACCACTACACTACCAGGCCTTGCTCCTTCAAGATGGCGGATCGAGTGGACGTGTAGTGAGGACCTCGGTCAACAACCATACAGAACACTGGGCCAAGAGGGCTCACGAGATAGTGTTGGAACTCTAAAACAAATATAAAGGTAAGTTTGGAAGATCGGAGGGTTTACAGCTGGGGAATTTGAAGGGAATCCAGAAATCCATTGTATTTTGGATCAAGACACTTAGCTATTCCAGGAACCACCATCTTGGGAAAGAACATCTTGATTGTATCAGGATAGATAGTATCAGGAGAGAACATCTTGATTGTATCTTGATTATATCAGGATTATATCACGAATGACATTGAAATTTATAGTGACAGAATCAACATAAAACCAAAAGGTCACCACTCGCCTGTCTGTCATGCTGTGGTGGCTTGAGTTGCTGTGATTCTGAGGGCTCTGCCACGGGTATTTTAGATAACCGGCAGGGTCACCCATAGTGGACAGGTTTCAGATGAGCTTCCAGACAAAGACAGACTAGGAAGAAAGAGTGACAAACTACTTCTGAATTGCTAGTCACTGAAAACTCCCACCCGTAGGCACTGAAGTTTTACTCTGTTCATGAGCCTAGAAGTTTACAGCTTCTCTGTCTCTCCAAACTACAGCCTCTGCCACCACCTCTGCTGTTGCTGCTTTTCTAGGTAGGAATCTGACTCTTCACTCATGGTCTTCTTTCTTGGTAGTCCTGGGATCATTTGTTTCTGTTTCTTTTTTAAACTTTTGAGAGATGACTTGACCCCTATTAAACCTAGCAGGATGGCAAAACTAACCAATCCTACCACTAGAGTCCTGTACATGCTATTTGCATGGTCCTACCCAATCATTTGGTAGAAATTACAGAGATTTTGGGTAGAAAACCAGATCAAGTAAATTCAAGGTACCATAAATCCCTTAGAAGGAATGTAAGAGAGAAGGTTAGCTTGATTTGAATTCAATTTACCAGAAGTACTAAGGAACAACAATTTTATAATTAAAACTAAGAAAATTTTCAGAGCTAAAGAGTACGCTAATAAAGACAACTCAAGGAGAATATTAGTAACTCAGGATTGTTCTAGCTAATTCAAGATATATATTTATTCTACACAAAAGGAATAAAATAGAGAGTGGAAAGAATAGTATTTTTTTAAGTCTGAAAGTCTCAAAGCAAATCTTATCTCTGAGTCAGACACACAATGTTTGACAAATCATCTACTTCACTTATATAATTTAAAAATTGGTTAACTGGTTTCATCCCAAATTCCTGTTTTGAAACTCATGTAATAATAATAAATATGCATACAGCTAAAACTGTATTTTCCTTTGTTTTACTAAATCCAGTTTTCACAAAGGAAAAGAAGAAACAGAAAGATCCTATAGAGCTGAAATGTGATGGAAAAGAAGGTCAAAAGGATACAAAGTGGCCCAGAAAGACTTTACACTGAATATGAAGCTATTGTTCATTGCCTGCAAGATAGGGTGTGTGTGGGGGGGAGGAAGGGTGTCAGTGGGGAATTCAACTGAAGACTTCCTTGAAGGTAGAGGGCACCACCTGGAGGTAACATGGATGCATTAGCACATATTGGCACAGTTTCCATAAGTCTTTGTAATAAGAGCAATTTTGTAGGCATTTCCATCAAGGGAATTGATCACTGTGGATTTGGCAGTCTGCCCTCTTATTATTCAGATTACTCTGGTCCTCTTTTGATCTATTTAAATATTATGTCACCTTCTAAAAATGTTTGCGGGTAAATCTTCAAATTTCCTTACTTCTTTACCTATTAGAAACAGCCTAGTGTAAACAAAGACTCTGGAATTGTAGACTATATTCCCAGGTAAATGATACCAGAATTGTGTGATCTATAGCAAAGCATCTAATTTCTGAAAGTTTTCTCCTTAAACTGAGGGACCAGATGGTGTAGGAGAGCTTCTAAGAGCAATTATTCATCAGTCAGATTTAAATGCAATGTGTGGTTCTACCACATACCTGAGAAAACTTTTCTGCCTGCTTGTCTGTTGTTGTTTGTTTCTTTGTTTCTAATAATGTAAAAGGAGGAAACCATTACAACCTATTTAATAAAGTTACTGGAGGATTAAATGAGATGCTGTTTGTAATACGCTTCAACCATTGTGTAGAGGCAATGTCTGACTTTCATTGACTTCACAAGAGGGAAAGGCAATCAAACTCATCAGTAGCAGACCAATTCCTATGAGGTGGAGGTCAGCTAAGGCTCCATCTTCTTTCCTACTTTACAAATTGAGACACCAACTGTCCCTTCTACAGCATTTTCTACTTCTCTGCCAGGCCTAATAATCCATTGCAATGGCCATACGTGACAATATTCATGATCATGGGGTTTATTACATAAGTTAACAGGTTACAATTCAGGGTCAGAAATACTCAAAATACAGTTTTTCCAGTCATGAATGCATGGTCAGTCAATGTGTAAGAAGTCTGACATCTGAAGATTCCTTGTTGGATGCTATATAAAGAGGTTCCATAAAGTCATAAAAACAGCCATCCCATCTCCAACTTTGAAACATGATGTGAATGAGCTTTCAAATGGCTCAGCCTCTGCTTTTGAGGAATGCCAGTTGATATTCTGTGAAGCATAGACAAGTTTGTTCTGCCAAGCACTGCCGGATTTCGGTTTCATGCAATAATGAATTGTCAGTGTTTTAAGCCACTGCTATTTAAGTGGTTTCTTATGAAGCCATAGTAAGTGGGACATCTGGTGTTAAAAAGCATTTTTTATATGGATATTGGCTTAATCGCTATTAAGGTCCATCTCCGAAATTTAGAATTCTAATTCATTTATTCTTTTTTGATTTCAACATATGTTAGAAATATGCAGCTCGCATAACTCTATATGACTGTGGAAAATATTAAGATTTATAGTATATCAATTTATCATGTAAACTTAAAAAATTACCTAACATGCAACCCACTACCTTTCAAATTTACTGTATTTTCATTCCTGGCAGTTTATGACTTAACATGGAAATGAACTGATTTCCCTTAATAGTTTTTGGTTCAGGATTTCCAAATAAGCACATTGCTTCAGTTTTTCTTTAATATTCTATGCAAATGTATTTTATCAAAGACTCTATTTTATGTTGCTTTTATTTTCTGGAAGAAATACAATTGGATTTAAATGGTAAAACAAATTCATCAGTACTTCTTAAAAATAGTGTTTCTAATACATAATTTATATTCTAGGTTGTTTTATCTTTAGTGTTAATATTGAAAATTATTTAAAATCCAATATAAATTCAATAATTTAGAGTGCTGGAACAAAGAATATAATAACCAAATTCAAATATTTGAATCCTTTATTCCTGTGGATCTCTCCTGTCAGCTCCAAGTGTTGTCTGTAGTGTCTTAGAGTTGTGCACGTATGATTTCTCCATAGCATGTATACCTCAAAAGGGTTCATTTCTAGTGTTAGAAAATTAAACAAAATATATCAGTGAAGCATACGTCTCTTTTGCTCTTAAATTTGCTATATTGAGAAAACCTTATCATCACCAATTAAAATATTTGAATCATTGAAATTTTAAATTGGAGCATTACAAGCTAATGTTTTATAATAACTTTTAGGAAAAATCAAAGAGGAGCATGTCTCTCGTAAAAGAGGAGGAGGAACTTATCTTATGTGCTAACTTTCTGAAAAAGTCATATTTTAAAACACTTTTGAGAAAGTCATACTTTTATAAGAGAGAGACAAGTTCTGAAATATTACATATTATATCATGAAATTGTCCCCATTTCTCCAGCCTAAGCTTTTTCCTAGTTGCAATTTGAAGCATTTTTTATTATTTCATCTTCCAATGATTTCTTTATAAACATGATTTGTATTGTTGAAATTATTTTTGCTAAGATCTATCCACCTGTGCATAATAGGAGACCCAATTCAAATTCATGCGGCACCAATTCAATGTCACTTGACAACCACAAATACAAATTTCATGCAGACCTAGGAGAATGGGACTATGTTGCTTAGTTTAGTAGAATAACATGATGAAGATAATGGAAGACCCACCATATAACAGGAGTCCGCAAAGAGTTAAGGCTGTAGGCAAAAAGAAAAAATGCTAATAAAAGTTCCATTTCAAATCTTTGAAGTTGTAACCTTGTAAATTAAATTCTATAAATGGTGTGACCCTTTAAGACTTTAAAAGTAAGAGAGATGGCAGTTGAACTTATTGTCGGCAATGTTTTATTAGAAGATACACAGCTTAGAAATGAAGGACCATATACCCAGTCCCAATGTTGACAATAATTAGAAGTCAATCTAAAATGTCATGTAACTTAACTCAGTTTCTGAATTCACACATCTCACAAGTGCATTGTAACAGGGATTTTGGAATCCCCACTACAGCCCTTGCTTCTTGTCTTGTATTGGAAGAAGGAATTGTGGTGGGGATAGTTATGTTGTTGTTAAGCGTCCTTGAGTCAGATCTGACTCAGTGAAACCAAATAGGATTTCTCAGGAGCAGCTGTTAGGTTTGACTGACCAGCCTTGCGGTTAGCAATCTAGTGCTTATCCGACAGTGCCACACCAGGACTCTGTAGTGGTGATTAGGAATTTTAACATTTCATGAACGTATTATATGGTTGGGAAGAAAGTATATAGCTTTAATGTATTCTCAGGGGATCTGTGAATTCTCAAAGTTTAAGAGCATTCATTAAACAGTTTGCATGATCTTTTTCAGAGCAAGCATTTGATAGATCAAGCCTACAAAGTAAATTCAGGATATAAAAACAAAGAGGAATCTGATTTTAAGTTAAATTGTGCAAGTAAATTAATTGACACACAACGAATCATTAAAAAAAAAAAAATCATAAATGTTAAAGTTTGTTGATCCAAAGCCCAAATAAAATCCACTTCCATTGAGTTGTATCCTACTCAGAGTAACCGTATATAGAGTTTCTGATAATTTATTGGTTGTTGTTGCTGTTAAGTGCCATCTAGTCTGTTACAACTCATAGCAACCCCGTATACGGTTACTAAGGAGTGGGTCCTGTGTTTGAACTGCCAGCCTTGTGGTTAGCAGTTTACTGCTTATCCTACAGTGCCACACCATGTCTCCATGTTTATTGGTTGTTAAGTGCCATGGAGTTGGTTCCAACTCATTGTGACTCTGTTGTTAAATGCTGTCAAGTCAGTTCTCACCCATAGTGACCCTGTATAGTGTTTCCAAGAAGTAGCTGGTAAGCTTGAACCACCAACCTTGCAGTTCAAATGGCCTTGCAGTATGGCTCATTAACCCACAGTGCCACACCAGGACTAGCAACGCTAACACTCTCTAAATTATGTTAAAAAGTGGAAATGTATAGTTCTACAAACCAACTGAGGATGCTAATTCATGAAACTTTTCAATCCAACGATTTTTGATTTAAAAAGACTAAGTATACTTTCATAAGGGATCAGTATAACATAGCAAAGACAAATTGTTGTCACCCGATAATGATCTCACTAGAAGATAAATAAAAGTTTTCATCAGAAGGTACACTAATACTTACAAAGGGATTTAAAGTCAAGCTTACTAACATTATGCAAATCGCTGAGGCACTATTCTCTTTTCTAAGCATTTATCCTTGTATAATTGGTGCAATGCATCGCTTTTTTAGAGCCTTCTGGATGCTGTAGGTGAAGCTCTAATTTCAGTGCTATCTCTAAGCTCTTATTCAATGACTAGTTCTGAATAACAATCGTGTAACATCATTTCTGAGCCACCAGCTGACATAAAATTTAAATAATTCAATTTTATGATTTGTGTAAATTTTAATATTGCTGTATTTTTCTTTTTCAAAAATCTGTAACACTTTCACATTTCCAAAATGCATGTTAATTTCTTCATATGCCATGCACGATCTATCAATTATAGTATCACTGACTGAATGACAATGATAAAAAGAAGTTACCATTTCCGCTTAAGCTATTCAAATAATAATGGCCACCAAGAGTACTATTATTTTTTTCCACAGCAGATAATATGGAATTTATATTCTGCCTCCTAGAATAGATTTTCCTTTTGCCCAACAATTTATGTTAGAATTTTTTACAGGTATTTATCTTAATTTCTATTCATTGTACATTTCCAATATTGCTCAAGTAAAGTACATTTGAAACAAATGCATTAATGTAGTCTTACTGATTGTTACTTTACTATGTTTAATTTATAGCAAGAGTCTTGGCGTGTTACTGTGGGTTAATGCACTGGATGACAAACTATGTTTGAACCACAAGGTCGACAGTTCAAGCACACCAGCTGCTCCTCAGAAATTTTATACAGGGTGTATTTGTGTCAGAACCGACTCGATGGCACTTGACCACAACAACAATTTATAGTAGGAATCCTGGTGTGACACTATAAGATAAGCATTTTACTATAAGGCTGAACCTGAAGATTGGTTGTTCAAACTCACCAGCTACTCCTGGAAAATCCTATACATGGTCTCCATGAGTTGGAAGTGACGCAAAGGCATTTAGCAACAACAACAAAACTTTATAGCAAGGAGTTCTGGTGTGGTGCTATAGGATAAATACTGGACTGCGAACTATAAGGTCAGCAGTTCAAACTTAACCAGCTGCTCCTCAGAAATCCTATACAGGGTCACTACCAATGAAAACTGACTAGATGGCACTTAACAGCAACAATTGATAGGAAATATGACTTTGTATTCCTAAGGAGCTCTGGTAGGGTAGTGGTTACGAATCGGGCTGCGAACCTTAAGGCCAACAGTTCGAAACTACCAGCCGCTCCACGGGAGAAAGATGAGGCGTTCTGCTCCCGTAAAGATTTACAGCCTCGGAAACCCTGTACAGGGTCGCTATGGGTC
>NW_006408521.1:3603848-3626878 GCF_000296735.1 Chrysochloris asiatica | reverse complement strand
TCTATCTATCTATCTATCACAGTATGTGATTGGCACCTCTCAGCAATAGGCTCAAAGCATCCATGGTCTCATTTTAAAGACCATCCTCCTTTGAGTGTATTGTTTCTGGGGCCTCCTAATACATCCATTATTCTCATTGCTCACACTGTGCCAAGAGCAATTATGAAACATGTTCTACAGCCAACAACCTTGGTGCAGAAATAGCCGTTGACAATGAATCTCTACATTAGTGGCAGGAAGAAGGTGACTTATCCCATTTCAACAGTGAAAGGGTCTTTAGAAGAGGCCACATTTTCCCCATACCTACTGATTAAAAGTGCTGAGAAAAAAAGTTTAGTAAGAGATAATAAAGCATGAAGCACACAACGCTACCAAGGAAGGCAATAATGTACTGGTTCAATTCTTTAAAACTCTGTACTTCAGAGAATTTTATTACCACTCCCAAGCAAGAAAGTAAGTTCCTCACTGTTCAGTTTATAACTGCATTAATATGACATATTGACCCTCCAGAAACTGGCCTGAGTACATCCAAAGAATTATATTTCCTTTGACTTCCTACACTTATATAATCTTTTGGGTTGAGTTCCCTCAAAACAGACTCTGAAATGGCTATTTCTGATAATGGATAATTCAGAAGTTTATTGGGTACACCTTTCAGGGTGAAAAAATCAGTAAAGGAGTGAGGAAAGCAGGACTGAACAGAAAAAGAAGTTGACTTCATATAATGCAGTTAAATCAAAGACTTTGGCTGACCCTATGCTGATTTCTCAACCACACCAATCTTCAGAAATGCTCTGTATTAAAGCAAGGACCTTGAACTTTTTGCTCCCATATCGACAGATCATTTCTTCGGGTTTTCCTGGGGTATGGAAATAACCTTGAGTAGGTAGCCCCACACCCTGAAGGCAATTTTGGGAGAGTTTCTAAGTTGTGTGCCAGTAGCATTTGACACACCTAGTGACTACCCCAGTATTGAAAAGGGGATCTGAGTGACATGGTACAGCAGTCACTGTCATCTCCCACTTAGGCAGTTTCACTTGACCTCCTTTGTACAGATAAGTCCACCACCACTCATCTGTCAGTTTGTCTTCTTGTGGTGACTGTCTGTTGCTGTGATGCTGGAAGCAATGCCACAGGTATTTTCAATAACAACAGGGACGTCCCTGGTGGACAGGTTTCAGCTGAGTTTCAAATTGAGGACAGACTAAAAAGGAGAGGTGGAACACTTCTTAAAGGTCAACCACCGGAAATGGTCTGAATAGCAGCAGCAGATTTTATGATATAGTGCCAGAAGATGAGTCATTCTGTTTGTAAGACACTCAAAATAAAAAAAAGTGAAAGAGCTGCCTCCTCAAACTAGAATTGATCTTAATGACATGGATGGAGCTTTTGGGATCTCACTTGCTGATGGAGCACTACTTGAAATGTGAATAAACATCTGCAAATATCTGCTAATAATCATTAATGTGGATTGTATGACGTATGAACCTAGTTTCAAAAATGAAATGAAACACATTAACATTGATACTCTAGGTATTAATGAACTGAAATGAACTGGTATTGGTCATTTTGAAGCAGACAGCGATAAAATTTACTTGTTGGGAGCAAAGAACTGTAGAGGAAGACATCAAATTTATTGCCAAAAAGAGCATTTCAAGATTTATCTTGAAGTACAAAGGCATATGGATAATTGCCATATGCCTACATGGAAGACCAAGGTTCTCTAGTAGTGTAGTGTTTACAAGTCTGACTGTTCATCTTAAGGTCAGCAGTTTGAAACTACAGTGGTTCTGTAGGAGAAAGATGAGCCTTTCTGTTCCCATAAAGATTTACAGCCTCAGAAACCCTATGCAGAGTTACTGTGAGTCAGAACCAACTCCATAGCACATAACCACCACCACCACATAGAAGATCAGCCAATGCCATTATTCCTCAAATTTATGCATCAACTACTGAAGTAAAAAGATGATGATATTGAAGAATTCTACCAACTTCTTAAGTCTGAACTTGATCAAATATGCAGGCGTGACGCATGGGTAATAACTGGTGATTGGAATGTCAAACTTAGCAACAAAGAGAAAAGAACAATAGCCAGAAAATATGGCCTTGGTGATAGAAATGAGCTGGAAGACTATTTATTAACTGTGAACACCTTTTCTCAATAACATAAACAGCAAGTATGCATGCAGATCTTACCAGATAGAATACACAAAAATCAGATTGAGCACATCGGTGGGAAGAGGTGATGGAGAAACTCACTATTGACAGCCAAAACAATTCCAAGGGATGATTGTGGAACAGATTGTCAGTTGCTTATATGAAAATTCAGGTTGAAACTGAAGACGAAAATAAAAACAAATTCCACGAGAACCAAAAACAACCTTGAGTATCTCCCATCTGAATTTAGAGAGCATCTCAAGAACAGATTTAACACAGTGAACACTAATGACTGAATACCAGAGTAGTGGAGCTGACATCAGGAATATCATACATAAAGAAACTAAAAGATCATTAAAAAAATAGAAAAGAAAGAAGAGACAAAAGTAGATGTCAGAAGAATCTCTAAAATTTGCTCTTTGGTATTGTTGTTGTTGTTAAGTGCCTTCGAGTCGGTTCCGACCCATAGCGACCCTGTACAGGGTTTCCGAGGGTGTAAATCTTTACGGGAGTAGAAAGCCTCATCTTTCTCCCGCGGAGCGGCTGGTAGTTTTGAACCACTGACCTTAAGGTTCGCAGCCCGATTCGTAACCACTACGCTACCAGAGCTCTTGGTATAGAGTTACTAAAATGACTAGAAGAAATGATGAAGTAAAAGATCTGAAAAGGGAAATTTCAAAGCGCAACTTGAGAAGACAAAGTGAAGTAGTAAAACAAAATGTACAAAGACCTGGAGGTAGAACACCTAAAGGGAAGAACACACTCAGCATTTCTTACACTAAAAGAAATAAAAATTTCAAGCTTCAGGCTGCAATATTGAAAGACTGTGTGAAAAATATTGAATGAATTAGGAAGCATCTAAAGATAATGGAAGGAGTTTCTGCAGTAACACAGAATTACTGTACTAAAAATAACTGGTTGATGCTCATCCATTATAAGATATAGCATATGATCAAGAGTAAATGGTTTTGAAAGAGGACTTCCAAGCTGTACTGAAGTCATCAGCCAAAAATAAGATTACAAGAATTGATGGAATGCCAACTGAAATGTTTGAAGAAATTTATGCAGTGCTGGAGACACTAACTCACCTATGCCAAGAAATATGGGACAGAGATACCTAGCCAACTGATTGGAAGAGATCCTTATCTGGCCCCATTCTAAAAAAGGTGATCCAATGAAATGTAGAAATCATCGAACAATTATCACTAAAATCACCTGCAAGTAAAATTTTGCTGAAGATAATTAAAAAACAGTTGCAGTAGTACATTAACAGAAAACAGCCAGAAATTCATGCCAAGTTCAAAGGAGGATGTGGAACTAGGAATGTCATTGCGTATGCCAAACGGATCTTGGCTGAAAGCAGAGGATATCAGAAGGATGTTTACCTGTGCTTTATTAACTACGCAAAGGCTTTCAACAGTGTGGAACATGACAAGCTATGGATAACATTTCAAAGAATGGGCATCCCGGGATAAATAGCTGGGCTCCTGAAGAAACTGTACAGGCAGTCATTTGAACAGAACAAGATGTGCTCCAGGGTTGTATTCTTTCAACATATGTATTCAATATGTGTGTTGAGCAAACAATCTCAGAAGCTGGATTATATAAAGAGGAGCATCAGAATTGGAGGACGACTCATCAACAACCTGTGATATGCAAATGATGCAAACTTCCTTTTTTTTTTCCCACAGATCCTCTACTTTTACAAGTATGATGTCCGTATCAAGGAATTGGTCCTTCCTTAGAACTTTTTTTTTTTTTTACAATTATATTCATTTATTTGGGAAATTGACTACCTGTAAAGTCACAAGGAATGAGCACATTGTTGCAAAGGTGGGGAGGGAAGAGTATTTAAGGAAGATGATAAAGGGCATAGGGCATACACAAAACTTATGTTTCTCCTTCTCTAGCCCTCCCCAGAACAAAGCCACATTTCCCAACTCAAACTGCCTCCTTTCTACTCCACTCTTTTGATCAAGATTTCTTTTAAAGAAACACATTTTTAAATGAACTTTGGTATGAAAGGATTATACCATGTCTATATAAGACAATTTCGGAATCCATTCTGCTTACATGAGTATTCCCAAAAATTCATGTAGAGTAAGAGGACTATATTAAA
Organism: Chrysochloris asiatica; assembly: GCF_000296735.1. NCBI lineage: Eukaryota > Metazoa > Chordata > Mammalia > Afrosoricida > Chrysochloridae > Chrysochloris > Chrysochloris asiatica. The sequence goes on along the minus strand of NW_006408521.1, from coordinate 3,622,602 downwards.
CCTCTTGGCAAGATTCTTGGCCAAACCAAGAGACAAACCCAGCAGAAGACACCCTCAGGCAACAATCTGGTAATGACAAATTACTCTTAATAAACTGCAGGATCACAGAGCTGGGCAAATAGGTGTTAAGGTTCTTCTGCCCTTGGTTCCATTAACCCAGATGTGTGCCAACTCAGAATTTACAGTTGTGGAAGCAATGAGGCTACACATACTGAAAGACAATACACATACAAATAAGAAACCACGTTTCTTTTAGAATTGAAAGATACAATTATTTCTCAGTTCTTTTGGTCAATGACAAAATGAAAAGCCATCAGAGTACTATAGCTGTATCCTAGTGTGCTGTTTCCAACCTAGCAGAAGAATGTTAAAAGGACACAAAAATGACAGATTAGAAAATGTACTGATGGCCATTTGATTCAGCCGAGACAAGGGCCGGTCCTGTCCAGATGAGCAAGAATTTCTCCATAACCTACAGAGTTTGCTCTATGCATATTTAATAGTCTGTTTGCAATCACCTTAATTGTTAGGACATGCAACTATTAGGAGGTTTGTGGGATTTGGTAACATCAGTGTGGTTGAAGACAAACAGCATCACAGAAATTATGCGTTTAAGCTGTCTGTGAAATCTCGTATAGCTCATCAGCTTGTTTCTCTTGGTTTATGGAAGAGGTTGTTGTTGTTGGTAAGTGCCATCGAGTCGATTCCTGCCCATAACAACCCTGTATAGGGTTCCCAAGGAGCAACGGGTGAGCTTGAAATACTGATTTTGCAGTTCAAACGACTTTGCAGTGTGACGCATTAGCCCACAGCGCCACACCAGGACTCCATGGAAGAGGTTGTTGTTGTTGTTGCTAAGTGCCATCAAGTCGGTTCCGACCCATAGCGACTCTGCATAGGGTTTCCGAGGAGCAGCTGGTGAGCTTAAGCCACTGGCCTTGTAGTTCAAAGGTTTTGCAGTCTGGCGCATTAACCCAAAGTGCCACACAACAAAATGACAGAAGAAACATTCAATAGACTCACAAGAAATGTCACCATTGACCCTACTAATATCAGCAAGGGACTCACCAGGAGCCCCCCGTCACAACAGCAGCAGCAGCGGCACTCTGGAATGCTCTTCCTGGACAGCTCGGGTCATGGTGGTGGTGGTTATGTGCTGTGGAGTCGGTTCCAACTCATAGCGACCCTGTATAGGGTTTCCAAGGCTGTAAATCTTTACAGGAGCAGAAAAGCCTCATCTTTCTCCCATGGCATGGCAAGAGGCAAATACAATATATACCGAGTTCCCTTGTTGGTCCATAAAATACAAACAGGATTTTCTAGGAGGCTAGCCATTTCTCAGACTGTCTTGCCAAAGCAGGTTTTTTTTTTAAAAACACACCTGATTTAATTCACCTTCTAGAACATAAAATGTCTGCCATAACAAGGCATTGCCCACAAATGAACTGAATCCAAATCATTAGCTTAGGGCATTTGGTAAGTGTCATCAAGTCAGTCTTGGTGGGTTTAGGTTAATAATGAAAAATCAATAGGGGCTTTAGTGGACCACACACATTCCATAAATATGCATTGGTGTGACAGCCTGTCAGTCCAGATCGCACGCATTTTTTACTATTTGGATGATGAGTGGTACTTGTGTCATTCAAATGCAGGTGTTTCTGGCTAAATTTCTTAATGAGATTCCCAGGAACTAAGGCCACCAGGGCAATGGCCAACAGCTTAAGGGCAGTTTCCCAGGAGAACAGAGCATCCAGAGAGAGTTGACAGGATGGAGCCTATCTGCACGCAGAGGAAACTGTATGAGATCAGCCCAATAAGAACAGACAGGAAGAACTGCATGATGGTAATGTTCAGAAGTGGGCACAAGAGGTTCAAGAACCAGTTTGGTGTCATGGGGAAAAGTCTCTAAAACAATAATAAGAAAAACAAGCTGTTTCTGTTCTCCTCCACCTTACTCTGCAGGAGGGCCACTTTATCAGGAAAGTAGGACACCACCAACTGTTTGCCAAAAATACTGGAGGTCAGGTAGCTGCATGTGGCACCCACTGAGGTCAACACACAACACAGCAGAAGCCCCAGCCATGGTCCAAACAAGGCAGCAGCTAAAACATTCTGTCACCATACTCCTTGATGGAGTCCAGTCTTGGCCCATGAGGTAGCAAGTACAGGGTGAAGGTGCAGCCAGAGAAGACCAGGAGGAGGCTGAGTAAGGGGCGTATCTCGATACTGCACCCTGACCCTGTGTGACCAATCAGTCCCTTCCTTGTAACTTGTCCAAATTATATGAGACAACATCTCACCATCCTTGCTCTTAAGGAGCATTCAGTCTATGCTTCTTTCAAGACAGATTTATTCTTTCTCCTGGAAGTGCATGATATATTCATTGTTCTTCACCAACATCATAATTCAAAGGCATCAATTCTTTGGTCTTCTTACTGTCAAGCCTTAGCATGCATCTGAGTCAATTGCAAATGCCATGGTCCTTGGTTCTGGTCAGGTGTGCCTTAGTCCTCAAAGAGACATCTTTGTTCTTTTACACTTAAAAGAGGTCTTTTGCAGTAAATGTGCCCAGTGCACTGCATTGTTTGATTTCTTGGCTTCTCCTTTCATGGGCATTGATTGTGGATCCAAGTAACATGAAATCCTTGACAACTTCAATATTGTCTCCATTTTTCATGATGTTGGTTATTCATCCAGTTGTGAGATTCATGGTACCTTGTTCTTTGCCAATGACTTCAATGCACCTTGAACTTCTTCCTTCAGGACCATTGGCTCTTGATCATATGCTACCTCTTGAAGTGTCTGAAAATCAACCATTCCTTTTTTGCACAGTGACTCTGTGTTTTCCTTACATCGTTTTTTGATGCTTTCTGCATCATGCAATATTTTGCCCAAAGCATCCTTCAATACCACAAGTTGAGGTTTGAATTTTTTCTTTTATTTCTCAGCTTGAGAAATGTAGAGGTTGTTCTTCACTTTTGGTTTTCTAACTCTAGGTGTCTACACATTTTGTTATAATATTTGACTGTGTCTTTTCATGTTAACCTTTGAAATTTTCTGTTCAGCTCTTGTACCTCCTCACTTCTTCCATTTGCTTTAGCATATCTACACTGGAAAGTAAGTTTCAGAGTTTCTTCTGACATCCATTTTGGTCTTTTCCGTCTTTCTTGTCATCTTAATTACCTTTTGCTTTCTTCTTGTATGATGTTCTTTATGCCATTACACAATTCTTCTTGTCTTTGGTCTTTAGTGTCCAATGCATCAAATATGTTCCTCAGATAATGTCTAAAATCAGGTGGGATATATTAAAGGTCATATTTTGTCTCTCAGGGACTTGTTTTAATTTTCTTCATCTTCAGCCTGAATTTGCATATGAGCAATTGAAAGTCTGTTCCACAGTCCACCCCTCCCCTTGTTTTGGCTGATATGGAGCTTTTCCATCAGTTCTTTCAACAGATGTAGTTGATTTGATTACTGTGTATTCCATTTGGTGAGGTCCATATGTATAGTCATCTTTTGTGCTGTTGGAAAAAGGTATTGCAGTGAACAAGTCATTGGTCTTGCAAAATTGTATCATGCGATCTCCAGCATCATTTCTATCACTAAAGTCATATTTTCCAACCACTGATCCTTCCACTTTGTTTCCAACCTTTGCATTCCAATCACCAGTTATTATCAATATATCTGGATTGCATGTTTGATCCACTTCAGACTGATGAAGTTGGTAGAATTCTTCAATTTCATCATCACTGGCTCTGTTAGTATTTCTTACTGTGGTGGTTTGTGTGTTGCTAGAATTATAGAAGCTATGCCACAGTTATTTGAAAAACCAACAGGGTCACCCACTGTGAACAGGTTTCATATGAGATTCCAGATAAATACAGACTAGAATGAAGGAGAGATGGACTACTTCCAAATATTTAGTCACTGAAAACCGTATGAATAGCAGTCAGACTCTGTCAGCACCAGATTATTGCGTACTGAATCATGATGAAGAGCACCAGAATATTTTCAGAAGACAAGCTCCTCTGACTGGAAGGCACAAACAATGTGATGGGGGAAGGGCTGCCTCCTGAAAGTAGAGTACAGTGTGATGATGCAAATGAAGTAAAGCCCCCGTGGCCTTCATTTCCTGATGGGGCACAACTCAAAATGAAAGAGACAGATGTACATGTCCATTACTATTCAGAACATAGACTGTATGAATTATGAATCTAGAAAAGTTGGAAATTGTCAAAAATGAAATAGAATTCATAAACTTTATTATCCTAGGCATTTGTGAGCTGAAATGGCCTAGTATTGTACATTTTTAATCTGACAATCACATTATTTGCTAGGCCGGGAATGACAAAATTAAAGAGAAATGATTTCCCATTCATCATCAAAAAGAACATATCAAGATCAGTCATGAAGTACAATGTTGTCTGTGATTGGATAATATCCACACAACTACAAGGAAGACCAGTTAATACCTCTATTATTCAAAGTACGCACCAAAACTCTGTTACAGGATATATGCTGAGGACCTGGGACAGGAAAATTAAATTACCAATCAGAATATGAAAATTTTAGAAAAGATGAGAACTGCCTTTTTAATTAAATGGATAGTTAGTCTCCATAATGGGTGGTTTCCGTTCAGAGGTTCAGCCCAGGTGTCTGCAGCTGGCTGCAACATTATCTAAATAAGACTTGGTAGTTGGGAGCTCATGCTTCTGGATGCAGAAATAACCTCCCTTCCTGCCACCATGTTTACAACCTTTAAGGGGTTTTGTTCTAGGACGTGTAATTGGCGCATGTCACATGGATGGGTCATTCTGCCTATTTAGTTGCTAGTACTTCTTTGGTGATGGATGTTCTATGCTGAACATCAACATGTGAAACAATGATATTCATTCCATAAATCTCTTCCCAAAATGTCCTTGTCCTGATTTACTTTGATTATCTTTTGATAGCTGGAGAAAATGATATTAGACACTTTACTTGCCTATCTAGAAAGTCTCTCATTCATATGTTCTCTATATTATTATTATTATTTTTATAAAATGGATAATTCTTTCTTTTCCTGTATAATAGAAATACAAAGTTAAAAACTAAAACAAGCTAGCACTTTTTAAATTAACTTGAGAAATCTTGGTCAGATCAGTAATTTGTTAGGTACATTTTCTATACTAAGTTAATTGTAGGTGACTGTGTTTCCAATAGTCTCACCCATACATAGATACTCATCAGTCTTTCTCCAGCTTTACATAGCAGACTCCTCATTGCTCTTCTAGACTCCATTTTTTTTCTCCCTCCTCTCCCTTGTAATTTCCATAGTTTCCTGACTCAAAGCTAATGTCACATATTTTAGTACACATTTATTTTGTATCTACTTTGGTGCTAAAGGATCAGCACTGCACTGCTAGCCACAAGGTTGGTGGTTCAAATCTGTCATCTACTCCTTGGAAACCCTATGCAGGGTCACTATGAGTCAAAACGGACTGGACAATACTTCATAATAGCAACAAGTTCCACTTATAAAACCACTCAAAAATTTAATGTCTTTTTTCATGATCTCATGGATGGCATAGATTGTTTTCTACTGCTTTTGTGAGATGCACTCCTGTAGCTACTTTCAGCTGCCAGGAAGTTTTGAAAGCTAGCATCTTCCTCTATACACAATCTTTCATTCTGAGCTTCTTCATAACATGCTGGTCCCAAAAGGAGGCAACAGTAGAAGAGCTACAAGGCCTTGTGAGTGTGGGTTCTGTTTGAAAGCATAGTCCTCCATTAGAACTACAAGATGTTGGGAGAAAAAGGCACAGATAGTAGACAGTCAAAGCTTTCATATATATTAAAGTTACCTCTTTCTTGATTCAACATTTACTTAATTGCTGCAATTATTAAGCGTCCTTCAGAGCTCTAACAAAGTTGAGTCTACCAACCTCTGGATTCTTTCACAATCTTGTGGGAACTTGGGAGACGGGTACTATTCATGCTGCCATCTTTCACGAAGTTTAATGTCTATTAGTTTATGTCACTGATTTCTTGGTAATTGTTTCATATCAATAAAAAATGAGGGCACCTGGCATTGTTGTTGTTATGTGCCATCGAGTTCGTTCCCACCCACAGTGACCCTGTGAAGGGTTTCCAAGGAGCTAGTGATATTGAACCACAGACCTTGCAGCTCAAACCCACTTTGCAGTCCAGATCATTAACCCACACAGCCATACCAGGATTCGGCACCTGTAGTTAGGACATATAAAATAAATTACTGAAATTTAAATGCCGTAATTTCCTAAAAATGGACACTATGGTTTGAATTGAAGTTACTGATGGTGGTGCTGGTGGTTACGTGCTGTTGAGTCGGTTCCAACTCAAAGTGACCCTGTATAAGGTTTCTGAGGCTGTACATCTTTACTGGAGCAGAAAGCCTTATATTTCTCCTGAGGAATGGCCGTTAGTTTCGAACTGCTGAACTTGAGTTTAACAGCCCTACTCATAACCATGAAGCTACCAGTGCCATAAAACCTGAAATACTATGAATTTCATTTAATCTCCTGTTTGTATCCATATCAAACAATAAATGGACATTTATTGATAAATTTAAGATTAGAATACATATCCAGTGGGCTAACGCACTGGACTGCAAGGCCAACTGTTCAAGCTTACTATCTGCTCATCAAAAATCCTATGCAGGGGTGCTATGAGTCAGAACTGACTAGACAACATTTAACAATAACTACGATTATTTCAGCTCTGCTGCAACACCATGCTCCTTCGCTATGCAGCAGTACATTCAGATTATCCTTAAAATGACAAAGCTATGACTCTTTATTTTAATTATTGTAATTTTTTAGCAAAGTTTTTAACATTTTTAAAGAGCTTCTTACTTACTTGTTTACATAGCAGTCTCCTGATTGCTCTTCTAGACTCCATTTTTTTTCTCCCTCATCTCCCTTGTAATTTCCATAGTTTCCTGTCTCAAAGCTAATGTCACATATTTTAGTACACATTTATCTAAAATTAATAATGGATTAATTTATCTAAAATGAATAAAGGTATGTAAGCCATTGGCTTTTACCTCAGAGAAGTTAAAAATGAGTACTTGAGAATTTTGCCTTATTGTAGTTTATTGTATTTTTCTAGCTACTGCTAAAGGCACTGTGAAAAATAGTGTGGATATTTATGCTTAATAAAGGAATGGGTCAGAAACACTGTAGGTCATGTTCATTATATTCTTTGTGTGAAAAATGTCATGCTGTTTATCATTTTATCTTAGGCTAATCTCCTGTACCCATCTTTCAAAAACTGTAGAAAAAATATTTTTTTCCTTTAGACTAAAGAAAGACATGGCAAAATAATATTCTTTCACTTTCTAAATTTTTTCTCTGTCTCATTTCTGTATTTATTTTTGTCTTAAAGTCTAAGTTTCCTTACTTATTATAGAGGTAATTAGTAAATTCTTCCCTGAAAATATCTTTAAAATTACTGGCATTTTAGTCTCTGATTTTGAAAATGTTGTTTTTGTATCTTATATAGTCATATTTACATTAGAACTCTGATTTAGTATTTCATTAACATGCAGATCTTCTCAAATAATTTCCCTACCTGCCTTTCTGTTATAATAGCTTCAATCACCAGATGTTGTGATGAACAATTGTGCTTTTCTAAGTTGCTAAGAAACCTTTATTCATGTGGCTAAAGGTTCCAAGGAAATAAATGTTTGACTTCCATAATCAAGGGGCACAAAGAAGAGAAAGGAATTGTCAAAATCACTTAGAAGAGCATGGTGAAAATGAGAAAAATAGTTGAAATATTTGTTGCATGTATAATTAACTCAGTAAAGGGCATGAGTTGCTTCTATGAAATGTTTTTCATTTTAGTGTGAAATATAAATATAAGAAAAAAATGAGAACATCATCCTAAGATATTTTCATTGAAGTTACAAATATTTACTGTTTACCTACAGTAAATATGAGAATATATTTGAGAAACTAAGTTCGCACTTCTTAGACAAAGAACGCCTATGTAACATTGTCACTGTTTTGATATAAACTCAATAATTAATTCAAGCTGGTTTAAAACTCCTTAGTCATATGTCAGGTATCTAAATTATTCCCTTCCATATTATGTTTTAGAATAATGTTGATGTTAGTTGCTGAGTTGATTTCTATCATGGCAACCCCATATGTTACCGAGTAGAACTGCTCTGTGAAGAAGGTGTTATCTTTTGTGGTATCTCTGAATGAGTTTGAGCTGCCAAGCTTAAGTTTAGCAGTTGAGTCCAAACTTTTACCTTAGACCTAGGCAAACTAAATACATATATTTTTAAGTACTTGTATAATTTAATTCTAATCAAATCCTAGTTGAGGATCTTACACCAACAATTAATTACAATAAAATGAAACGTGTACTGTATAATGACACCAGCAGGTATAGATTTTGAAGCAGAATCAAAAGATCAGAATTAACATTGCCTAAAGTGCTACAAATGGAGCCAGGAAAAGCTTCAGAGAAAAGATGAGAGAAAATTCAAAGTACAAACTATGATTAAAGATCATAAAGTTCAGTTTTATAATCTCTGGTCATGAGAAATGGAACACTGGCTCTTTCATATCAATAGCTGATTCTCTCCTTTGAGGCGAGGAATTGAGAAATACACCCGCATTACATCAGTAAGTTCAGCATTATAATTGTCATAAAATACATAATTCATTATCAGAATCCTGTTTAAAAACAGACACAGCAATTTGAGTGGACACTGCTTTGCCCTTTTGCATGAATCTACTCTTAAGATGAAATGTAATGTAAAAATTAGTGAACAAGATTAGATATTGTCCTGATATTATAATTTTGTATAACATACACAACCTGTGCATTTTGTCTTCTATTTTTACAACTATTTAACAATAGAAGACTGACCATTTATCATAAATGAAAAACGGAATCAGATGGTTTTTATATGAAGACATTACAAACGATGAACTAATATTTTGAAATTCAAATTATTCATTTCCTATCAATTCAACAGTATTTATTGAATTGGATTGAATTCTTTTCATCTGCTTATTCTCATCTCACAGGCTACTATTTTCAAATAAGTTCCATTTCTTGGAACGAAAAATAGAAGCAGCATTGTTGCTGTTAGCTGCCATCAATTTGGAACCAACACAAAGTAACCTTATTCACAGCACAAAGAAACACTGTCTGGTAATGGGCCAACCTCGCAATTGTTGCTATGTTTTAGCCCATTGCTGCTGCCACTGTGCCAGTCCATCTTGTTAGGGGTCTTCTTTTTTCTGCTGACCCTTTACTTTACCAAGCAGATGTCCTTCTGCAGGGAATGGTCCTTCTTTATAATATGTCCAAAGTATGAGAGATGAAATCTGGTCATCCTGGCTTCTAAGGAGCATTCTGGTTGTACTTCTTCCAATACAGATTTATTTGTTCTTTTGGCAAACATTCTGGCTGTACCTCATCCAAGAAAGATTGTTTTCTTTTCTGGCAGTTCATGGTACTTTTAATATTCTTCTACAACACCATAACTCAAATTCCTCAATTCTTCTGTGACCTCCCTTATTCATTGTCCAACTTTCACATGTGGATGAGGCTATGAAAAATACCATGGCTTGGGTCAGGCTCATCTTAGTCCTCAAATTGACATCTTTGCTCTTGAACACTTCCAAAAGGTCTTGTGTAGCAGATTTGCCTAATGTATTGCATTGATTTATTTGAGTTATGTGTCTCTCTATTATTGATAGTCCTGGTGTGGCGCAGTGGGTTAATGCATCAGACCAAAGAGCTGTTTGAACTGCAAGATTGGTGGTTCAAGCTCACCAGCTGCTCCTAGGAAACCCTAGAGAGGGCATATATGGATTAGCGCCAACTAGACAACAGTTAACAACAACAACAACAATTACGTAACCAGTAATATGCAGATAACAATTGTGTGAATTTATTCTGTTATTATAGTCTGAACATTAAGATTAGAAAGTGTTTAGCTATTTTTTGCAATGAAGTTAGATGACTCTACTTCAGTCAAGGAAGTTTTGATATGGTGTGCGGATTAATGTGATGAACTGCAAGGTTGGTTTGAACCACAAGGTAGGTGGTTCAAGCTCACCTGCTGCTCCTTGGAAACCCTATATAGGGTCACTATGAGTCAGAATCAACTTGAAGGCACTTAACAACAACAACAAGTTAAGACTTTATTTCTCTTGGATCCATCATCAAAACTCATGGAAGTTGCAGTCAAGAAATCAAACAACTTATTGCATGAGACAAATGGGCTGCAGAAGATTCTTTAAAGGGCTAAAGAATAATTATGTCAGTTTGAGAACTAAAGTAAGTCTGACTGAAGCCATAGTATTTGCTAATGCCTCATACACATGTGAAATTTGGACAATGAATAAGGAAACCTACAGAAAAATTAATGCATTCAAGTTATGGTGTTGGAGGATAATTCTAAAAGTACCATGAACTTCCAGACATGCAAATAAATATGCCTCAGAAGAAGTACATCTAGAATGTTGCTTAGAAGCCAGATGGTGAAACTTCATCTCTCATACTTCTGACATGTTATCAGGAGGGACTAGTCCCTGGAGAAAGATATCATGCTTGGAAAAGTGGAGGGTCAGTGAAAAATAGGGAGATCCCCAGCAATGGGTTCAAATGTAACGACTGTGAGGTTGGCACACGACTTGTCAGTGGTTTATTCTGTTGTGCATAGGGTTGCTGAGTCAGTACCAACTTGATGACACCTAACAACAACAATTTAAATTAGAGTGATCTGTTTTAATATTTACCAAAATCATGAGTTTCATAAAGAAATATACTCCCTGGAATTCAGCTGGTCTTACAGTAGAATGAAGAACCAGTTCCATAAAAATAAGTGTTATGACATTTATTCAGTTAAAATAGACTGCCAGAACACATAGATTATTGTTGTTAAGTGCCATAGAGGTGGTTCTTCCTCACAGTGTCCCCATACAGGGTTTCTGAGGGGCCACTGGTAGATCTGAACCATTGACTTTTCTGTTCAAAGTGACAACTGCATTCACGTTCTTATCTTATAATGCCACACAAGTACAATATTATTTAAACACATGAAGTACAGTATTATTAGAACAAATTAAGGACTTCCTAAATATATTTTAAAAACTGAAAACATCTTTATGTATATGATCTAGAATAGTTGATGGTTCCATCTGTTGAAAAACTTCAAACCAATAAATAAAAAATACCTTTTTTATATACAAAATGTTTAATATTTCAAAAAGTTTTTGTTTAACTGAAACTGAGTACTACAATGCCAATTTATCAACCAGAACCTAAGTCCTGATTCATTGTATAGACTTAAGGAACCAGGATAGTCTTTCAATGATTCATTTGTTCCATTTCTAAAACCTGGTTGTAGAATGATTATTAATTGTGGAATCTGCTACACTTCTGCACAGGATTTGTACATATGAAAGAATAAGATGCCATCATTATTTATGTTCTCATACGATGCTCTGAAAATATATGTATGTGGCATAATTTCAACTTCTTTATTCAGTTCTTGGAAATCATTGGTGTTGACATAAGAATAAGGAAATTATTTTCTACCTGTAACCATAATCTTGGAAACAACAAAGTAAATCTTGAAATAGATAAAATAAGCTCTCAGGCTCCAGATTATACACCTATTGTGCCTGTTTCCTTTTCTGCTTCCCATGAGACCCTCCCAGTCAGTCTCAGTGCCTTCTGTCTTTTGTTACATTTTCACTCCTTCTATTCCTCCAGTATTGCACAATATGAAAGCATCCTTATATAACATTTCCTCTCAACAGGTTTAAGTTTTCTTAGCTTCTTCAGAGCAAAATTTTTATGTTTTAATCACAAAAGTCAGCCCAGTAACTAGAATTTAATGAAAGATTTGTCAACATTTATTAAAATGCTATGGTAGTGGCACATTTTACCTGGTATTATAGTCTTAACGGAAGTGCATGAAGCTTCTGCCATTAAAACAGCATCAAATACAACTCATCTTGACTCAAAAATGAAACCATTTCTATTAGACTTCTAAGGTAAAAATCATACAAAGCAATTGTAATTAATATTGTAACTGTATTTTAACATGCATTTGCATGTTGTTGATGTAAACATATCATCACCTCCTCTTCCTCAGAAGATTCTTGCAAACTATTATGAGTAGGTATCCTTGGAGTTTCACTTACTTTCATATATATAGCAAGAGTAATGATGTGGTTACTTAGTAAAAGGAAAACAATATTAACAAGAATCCCAATTTAGAATTTTCTGAGAAAGGAAGAATTTCAATCATCATTTCATTAGTATGTCATATCACCTGTTTTATAGAATACAATGCAAAATCCATGTGATTTTTTTCACCTAATTAATTTTTAAATAAACATTTCAGTGTCACAAACATACTGACATTTAATCTATTTGCCTTTTCTCTAGTTTGTCTTTATCATTTTGTTGAGCACATAATTCAAATGTTAAGAACTATAAATTTTGCAAGAACATTTGTAAGGTGCATACAATATTTCCCTCAATCATTTCCACAAATTTACAAAAATGCACCAGAGAACTTGTTTTATAGTCTTAAATCATATCAACTAAAGGACACACCTGTGTCTTTTCACCTGTGTGAATTGAAAGTGACTAGAGGATACGTATGGGAGCCTCTGAGTGGGTGAAAAGGTTGAAAGTTCAAGTTCACTCAAAAGCATTTCAGAAGAAAGGGCTGGTTAAATGCTTCTGAAAATCATTGTCTATCAAAAACCTAATGGAGAGAATTAAGAAACGCCTGTCCGAAGCCATAGTATTTCAGTAACTTCATATGCATGTGAAAGCTGGACAGTGCATAAGGAAGACCACAGAAGAACTGGTGATTTGAGTTATGGTGTTGGAGGAGAATAATGAAAGTGCCATGGGCTGCTAAAAGAACAAACAGATCTGTGTTGGAAGAAGTGCAGCCAGAGTGCTCCTTGGAGGCTAGGATGGCCAGACTTCATCTCTCATACTTCGGACATATTGTCAGGAGGGACCAGTCACTTGAGAGGGCTATCATGTTTAGTAATGTGGAGGGTCAGAGAAAAAGAGGAAGATCCAGCGAGATGGATTGGCAAAATGGCAGCATCAACAGGCTCAAGCATGGCAACTATTGTGAAGCTGCCCCAGAACTGGGCAGTATTTCGTTCTGTTGTGCATAAGGTCACTATGAGTCCATACTGGCTCGATGGCACTTAACAACAACAACAATCAAAGACAAAATATTTAGGAAGCATCAAAAAAAGATTGAAGGAATACACAGAGTCCTGTACCAAAATAATTGATTGACCATCAACCATTTCAGGAGCTAGCATACGATCAAGAGCCAATATATTGAAGGAAGAAGTTTAAGCTGCACAGAAGACATTAGTGAAGAACAAGATTCCAGGAATAGACAGAATATTAATTGAAATGTATCAACAAACTGATGCAGTGCTGGAAGCCAACAATCATGGAATTGCATCGGATGGATTTTGGCTGAAAGCGGAGAATATTAAAAAGATGTTTCTTTGCGTTTTATTAACTATGCAAAGGCTGTGTGAATCATAACAAACTATAGTTCAAGAAACCAAACGACATATTGTATTGGTCAAATTTGTTGCAAAATACATCTCTAAAGTGATAAAGAAAAAAGAAAGATGTAACTTTGAGGACTAAAGTGCTCATTATCCAAGTCATGGTGTTTTAGATTTATATATATATATATGAAAGCTGGGCAAGGAATAGGGAAAGACCAGAGACGAATTGATGCTTATGTGTTATGGTATTGGTGATGAATATTGAATATATCATATATTGCCAGAAGAACAAATAAGTCTGTCTTGAGAAAAGTACAGCCAGAATCCTCCTTAGATTTGAGAATGGTGAGATTTCCTCTCATGTACTCTGGGCATGCTATCTGCAGGGACAAGTCCCCGGAAAAGAACCTCATGCTTGGTGAAGTAGAGAGCCAACGAAAAAGAGGAGGACCCTCAGTGAGATAGATTGACACAAGGAATGCAACACTGGATTCAACCGTAACAATGATTCTGAGAAGGGCACAGAAATAGGCACTGTTTCTTTCTGTTGTTCAGAGGGTCACTATGAGATGGAGCTTACTGGAAGGTACCTAACACAACAATGCAGAAAGTATACTTTCAAAAGATATGAATTCTAGCTCCTAACCTACTGTTTGCTTTCTTTGGGCCTGTGAGTAGAAGTCTCAATTTCCCTATCTGTAATTTATCTATAATATGACCATGTGACAAGGTTATTAGACTAAAAACATTTCATCAGAAAGTGCTATTAAAATGATTTAACAAACAAACAAACAAACAAACAAAACCTAATGGAGTACACTTCCACTTTGACACACACAGGCATCCTTCAGAACCACAACTAACCAAAAATAAGAACAATTTGGCTGAGTAATGGTTAGACCTATTAGCAATGCTGCCATTTTTGTTAGCTGTCCTAGACTTGGTTCCAACTCATAGTGACTCTGTGCACAACAGAACAAAATACTGCCTGGTCCTGTCCCATCCTCACAATCTGAAACCATTGTTGCAGCCACTATGTTTGTTATTCCATCTCCTAGGAGTCTTCCTCTTCCCTGCTAAGCCTCTAATTTACCAAGTATGGGGTCCTTATCCAGGGGCTGGTCCTTCCTGATAACATGTCCAAAGTATATGAAGCTAAGTTCGCTATTCTGGCTTCCAAGGAGCATTCTGAATATACTTCTTCTAAGACGGATTTTTTTCATTTTTCAGGCAGTCTATGATATAAGCATATTCAGTATTCTTCACCAATAGCATAATTTGAATATATCAATTCTTCTCTAGTACTCTTGATTCATTGTCCAGCTTTAGGATGCATATGAAATGATTTAAAAGACCACTACTTGGATCTGATATATCCTACTCCTCAAAGTTACAGCTTTGCTTTTTAACACTTTTAAAGAGGACTTTTGCAGCAGATTTGCCCAATGAAATAAAGTAATAATTTAAAAAAATACAGAATATATTCTTTAAAGTCTTACTGTTCAGCCAATATTAAAAATACAACATGTCTATTGCCTGCTGCCTTTATAATGAAAAGCATTCCTTTTCAAAGGTGTTAATGATAGAAAAAGTATGATAACTTAGTAAACTTGTAGTGACTGAAGTGATTAAAAGATGCTTCAGATATGTATCTGCAGTCACTTACAGGATGTGTGTGTCCATTTGTCTATCTCTATTTTTAAAAATGGTGTATACAACAATATTTTCTGAGACTATCAATTTACTTTAGACAAAGTCACTTTCCAACTTGAATCAACCAATACTGGAATAAACGAAGGCATCCAATTAAAATTTTTACGTTTGATTTCCTCACCAGATTATGAGTTACATTGTGGGGTAGGGATAAAAGAATGAGCAGAAGATTTGGTAAATTTGATTATGAGGCTCTAGGAAATTAAATAGGGTAAGACAAATAAAAATCTGGGTTGGTGCAAATTCCTAATGACCCACAAATTCCTTTATACCCGATGTCTTTTATTACCTGTGAAAGTTCAGGACCAATTGAAAACAAAGAAGCATTTTGCTAAACTTCTTCTCCAGTGATATAATAAGTGCTATAAAACTTCAAGATGGTATTGCAATTCTCTTTAAGTCACACAGTCTTGAATTGTAAGTGAAAATGCTTTCAAGTGCTTTACTCCATTACTGTAGCAGACGTCAGTTTGTCTAGCCACATTTTTAATTAAAATTGTAATTACAGTTGTTGTTGTTGTGTTGTTAGGTGCCATTAAGTCGGTAACCACCCATAGTGGCCTTATGCACAGCAGAACAAAACACTGCCCAATCCTGGGCCAACCTCACAACTGTTGCCACACTTGAGTCCATCAATGCTGCCACTTGGCCAATCCATCTTGCTGGGGGTCTTCCTCTTTTTCTCTGACCCTCCACCTTACCAAACATGATATCTTTCTCCAGCAACGAATGAAGTACTTGATCCTTCCTTATTAAATAACGATTATATACTTTAGACAAGCTTATTCAAATGTCTAGAGCCCTGGTGTGGTGATGTGGGCTAAAGAGTTAGACTGCAAAGTCATTTGAACTGCAAGGTTGGTGGTTCAAGCTCACCAGCGGCTCCTTGGAAACCCTACACAGGGTCACTATGGATTGGAATGGACTCAATGGCACTTAACAACAACAACAACATGTAAATGTGTATGTGTGTAAGAGTGATGTCAGTGTGCTTGTATATTGATAGTAAGTCACTAATTCAAGGTGACCACATGCACAATGCGATCAGACGGAAAGTGTTTTCAGTAACTGATTTTTTTTTAAAAAAAACAGATCATTTTGCATAATAAAGCTCAAAAACTTTCTTCCAGTTGTCTTAGTGTTGAAGCTCTGTAGAAATTGGTTCAACATTATAACAACAGTCAAGCCTCCACTAATAGGTAGTCCATATGTGGCATTGTGGGTTACTTCGCTGGACTGCAAAGTCGCTTTGAACAGCAAGGTCAGAATTTACTTTATGACACTTAAACAACTCTTTTGAGGTACTTTAGACAGCTATTGCCTATTGAGTAATCACTGCACATTGTGAGACAGATAAATAAATTACTGATGCCGTTTTTTTTACTCATCATGATTTGCAACTCTAACTCTCCAATCCAACCTCCTTCTTTTCTCTCCCCTTCTTTACATTTTAACTCAATTTTTGTTTTGCTTTCAGTACATTTTTTATTTAGCATTAAATCTAAAATTCTGGAACCAGATGAGTTGAAGAGACTTGGGATAAATAGTATCAAATAAAGAATATATTTGTTTTTAAATCTTTGGAAAGTGTCAGTTTTTAAATCGCTAAAAACATTCTTTTTCCTTTAAATTTCAAGACCAATAAACAACAGTGAGCACTTTGAGAGCATTGAAATTCAAGTAGGAAATAAACATAATGCAGCGAAAAAATGTAAACCTTAGAATCAGCTATGGTTTGGGTTTTGACATTATTACTACTGCTTTACATTTGAAATCCTCTTTGTCTAATGAAAAGTCATGCATTCATTCAATAAAACATTTATTGTCCTGATGTGGTGCTATGGCATAAGGTCAGTGGTTCAAACCCAGCAGCCAATCCTTGGAAAATCAATACAAGGTCAGCATGAGTCAGAACCAACTTGAAGGCACTTAAAAAGAAAACAATGATGGGAAAGGAATTACTAAGTAATGAGCTAATTATATAACTTATATGTTGTTGCTGTTGTTAAGTGCTGTTGAGTCAATTTCAACCCACAGTGATCCTCTATAGGATTTCCAAGAAGCAATCGGTGAGTTTTAACTGCCAACCTTATGGTTAGCAGTCCAGTGTTTACCCTACAGTGCCATACCAGGAATTCTTCCATCAAATGTTGCTGATGTGGAGTGCGGTCTAGTTGGTTCTGACACATAGTTGCCCCTTATAGGGTTTCCAAGGAGCAACTGGTGGGTTTGAACTGCTGATGTTGTGGTTAGCAGTCCATTGCTTAGCCTGTAGTGCCACAGCAGGAACCCATATAGTTCATTTGAAACAAAAAATTTCAAACTGTTTTTAAATTAGTAGAGGAGAAATATTATCAAATTGAAAGAGAAGCCCCCATCACACAGTGCTTAAAGCACTTGACTGCTAAGTGACAGGTCAGTTGTTCCCCAAAGATATATTCCTCACGGTTAGGGTTTCGGCCAGTAGGTGATCTCTAGAACATTACTGTCATCTTGCTTCTGTCACTCCCAAATGTCTTTCAATCTGTTTAGATCAATTAAAGTTGTGATTATAATGATCACATTAAGTATAATTACAGCTGTTTTTCTATTGCCACAAAAATGTTGCATAACAACTCAAAATTTTACTAGCATACACTAATAAATCTTTATTTGGCTGAAGGATCTGTAGGCTATGGGGGTGGGTGGACTTCCTTGTTTGTTCATGTATCTACAGTCAGTTACAGGCCAATTTCGCTC
Organism: Chrysochloris asiatica; assembly: GCF_000296735.1. NCBI lineage: Eukaryota > Metazoa > Chordata > Mammalia > Afrosoricida > Chrysochloridae > Chrysochloris > Chrysochloris asiatica. Next base: position 3,604,591 of record NW_006408521.1, on the reverse strand, counting down.
TTCTGACACCCTCATAAGAAAAGAAAATGAACTGAAAGTACGTGGTTGTCTTTGGTCTATAGCACTTCTCATACCCTGTGGAGCAAAAGTTGTGAAGTCCCTTAGTTTCTGGGATGGAAAATATTTTTGTTCAAGATCTGGATGTTCTCTGCTTCTCAATTCATTTTTCTCCAAATCTCCTTCATCTTCCCTCTGGAAGGGAATTCCTTTATCATCATTTCTGGACAGGTTATTAGCAAATATGTTCATAAACATGCATGAGGAGCTACAAATTTTTATAAATTTCAAACAGTATTAGTATCTTTCAGTGCACTCTGATGGTGTTTTGATAGTCTTACAGTCTAAAAAATTCAGGGGATTTCAAGATAAATTTTATCTCATTTAATTCACAATTCTCTAAACTTAATCACTACTTAATTTGGTATGGTAGTCTGCCATTAGACAACATCTTTAATATCCCAAGAAGCTCTTTTGTATAGGGGGAAGCTTCTATCTGACATCTTTTTAATTCTTTCAGAGGTGAAAATGTGTCACATTCTATTGTTAGCCTGAAACCACGCCTTAATTTGCGAATATATTACTGTTTTTGTTGTTAAGTACTGTGGAGTCGGTTCTGACTCATAGTGACCCTGCACAGGGTTTCCGAGGCTGTAAATCTTTACGGGAACAGAAAGCCTCAATCTTTCTCCCGTGGAACAGCTGGTAGTTTCGAACTGCTGACCTTAAGGTTAGCAGCCCGATTC
>NW_006408521.1:3575702-3579979 GCF_000296735.1 Chrysochloris asiatica | reverse complement strand
GGATATACCCTTTGGTTGGTTGATGATGCATGGAGGGGATTGGAACCATGGCAATGAGATGATATACGATGGAAAGAATTTAAAACTAAAGTTCTCTCATGTAAACTACCATAGAATTCACAATAAAACATCAAAAAAAAAACAACAAAAAAATCATAATGGTTGCATATAAGCTTATCCTATTGGATACATGTATACAATAAGATTCAGGAATCCTTGCTTGTTTTGTAATTATAAAATAAGTATTGATGAAGACTATCAATCATTTATATAAGCTTAAGTTTTCCCAGTTACCTATAAAGAGAAAATTTCACAAAGTAATTATACAATGCATTTATTTGAAATAAGCAAAGAGAATCTTGGGGTACTTATTCATGCTTATTGAAGTCTAGAGTGATTATTTTGCAAAATATGCAATTCCCTCTTCTATTTCACATGTGTAGTTCCTGTTTTACATAAGAATTCATTCACTTTGATTTTCATTTCTCAACATATATATTTTTAATTGTTACCAAGAGTATTTATGAAAGTAATATAAAGAACCAAACAGTTCTTAAACTACTGGTCAGGAAAAAAAAAATATATATATGAATACAATTTCTCTTTCCCTAGGCCTTTCCTGTATAATATGTTTATCTTGTTACTTCTTGAGTTTCATATTGAGACAGTGTTTATTCACTTTTCACTATAGAATATGCTGATTCATCATTTTCACACTCACATACATTTTCAGCACCTCACACAAAGTTGTCTAATTTTTTGTTGTTGTCAGCTGAGTTTTGAGTATTCACATTATTGTGACTGGTGGTAGTGGTGGTTGTGAGCCACTGAGTCAGTTCCAACACACAGTGACCCTGTATATGGTTTCAAGGCTGTAAAGCTTTACAGGAGAAAAAAGCCTCATCCTTCTCTACTGGAGCACCTGGTAGACCTGGTGGCTAGCAGCCAGCTTATAATTCACTACATTACCAAGGCTCCTTTAGTGTGACTAAGTAGAAATTATTTACAGCTTAACAGTATGCTGATTCTTTTACTTTCCTTCAAAAGTTTTTGGTTTTCATACTAAAAGGGAAAAAAATAATTCTTTCTCAGTTATGGGAGAAAGAATGGGAGAGGGATGGAAGGACATGGTAGATATAGGAACCTTGAGGCAGGTTAGCATGGGCTAAGAGGGAGAGAGGTAAATAGTGATATATGCTCACCTTTGGAACAATAGGGCTTTGTGATACAGGGATCGTGACATTGTCTGAATGAGTAAAAGAGGGGAAATAATGTTAAGATAATTGACTAATTTATGGATATTGGTTACCTTTGCTTATTACTACTATAATATAGACAGTTGAGTGAGATAGAAAGAAATATCAGGAAACATGATAATGGAAAGCTTGTACCCTGTCTTCAGCCTATAACTAATAAGAATATCTAAAGGGGGTTCTAGAACTTTCCCAATGAAATAGGCTTCCTGCAGAGCCTTTGTAGTGTATAGGACTTTAGGTGGAATCCTGAGCTCCATCCAAAATCTTTTGAGGTGGGACATTCCCACTAGAAAGGACAAGCAGACCACCCAGAAACAGTTAGAGGAACAGAAAATACTTCTTGAAAGAAAGAACAGCAGGAAAAATCTAAAACAAAAATGGCAGTCTGATTGGCTACTACAAGAACAAGCAAGTTGTTCACTGGGGAGCCATCAAGGCAAGCAATCAAGTCCCCTCAAGACAAAACCCCCTAAGATGGAAACTCAAAGGGAGCACATAAACAGACATGTAAGCTTGCTGGTGACTATGTTGGTCTCCTGGTGAGTGGAAGAGGGGCAAAGGCAGAAATGAAGATATAGTTAGAGGATGATCATGTTCCATAGATTCCCATCAAACTGGAGATGAGAGTGAGAAGAAGAAGGGCAACTGGTATTGTGAAACCTGGGGACTCCTGAACTCATGGACAAGGACATAGCCACAGAGGGCTAGAGCTGAGAGTGAAGTGTCCAGCTGACACGAAGTGAGGGGAGATGCACAAGAATGTCCAAACTTGTAGATAGTACCCATCTGACCTAGTGTCAATGACTTGATGATTAGAACTTGACTAGAGGAAGATTTAAAAAAAAAAAAAAATTGTTTGATAAAGGAAACAAGTGTAAATTACTACAATTTGATAAACTTGTCCTGGGCTTATGGATGTAGTAGCTCAAAATACCAACTGAGAGCGAAGGAGTCTTCACATCAAGGATCAATCCTATCCCTATCCCCTCTGTATACAGGGTCAATAGGGACGGCAACATAGACAATGGCTACTTAAAATGATTGGGCTACAAAGGCATGAAGTGACTGGCATACAAGTTTTCAAGAGGGAGTTTAGTTTCATAAGTTGTGAGAGAAGGCAGAATTCCCATGGAATAGAGCTCATCTTATCTAGATGGGTCTGGTGAAAAGAGATAGGGATAAGATTCTTATGATTCAATAATGAGTAATTGTTATCATGACTAATTGCAACTGTCACAACTGTAAAGGTAGAAGTTGTGTAACAAAAACAGGGGAGTAGTTAATCTTGCAGTCCAGAAACAGAGGACCCTAGGACCATCAAAGGAGAAGAGCATGAGCAGAATGTGGGAACCAATCCAAAGAAGCAGCAACACCAGAGATGGAGACAGAGATGAGGGCATGGAGAAATAGAGCAACTTAAGGCCCTAGACTCACAGAAAGAGAAAGGCTGTGTGCTGGTGGCCAGGAAGCAAAGCAGGCTTGCAGAATGTTGTCTGTTTAATTGTCTAAACAACCCTTTGGTTGTTTAAATGCTTATATACTCCTGAGCGTTTTTGTGCACATATACTACCCCACCTCCCCCCAAAAAAACAACAACAACAAAAACAAAGGAAATAGAAGCAAATACTATTGAATGATGATACATGGAGGAGATTATAATCATTGCAATGAAATGCTGATGTTCCGTCATGTAGCAAACTATTCCTCAATTCAAAATAAATATTAAAAAACAAAACAAAACAAAAAACAATCTACAGTATCAAATCATTGCCTAGAAGGCAAGAAGAAACGATCAATCTGAGTTCTTATAAAAAATAAAATTATAAGTTTTGGGGTTTTTCCAGAATTAATAATTATCTTTCTTTTATTACAATTTTTATGTATTTATCAAGCTGCACATATACATTAGTTATTTTGCAATTTTCCTAAACAATCTTTCAAGATATCCTTTTTTTCTCCTTCTATTGTGTTGGGTTCGTGGTTTCTTGGTGAGCACATCTCCATCTTACTTTACACTCTGATTTAGGGGAACACATTCTCCAGTAGTTTCTTGTGAAAGAACACAGTAAACAGGGTAAACAATTTTTGAAACCCGCTTTCTAATGGTACCTTCATTCCATCCTGACATTTCAATGTCAATTTTGCCAAATATGTGCTTTAAAAAACAAGAGAAAGTAGTAAGATAACACATACAGCAGATCTGCAAACTCAGTGTTCTTTAGTTAAAACTCAGGAATGCAGCATTAGTATTTGGTGGTTACATCCTCCATTGTCTGATGCTTTCTTGTACAATAAGCACAATTTGGCTTTCTGAAATATTAGACTCCAGATAAGAGACTCTGTTCCTTGGACTATGAGATTTACAAGTTACATGATTTGCGAACATTGACCTTTTTTCTAATGTAAGCGTAGCAAAGATGCAATGCCATTTTGGTGGTTGTGTGCCATGGAGTCGATTCCAACTCATAGTGACCCTATAAGGGCATCCGAGGCTGTAAATCTTTATGGGAACAAAAAGCTTCATCTTTCTATCGCAAAACTACTGGTAGTTTTGAACTGCTGACCTTGAGATTAGCAGTCCAATTTGTAAACACTGCACTACCAGAACTCCTTTGTTGTTGTTGTTGTTGTTGTTGTTAAGTGCCATCGAGTTGGTTCGGACCCGTTGTGACCCTGTATAAGGTTTCCAAGGAGCAGCTGGTGAGCTTGAACTGCTGACCTATGGTTCAAACTGACAGTGCAGTCCAGCGCATTAGCCCACAGCGCTCCTTTAGCAAGGTAGAAATAAGACACAATAAGGAGCCTAGGACTCCCGCCCTCCGCGCTTCCCTCCCTACTCCCGTGTCCAGGTCACTGACCTCTAGCTGATTAGGACATAGCAGTTTGTATGGAGGTTTACAGAGAGTCAGGTTCTCAGCTGAGCAGCGTGTCTAGAACTGAACAAGTCCTAGAACTCATCAATCCTTACAGTTTTGTTATCATCACTGAGCAAAAAGGGTACCCTATACAGCGTAGTGGTTA
>NW_006408521.1:3548381-3575407 GCF_000296735.1 Chrysochloris asiatica | reverse complement strand
GACTCCATGGTACTTAACAACAACAACAACATACAAAAAAGATTTCTTCTTTTAGCAATCCTATCTAATTTCAAACTGTAACGAATAGGATGACAGTCACTGATTATGATGTACTGGTGTGGTGCTGTAGGATAAGCACTCAACTACAAGGTCAGTTTAAACCACGAAGTTGGGGATTCAAACTCACCAGTCACACTTCTGAACCATATACAGGGCCACTTTGGGTTGGAACAAGGAACTCTAGTATTGTAGTGGTTATGAGTCTGGCTGCTCACCTCAAGGTCAGCAGTTGGAAGCTACCAACTATGCCATGGAAGGAAGATGAGGCTTTCTGCTCCTGTAAAGATTTATAGCTTTGGAAACCCTGTACAAGTTTGCTATCATCCGGAACACACTCCATGGTACAGCACCACCCGCCACCACCACCGTGGGTAAGGACCGACTCAACAGTTCTTAACAACAACAATAGCTGGTGGCTAGTTAGAAATATCTGATGACCACTCCCAAAGGAAAGCTCATGTTCTCCTGAGGCAGATGAGAATGGCCACATGTAAGAAAAGTCAAGGAGGCACATACTGGCCAGTTTGCATTTTTTATAGCTCTGCTTACATTCATAGCTGTGGCACGGGAAGTGAGCAAGGCTAATTCACACCCGCTGCATCACTCTCAAATATCCCCCCGGGACCTCTATCAATTCTGAGCAAGAAAGAGTGAGTCTAATGTCTTTCTCAGCTTTATTTCCTAGGATCTACCATTCACAGTAAGGAGCTCTGGTAGCGTAGTTGTTACTAATCGGGCTGTGAATCACAAGATCAACAGTTCGAAACTACCAGCTGCTCCGCAGGAGAAAGATGAAGCTTTCTGCTCCCGTAAAGATTTATAGCCTTGGAAACCCTGTTCAGGGTCGCTATGGGTCGGAAACGACTCGATGGCACTTAACAACAACAACAACAACCATTCACAGTTTCATTAGCAGGTACCACAAAACATCCAGACATTCCATAAGCAGATGGATGCTGTTAGGAACCATGTAATGACTAATGGTTCTTCCTCAGCAGTTGTAACTTACTGCCAGATACAATATGAGGAATCACGTAGTATGAGGTGAACTAGATAGCATTTGTCCTATAGGAATTCAATTACTGAGAGGTCATCTTCTTTTAAAAACAAGATTTCTTATGATCAGAAATATTGATACTTGGACCCAAAATGAATTTGTTATACAAGATTGTTGTAGGATGTTTAGCAGTATTTCTGACCTCTTCTTGTTGTTAAGTGCCATCAAGTTGGTACTGACCCATAGCAACCGTATGTACAGCAGAACAAAACACTGCCTGATCATGGGCCAACCTCACTATTGTTGCCACGCTTGAGTCCATCAATGCTGCCACTTGGCCAATCCATCTCGTTGGGGGTCTTCCTCTTTTTCTCTGACCCTACACCTTACCAAACATGATATCCTTCTCCAGTGACTGGTCCCTCCTGACAAGATGTCCAAAGTATGAGAGATGAAGTTTGGCCATCTTGGCCTCCAAGGAGCACTCTGGCTGCACTTCTTCCAACATGGATCTATTGGTTCTTTTGGCAGCCTGTGGTACTTTCAATATTCTCCTTCAACACAATAACTCAAAAGCATCAATTCTTCTACAGTCTTCCTTATTCACTGTCCAGATTTCACATGCATATGAGGTTATTGAAAATACCATGGCTTGGGTCAGGTGCACCTTAGTCCTCAAGCTGACATCTTTACTCTTCAACACTTTAAAAAGTTCCTGTGCAGCAGATTTGCCTAATGCAATACGTCGTGTGATCTCTTGATTGCTGCTTCTGTGAGTGTTGACAGTTGATCCAAGAAGAATGAAGTCCTTGACAACTTCAATCTTCTCTGTTGATAAGAATGTTGTTTATTGGTCCAGTGGTAAGGATTTTTGTTTTCTTTATACTGAGACGTAATCCATACTGAAGGCTGTGGTCTTTGATCTTCATCAGTAAATATTTTAAGTCCTCTTCACTTTCAGCAAGCAAAGTTGTTTCATCTGCAAACCAGGTTGTTAATGAATCTTTCTCCAATCCTGATGCCACGTTTTTCTTCATAGAACCCAGCTCTCAGATTATTTGCTCAGCATACAGGTTGAATAAGTATGGTGAAAGAATACAACCTTGTAGCAAACCTTTTTAAATTTTAAAACATTCAGTGTTGCCATGTTCTGTTCGAACAACTGCTTCTTGGTCCAGGTATAGATTCCTCAATGAGCACAATTAAGTGTTCTGAAATACTTATACTTTACAATGTTGTCCATAGCTTGTCATGATCCACACAATCGAAAGCCTTTGTGTAGTCAATAAAGCACAGGTAAACATCTTTCTGATATTCTTTACTGTTAGCCAAGATCCATCGGATATCAGCAATGATATCCTTCCTTCCATGGCCTCTTCTGAATCCGGCTTAAACCTCTGGAAGTTCTCTGTCTTGATTGGTAGCAAGACCTCTTCTTACTTGATACCAATTCCCAATTGGGAGAATATACCATACAAAGTGACACAATGCATGTGCTTAGGAGGACAAAACTTCCTATAATGAGAGACAATCTTCTCAAAACTTCCTTATCATAATTCCTAAAGGTAAAACACTAATCTTAAGAAGGACCAAGGGGTTGTTTACTCACTGTCAGATTCTTAGCCCCATGGTGAAGAATTGGTCATAATTTTCTCATTTGCATCTGACCTGTGTTTAGAGACGTTAGGAAAATACCTATAAAGAAGTAGGGTAGTTGTTTAAGAGACAAGATATGTTGCAATAACGTCATATGAATGCCTGCACAACTCTTGATATTTATATTCAAATGAGGAAACCAGGATATTAAGTAAAAAATAAAGGTGTAAGTAGGGATATATAGTCTATGCATCACAGCTGTATTGTTCCTAACATTTCTCCACTCACAGATTCATGGACTAATAGACATCTCAGAACAATTACATAGGTAGGAAGAACACGTAGCTTTATTTCCAGTCTAGGACACATTTGAGAGTTCACAGGAGGTGGTATTAATATTACTTAGGATCAAAGGATGTAAATGATATTCCTGGAAACCAGTGATGGACAGCTGTCCTCAGAAGAGTAAAGAAGTTCTTCTGGCCCATTAGTGACTAGACTAGGCTGGGCTAGATGGTTGTTGCTTTTGTTAGGTTCCATCTAGTAGGTTCCAACTGATAGCTACCCTCTGCACAACAGAACAAAACACTGTCTCATCCTGCATCATCCTCACAATTATTATGTTTGAGTTCACTATTGCAGCCACTATGTCAATTCATCTCATTGGGTATCTTCCTCTTTTTCGCTGGCCCTTCACTTTGCCAAGCATGATGTCCTTCTCCATGGGCTAGTTCCTCCTGATAATTTGTCCAAAGTACATTCTCACTTCTAAGAAATATTCTGACTGTATTTCTTCTAACAACATATTTGCTTGTTTTTCTGACAGCTCATGGTACTTTCAGTATTCTTGACCAATATAATGATTCAGATGCATTAATTCTTCTCCAGTCTTCCCTATTCATTGTCTAACTTTTACATTCCTATGAGTGGATTGAAAAGACCATGGTTTGATAGATAAAGTGATGTTTTTGCTATTTAACACATTAAAGAGATATTTTGTGGCAGACTTGTACAATGCAATGCATCATTTGAATTCTTGACTACTGCTTCCAAGCGTGTTGATTGTGGGTGGGAGTAAAATGAAATCCTTGATACTTCAATCTTTTCTCCATTTATCAGCATGCTTACTATTGTCCTGTTGAGAGACTTTCTGTTTTCTCTACCTTAAATGTAATCTGTACTGAAGGCTGTAATCTTTTATCTTTATCAGTAGGTGTTTCAAGTTCTCTTCACTTTCAACAAGCAAGACTGTATCACCTGCATATTTTAGGTTTCAATTAGTCTTCCTCCAATCCTGATTATACATTTTTCTTATAGTCCAGCTTCTGGAATAAAGCACTGGACCACAAGGTCAGTTTGAATCACAAGGTAGGAAGTTCAAACTCACAAGATGCTCCTTGGAAACCCTATAAGGTCACTTTGGGATGGAACTGACTTGACAGGACTTAATAACACCAACAACACAAATTGAATTAGTATGGTGAAAGGATATAATCTTGCTCCAAATTTACACCAATCTTTCTTCCCACACTCTACTCAGCTAGGTTTCATAATTTATTGAAATAGTCACATAGAAGTCAGACACCACACTCACAGTTAAGACCTTTCCTAGCTAAGTCAACAGGTTACAATGCAGGATGAGAAAATGCTCAGAGCAAAGTTCTCTCAGAATCTCTCTTCGCTGTACCCTTAGACAGGCCTCTCTGTGCCTAGGCAATGCTATAAGGCTCTTTTAGGAGTGCTGATAAACGCTCACAGGGCACACCATTCCACCATAAGCCTCTGCTTGAAAGTACTCAGCTCTAACTTAGTAGGTCACAAACCTAACTACCCCAGTTAAGAACCTGACTGGAAGCAAGCCTCCTGTTCAAAGCCAATCAGCTTTACCTGCTCCATAGGCTGGCAAGCCAACCACTCTGATTGGTATTCTGGTTCTTGGTTCTGTTGCTGCTAATCCTTTGCCACTCTTCCAGGACCACAACTTTTTTTCCCTGGCTCAAGGAGTGTCAAGTCACAGGGGTCCAAAAGGTACACTCCACTTCTGGCTCTTCTTTGATGGTAGTGAGATCCACTTACCCACTGCTTCTGAAATGGCTCATTTGCACTCATATTAGAGTTCCAAATTTTTATAGTCACAATTAACACTTTTAACAATAATTCACAACTGAATCATATCAATCTATCATTATCTTCTCTCATCTTTTTTTACTCAGACCCATCAAGAAAAGAGTTTTCTTGGTGGGCGTTACAAAGACTAAAGTTAGAAGACATTGAATAATCCACTACATCACACTCTAAGACTTCTTTCCTGATTTTAAACCATGCAATCTACCTTTGTTCTGTTCAAATGACTGCCTCTTGATCTATGTGCATACAGGTTTCACATAAGTCCAAGTAAATGTTTGGGAATCCCATTATTTGGAATGCTATCCATAGTTTTATTTCTGACTCACACAGTGAAATTCCTTTGCATATTCAGTAACACATACATAAACATCATTCTGGTATTCTCTGCCTTCAGCAAAGATCGACCTGATGTCAGCAATGGTATTTCTTGTTCCATGTTCACTTCTGAATCTGGCCGGAATAGCTGAAGCTCCCTGTTGATGTACTGATGCAACCAGTTTTTAATGGTTTTCAACACAAAGTTACTTGAATGTGATATTAATGATATTGTTCTATAATTTCCTCATTCTGTTGTGTCACCTTTCTTAGGAATGGACATAATATGGATCTCTTCCAGTCAGTTGGCATATCGTCTTCCAAATTCCTTTTTCCAGCACTGCATCAGTTTGTTGAGACATTACAATTGTATTCTGTTAACTCCTGAAGTCATGTTTATTACCAATGCCTTCAGTGTAGTTTGAACTTATTGGTTCAAAACCATTGATTCATGATCTTGAAAAGGTTGATTGTTGACCAATTCTTTGTGATAAAAACCTTTCTTAATAAAACATATAAAAATAAGAAGCTGTTATTTCTCAACATATCCTCCATCCCGCTAACCTTTCCCCAAGGAATTATGCATTCTTTTATTTACATCACATAAAAATGTCCATTTTAGCATCCTTGAGAGACTCAAACCATGTTTCTTTTAAATATTCTTTAATTTGGGGAGCAAAAAGAAGTCTTTGAGTTTCCAGAACAAAAAGAAAGGGAAAGATCAAGGCCATAGTGCGGATGGGGTAAGCTTTCCTAATGAAATTTTCATAGAGTAGTCCTTGTTACCTTGGAAAAATGAACAGGTACATAGTCATGGTGGGGAGGAAATGCCTCAGTGCAACTTTCCTTGCCTTTTTCTCACCAAGGCAGTTTTCAGTTTTTAAAATTCTGTCATAAGCAAACCCCCAATTAATAAGGAAGACTGCCAAAGAATTGATACATTTGAATTATGGTGTTGAAGAACAACAAACAAATCTTTGTTGGAAGAAGTACAGCCAGAATGCTCCTTAGAAACCAAGATGGTAGACCTCATTTCTCTATATGCATATCATCAGGAGAGACCTGTTCCTGGGGAAGGACATCATGCTTGTTAAACTGGTGGGTCAGCACAGAAGTGGGAGACCTTCAATGGGATGGACTGGCACAGCTGCAGCAACAGTAGGCTCAAATGTAACAATGATTGTGAGGTTGTGTTTCACAGGATCGGGCAGTGTTTCACTCTAATAGGGCATAAGATCACTCTGAGTAGGAAGGGACTTGCTCTCACCTAACAACAGCAACATCAATATCCACAAACTCTTCATATTGTAACAACCAAGTCTCCAAAAGATAGCAGAACTATAATTGTACATTTACCACAGAGCCAAGTTCTAAAATAATATAAGGATATAGGATCAATTTAAGATGTTTATGTCAACCTTCCAATCAAACTTTTGTTGTCAAGGGCCATGGAATCTGTTCTGACTCATAGCGACTCTGTGTAGGGTTTCTAAGGAGGGGCTGGTGGATTTGAACTACTAACCTTGTGGTTAGGAGGTACTTTATTAATAGGGTCTATTTATTTTACTAAAGATTTTTCCAGAAGCTCTCAAACAATTCATAAATATTTTCATATGATAACAAGCTATTAAGTGCTTTCAAGTTGGTCCCAAGTCATAATGCCCCTGTTTAGTGTTTCTAAGGAGTGGCTGATGAGTTTGAACCACCCACCTTGCAGTTCAAGACAAACTTGTGGTTCAGAATACTTATCCTACAGCACCACACCAGGACTCCTTCAGTTACCGAAACAGTAATTCAATCCCATACCATTGAACAGTGATTTAATCCCATACCATTTGTATCACTATCTTGAAAGTTAGAATTATGAGGGAGAAGGTGTTGGCTCCAATTTTATTTCTAAGTGATGGAAAGGTGCGCATTAATATCCCTGACGTGAACTGCTACAAAATGTATAACAGTCAATGAATAAATTATCATGAGTTTTGAAAACTTCTTACTCAGTGTTTTCAGACATTTTCTATAATATGTTTCACACGTCCTTAAATAACTTCAAGTTTTGGTCAGTCTTCATGCTATGAAAGATATATATTTTAGATCCAAAGTTATGGCACTGATAAGTTTTCTGGCCACAGGACAGTAAACATGAAATTCTCTTTTAGTTGTTCATCATTTAAAGAAAATCTTATTTGAATTTTTTGTTTTTCCCTTTAATTTTATTGTTCTGATTTTGGTAAAATAAAAGAACTAACTTGCCCAATCCTTAGACTTGAAGTGCCTTGTATTTCAAATTACACTTTCTATTACTGTCTGTCCAATTAACCAACAGTATCCAAACAATGATTTTTACTTTTACTTTGTGGTAGGTTCAAAACTAATGTAGATGACTACTGGTGAATATAAAAATATGAATTAAAATGTCACTGAACAAGACTGTTTCTACTGCTTTAATGAGTTAAACTCCATTGCAAACGTAAGACGTCTTCATAAACTGTGAACCTGAAGCTTGTCATTGATATTGATAATGCATATACTGTGTAAGGAAATTTATAATCCAAGAATGCTAACTGTGGCGGGAGAATGTAATAATGGAATAGCTTTAGTAGCATCTTTCTTCTCCTTGGAAAACATAGCTGCATTTTATTTCCATTAATATGTAAATGAATCAAATAATCACAAATTATATCAGCTAAAACATTACAAAATATGGTCTTTTGAAGTTCTGTGATTCACTTGTTATTCTTGCTTTTAAGTGCTGTTCAGTCAGTTCTGACTCATGGAAACCCTCATTTGGGTTTCCAACTGCAAAAATAATCAGGTGTTTCAAAAGGTTTTAGATAATCAACTCTACAAGATCTATTATTACCCAAATGGTAAACTATCAAGTGTCAACTTTTCCTTTTTCTTTTTTTACTTTCCTGTCTTCAGTATTCCTAAATATGATTTTAAATGTTTCTCACCTAAGTATATTCAGCTAGGTATCAAACCTGCCTTAGAAAATTCTGTGTTTCATCTGAGGTACTCTGCCCATATTATCAACATAAGATTATTTTAATAATAAAGTTTTTATAGGAATTCCGTACCACAGAAAGGTATGGGGTGGGGGGGAGGTGATATTGCTAAAAAGACCTTCATAAAATCCTAGCAGCTAATTTCCCATACTTAGAGTCACTTATTCTTTCCTTGATATTTCCATTATATTTCTTCACATGAATATAGTGATGACAAAAATTTTCTTCTTTGCTTTTTCTTATTTAATTTAAATTATTTCTGATTTAACATAACTCTGACCTTTTATGAACCTTTGTCCCCTCTTTCTCTTATTAAAACTTGAAGGATTTTACTTGCTCTGTTACATCATCTCATTATCTTTTTCACATTTATCCATGTCCAAGAAATGTATTTCCTAAGCCATATAAAACTGAATTTACATTTTAATACAATCCATTTTACTAAAATAAAAATCTTTGAATAAAGAGCAGATTTGTCCTCATTGTCAATGTGAAGCTACAATTTACATCAGTTAGATACACTGAAGCATAATTCCTCAAAATGCTATCCATACACTTATAGAAAAGATTACCAGCTAATATGTGATTTACAAAACATAGTCTAATTTATGTTCTAAAATGACTCAGTACCAGAGAGCTCATGGGGAAATCAGCATACTATAGTCTCCCAGAATAGACTATATTTCATAGATGGCCAGAAGAGATTGAATTATAGATTTAATAGAGAATGATACATCTTGTGCTATTATTAGCATGAATTAATTTATCACAATTTTAGTTTTGTATTCAAATAAATAATTTAAAAATGAATTGGCCTGATACTAATTTAAGGGATTAAAATGAATTCTAATCCCTTAAAATAATTTATACCAGTTGGAGATGATAACATTTATTTAATTTCATTCACATGGAAATCAAATCACAGTTTTACTACATGGTGCATTTATTATGTCAATTTGATCATGATTTAAAAAAACCACATTTGTGAACAAATGACAATATAACTCAACAGAAAAAATAATCGGAATAATACATCATCCTAAAACAAACTGTGACTCAGCTTTGCTGGTTTTCCTAAAATAGGATTTGTCTTGTAAAACTGAGCCATCTTAGTTAGCAAAGAAAGGATACTCATCTATATACCTCTGCAGATCCCTGGAGATATATACCCATAGGAAACAATTCCAGAGAGATATAAACAGGCAAAAAACTATCCAAGAAAGTACACAGCTAGGTCTTTGTTGTTAGGAGCTATTGAGTTGGTTCTGACTCACAGTGACACACTTCCAGTCCTGTATTATTCTCACAATTGTTGTTTGGGCCTATTGCTGCTGTCACTGTGTTGATCCATGTTGTTGGGTAACCTCCTCTCTTTTGTTGACCTTTTACTTTATCAAGTATGGTGTCCTTGTCCTGCAACTGGTTCATCCTGATGTTGTTGTTGTTGTTAAGTGCCGTCGAGTCGGTTCCGACCCATAGCGACCCTGTACAGGGTTTCCGAGGGTGTAAATCTTTCTCCCGTGGAGCAGCTGGTAGTTTCGAACCGCTGACCTTAAGGTTCGCAGCCCGATTCGTAACCACTACGCTACCAGAGCTCCTTAGGGTTCATCCTGATAGCATGCCCAAAGTATGTGAGGCAAAGTCTCACCATCCTGGCTTCTAAGGATGATGCTGGCTGTAGTTCTTCCAAAATAGATTTGTTTAGTCTTTAAAAGAAATGTCATGTAAGATACAATAGTATTTTAAGTCCTCAAAGGCAAATAACAGCAAGTATGAACATTAATTCTGTTTACTCAACAACATCGGCAGCTGTCTTTCAGAAGATATACACTGCTTGCTATTCTTGGATCCACCATTATGGCTGTTCAGTTACCTTCTGACTCTGAAGTATATACATACTTGACTGATAAAAGTTCAGTGTTAATAGTGAGCATTTATCATCTTCTAAATCTCACGTTGTTGATAAGTGCCATCAAGTCAGTTCTGACTCATACTACCCTGTTTTGGGTTTCTGAAGGGTGACTGGTGTGTTTGAACTACTGACCTTGCGGTCAGCAGTCTAGTACTTATCCTACAGAGCTATTCCAAGAATCCAGTCTCACAGAGTACTTTAACAATTTTGTACTGAATTCTATGGTATGCCATACCAAACCCTCAGAAACAGGTTAATCTTAGGGTATGGAGGACTTATGATGCTCAGCTGAGTTCCCTTCCAAGAATTGTCAGCAGTCATAAAGAGTTATTTTACCCAAGATCAATTCCCTCCCATCCTACCTCATCCAGAGATTATTTATGCTAAGGTATAAAAGCCCATTTCCCATCCTGAGATAGGATATTTCTGAAAGGCCATTCCACATCCAAGCATCCCTATAGGATTGGATAAAGACTTTAGTTGGACTGCATCTCAATTTGACATCTCCCTGTGTGCAATTACACATTATTCATGCCACCGTTAATTTAGCACACACACTTTTAACTCAGCTTTTTTTTCCAGGGAAACCAATATAAGATTGTTGGTACTAAGAATGGTCAAAGGAAGTAAATACCAAAGTAAGATTTTGAAATTAGATCATCCACAGCCAACTGGCACTATGGACATCATCACTGTTGGAAGGTGACAACATGATGGCTTTTGTAATTCTGTGACCACACAATTGTTACAACTTAGTGATACTGAACTGGGAAAGGATAACTGAAGCAGGAAATATACTCATAGGTGCAATGTCTTAAGTAATATGGGGACTACATTAATTATGAGAACTAAGGAATTAGGTGGCATTGTTAAAGCAATGAGTACATTAGAGAAAAACAGTGAAAGGATATAGACAAGCACAAATTAAGAGTGAATTGTAAAAGTTAGAGGAACTTAATAATAGCAAAGATGTCAGTTTGAGGACTAAGGTACGCCTGACCCAAGCCATGGTGTTTCCAACAACCTCATTTGCATGCGAAAGCTGGACAGTGAATAAGGAAGACCATAGAAGAATTGATTCCTTTGAGTTATGGTGTTGGAGGAGAATACTGAAAATGCCATGTGCTGCCAAAAGAACCAATAGATCCGTTTTGGAAGATGTGCAGCTAGAGTGCTCCTTAGAGGCCAGGATGGCCAAACTTCATCTCTCATACTTTGGACATATTGTCAGGGGTGAGCAGTCACTGGAGAAGGATATCATGTTTGGTAAGGTGGATGGTTAGAGAAAAAGAGGAAGACCCCCAACGAGAAGGACTGGCCAAGTGACAGCATCGATGGACTCAAGCATGGAAACAATAGTGAGGCTGGCCTAGGATCAGGCAGTGTTTCGTTCTGCTCTCCATAGGTCACTATGGGTTGGTACCAACTCGATGGCACCTAACAACAACAATAATAGCCTAAAAAGACTCTCATCTCCCAAATTTTAAAAGGATAGAAAACACTGAAGATCAGACCTAGGAAATAATTATTATACACATTTTAAAATAAACAGAACTCCAAAAGACATTAAATCTTAACACTGGTAAATGTGTAACACCCAATGAAGGTCCTCACAGAGAAACAGTAAAAAGAACAATGTGGAATGGGAACATGTGAATCATATTAACTGAAAATCTTGAGTCCCCAAATGTTTTGGCCCTATATTGTTGTTGTTGTTAAGTGCCATCGAGTCAGTTCCAACTCATAGCAACTCTGTATAAGGTTTTCAAGGAGTGACTGGTAAGTTTGGACCACTAAACTTGTAGTTAACAGTCCAGTGCTTTTCCTACAACATCACACCTGACTCCTTTTGGGCCTATAAGATACGATGGTCCTATTATTTCCTGTTAAATTCTCTCCCTTATTCTTGAAAATTGTGCAGAAAACTCTCCCTTATAAGATAACAAACAGTAAAACCTGGTGAAAATCTGCAAAGAAAAAGATAAAATTTATACTATGAAAGAGCTACAACCAACAACCATCAGGTCAATTAGGACAGAGTAGAACAGCTACTAATGGGTTTCTGAAACCACGTATTTGTGGGAGCAGACAGTATTATCAAGTTTCTATGTTGTAGATGGTGCATTTGATCCACTGACCTTTCATTTAGCAGCCCAAGTGCTTCCCTCTGTGCCACCAGAAGC
The DNA here is from genome assembly GCF_000296735.1 of Chrysochloris asiatica. Classification (NCBI taxonomy): domain Eukaryota; kingdom Metazoa; phylum Chordata; class Mammalia; order Afrosoricida; family Chrysochloridae; genus Chrysochloris; species Chrysochloris asiatica. The sequence continues at coordinate 3,563,209 of NW_006408521.1, read as the reverse complement.
ATAGTCAATATGGTTGTTGTTGTGAATGGCTCGAGTCGGTGCCAACCCATAGCAACCCTATATAGGGTATCCAAGGAATGGCTGGTGAGCTTGAACCACCAACCTTGTGGTTCAAATGACTTTGCAGTCTAGCACATTAATCCCCAGGGCCACACCAGGACTTCAGTCAGTATGGTAGGAGCCAGGATAATCTGTATGGAAATAGGTATTGAGTGTACTGTGCCAAGGGAGAAAGAAATGTAATGTTGGATAAAATCTCGGCCTCAATTACTTAGTAATGTGCCACTGAATATGGCAAATGTGTTATTTTTCATTTTTATGAAGAAGGATAGGGCAAGTAAACTTATAGCCACAATATAATAAAATATCAATAAAGTATGTGTGAATAGCACACAAAATGATTGATAGGAACATAGAAATGCAATTAAAAGCATTGCTGTTTTAAGTCAGGTTCAGGTAAAATCAGCATGCAAACTCAAGAAATCTGACCCAAAGTCTTGTTCTTAATAACTAGGCTATAACTCTTTTTGCCTATATAACTCAAAACCAAACTAGTTGTGGTCTAGTAGATGTTGACTTCTGATAACTGCGAGGTAGCTGAGTGTCAAAGTAGATTTTCCCTAACTGTTCTTTTGAAAGCAGCAGGCTGCTAGGACTTCCTTCTAAAGTGCCAATAGGTGGTTTCAAACATCTAAACTTAAGATTAACATTCAAGTGCTGTACTCATTTACACACCCAGACAATATACATCTACTAAAAACCATTTGCAAAAACTATTTGGGAGCCATTTCTGACTTCTCCTGGCTTCACAGGCAGGAAAGAAAATCCAACTCAAAGTCAGCCCAAGGCCGATTCCTATGAAATGGAGGTCAGACATGCTCCTACCTTACAACCTTCTTTACCCTATTCTGACACCAACCATCCCTCCCACACACTCTCTGCTTCACATGTGGGTTTGATAATGCATTGCAAAGGGCACAGAATTTATAACAATACTCGTCGTTATGGGATTTATTAGGGAAGTGAACAGGGTACAATTCAGGATCAAAACTAAGTCAGGACACAGCAGATGTATAGTCAGGAACACCTCCTGTCTGCTGCACTGCTGACACACCTCGTTCTTGTCTTTGGCCTCTCAGCCATGTGGTCCCTTGGGCTCTGCCCTGATCTGGCAAGTGTTCAAAGCTCCTTTAGGCACTCTGTGAATGCCCAAAGGCACATTCTGCAAGCCAGGCTCCTGTCTGTAGTTACTCAGTTTTACTCTGTCCATGGGCCTAGAGATTGAAGCTGCTCTGTCTCTCCTTGCTATCACCTGTGCTGTTCCCTCTGCCATCACTGTTTCTCTAGGTAAGGATCTCATGCTACCCTCATGCTCTTCCTTCTTGATGGTTCTGGAATCTTCCATCTCAGCTTCTGAGATGGCTGCTTTTAAACCTAGCTGGAGGGCAGAACTAACCAATCCCAGCCTTAGAGTTCTCTGGTAATTAAGCAGACTTCCGATAGAAAAGCCATATCAAATACATTCAAGGCACCACACCACTAAACACAAAGACACTCAAAAATAATAGCATGAAGATACTACAATCTAGGAGTCAAAGAGACGAACATAACTTTGCAGTTATGGAGATTTTGAGCAAACTCATTAAATTCTATCTCAGATTCTTGATCAATAAAATGTTAACAATTTCTCTGAAAAGCTTTTTGAGGTTTAAATGAGATGTTCATAGTTTAATACACATTAATCCATTTATCATGGGAGAAACATTAAAAAATATATTTTTCCTTCTATACTGACAGATTTAACCTTGGAAAAACATCTTAACACTATACCTACGAAAATCTGATAAAAGTAGAACATCAACATTGTTGCTAGGCAACATAAATGAAAACAACATGAGTCTTTGCTGATGTGGGACAACTCAAAATGAAAAGAAAATGCTTCAAATATATACTAATAATTACAATGTGGAATGTAGCAAGTAAGAATCTAGGAAACTTAGAAGTCATCTAAAATGACCTGGAACACAAAAAAAGTTTGATATCCAAGGCACTGTTGTTGTTGTTGTTAGGTGCCATTTAGTCGGTACTGACCCATAGCAACCTTATGCACAGCAGAACGAAACATTGCCTGATCCTGGCATTAGTAAACTGAAATGGACAGGTATTAGCCATTTTCAATACGACAATCACATGGTTTACTTTGTAGGAACCTAAAAGTTGAACAGGAATGGTGTCACATTCATCATCAAAAGGAGCATTTCAAGGCTGGCATATCTGCTACAAAAGATCTTTTTAAAGTGTTCAGGGGCAAAGATGTCAGTTAGAGAATTAAGATGCACCTGACCCTAGCCATGGTATTTTCAATCACCTCATACGCATGCGAAAGATGGACAATGAATAAGGAAGACCAGAGAAGAATCAATACATTTAAAATTATGGAGTTGGCAAAGAATATAAAAAATACCATGGACTGCCAAAAGAACAAATAAAGTTGTTCTACTAGTCCCTGGAAAAAGATATCAGGTTTTGTAAAGCAGAGGGTCAGAAGAAGAGGAAGCCCCTCAAAGAGATGGACTGCATAGTGACTACAGCAATGGACTGAAACCTAATGATAATTGTGAGGATGGCAAAGGACAGGATAGCATTTTGTTGTTGTTGTTGTTGTGCGATCAGTAGGAACTGACCCCATGGTACCTAACAACAACAACAACAACATATACACACTTTATATATCTATATATAAATACAAAATGTTTAGATGCCGTAGACGCAATGCCAACCCATAGCGGCCCTGTATAGGGTTTCTGAGGAGCATCTGTGAACTTGAACCTCCAACCTTGCAGTCCAAATGACTTTGCAGTCCAGCACATTAACCCATAGTGCCACACAAGGACTCTCTTTGAGTTGGTTCCTACTCATAGCAATCTTGTATAGGGTTTCCAAGGCTTTAAATCCTCGTGGGAGCAGAAAACCTCATCCTTGTGTTTCACAGTCCAGTGCTTATTGTATGGAGCCACCGCACTCCCATATAACATATGTGCATATATGTATATGTATCTACATATAGTTAAGTGCTCTCAAGTCAGTTCGGACCCACAGTGACCCTGTATAGGGTTTTTGAGGAGTGGCTGCTAAGCTTGAGCTGCCAACCTTGCAGTTCAAACCAACTTTGTAGTCCAGCACATTAACCCACAATGCCATACCTGGACTCCTTATATAATATTGTTATTTAAATATTTATTGTCCTATATTCTTCTAGGAGTCCTGATGTGGCACTGTGGGTTAATGTGACAGACTCCAAAACCATTTGAACTGCAAGGTAGGCAGTTCAAGCTTCCTGCCGCCCTTCAGAAACTCTATACAGGGTCACTATGGGTCAGAATAGACTCGAATGACACTTAGCAACAGCAATCATAATATTCAAAGTGATTCTGATGCCAAGTATAGACTATTCAAATCTTGTAATTGTGAGTGCTTAATTGAAGCTAAAATTTGTCCGTGGTATATATTACATTTCTTACCCAAATCATGAAGATGTTACTGAAAACCAGAATACAATTTATTGCATCACAAGGTGATATGGTGCAAGCAGCAAAATAACTCTGTTAGGTACATAATTAAATTTACAAGTAAGTCCTTAAAAATCACCTCCTGAATTCTTATGGAAAACTTAAAGTATGGAGGGCCTTCCATATTTAATAGTGAAGATCTAATTTTTTATTTGGTGAAGATTCTTAAACGCAGATTGTAGTAAAGCTATGCAATGTGGGCTTTTTTTTTTTTTTTTTTTTTTAAATAACCTAAAACACTGAACCAATGAGTTTTATAACTTTTAATATTTTGTTTGAATTGAAGGTTCATATAAAATTAGAAGAAAAATGGTCTAATCCACAGCCAGTACTAATTTTAACAGAAGTCAAATTATTTACAAAGTATAAACAAAAATAGATAAAATTTGTGGACAAGACAGCTCCAGAATTCAGGTGAAGAGTTGAACTGGCACAAAGAAAAATTGGTTATATACTCATGCCCTAAGGAAAAAAAAAATCTTTGTTTTCTGTACTCTATAAGGGAGTGTTGTTATTGTTAAGTGCCGTTGAGTCAGTTCTGACCCATAGTGACCCTGTATAGGGTTTCCAAGGAGCAACTGGTGAGCTTGAACCACCGACCGAGAGGCTCAAACAGCTTCGCAGTCTAGTGCATTTGTCCACAGCTCCACACCTGCAGGTTAACACACTGGATTGTATGGTCAGTTTGAACCACAAGGTTGGCAGTTTAAACTCACCAATCACTCCTCAGAAACTGTACACAGGGTCCCTGTGAGTTAGACCCAACTTGACGGCACTTAACAACAACTATAAATGAATATCATTTCAACCAGTTGTGCCAGATGATGGGGAAACATTCCATGGTCCAGGCCATTTCTTAGAGACTTATCAGAAACATGCTGTTTATTCGTCATTTTGAAGGTACCCAGTACCCTGTCAACATGAGATCTGAAGACAAAGGTATTGAGTAACTGTTGGTTTGCTTTGTTGTGACACTCTGGAGGCAAATAAGAAAATGGATATAGAAGAATCTAACAAGGAATCCTGGTGTGATGCTATAGGAGAAGCAAGCACAAGAAATCAGGAGGCTGAGGTCAAATCGTGGGGAAAGAGACAATGAGAACGAGTATCCATCAATGCCATCAACTTCGTAGTTTAATGGTAGGTGAATGCTTCTTTCTTCTCTTGAGTCCCCTGTTTACCAATTCTTCTTTATCCCTTGTTCCTCACACATGTTTGGTTAGTCTAGTTCCCTAAAATGGTCTGACTTATCTAACACTAACATTTATATTTAAACACCTAAAAATATGGTTCCTTTATTTTTGTTTCTCTTTTAAGGTGTGAAACTTTTTCTATTTAAAATCTTAATACTATAATTATGGAGAATATTAACATGATAACTACCCTCTTGAATTTTCTACTATTTTTTCACAACTCTTTTCAAATACTTCATATTTATTTGTCTCATCATTTAGAAATGTTAACATTTTGTAAAAGCTGCATTATTGTTGTTGTTAAATGCTATTGAGTTGGTTTCAACTCATAGTGACCCTGTATAGGGTTTTCAAGGAGCAACTGGTGAGCTTGAACCATTGACCTTGCAGTTCAACTCATCCTTGTTGTCTAATGCTTATCCAACAGCACTATGCCAGGACTGAATAGTTTGCATTTATTATTATTAAATAACAAGATTCCATTTTAAATATTTTTCAGTCTATATCAGTTTTCTCAAACATTGTTACTGTTAAAAAGCCTAAAAATTTGCATAGCGTCTAGCACAGTTTTTGCCTGAATAAATGAATAAGGGTTTTGTAGCCATATCCAGGGTGTATTTTCCAGATTTTGACCACCCTTCACAGTACTGGGTGATTCCCATCCCCACGTTGTTGCTGAAGTTGCCTGAGTCTTTCATAGACCATGTGCTCTGACTTCCTTCCTCTTGTTACCAATGAATTGTGTACAGAGTACTCCAGACAATCTTTGCACTTATGCACTAGATCCTAGACTAGATTCTGGACTCTTTCACCATCAAATGTCTTCTCTGTACCAATAATTCTCATTAAAAACAAAAACAATTTGCTACCATTTTTCCCACTTTAAGAAACAAAAAATCCCACAAAACTCAAAAACTATCTTAACCTGAAGTTCTAGTTCAGCATATCTGCACAATATGTAAGCTCCCTTACAGAGTAAATTCCTTTGAGTGGTCAGTACCAGCCCTTGTCCACCATAGATCCATTGCTACTTGCTTCCTTCCAGCCTTTGGAATCACTCATGGTTTCCTTAGTTCCAAAAGTGGGTGAGGCCATAACCTATCACTCCTAATGTGTGATAGTTTGATAACCTAACATTGCTTCTCCACCTGTGCTCATGACGTAGAAGCAGATTTTCATACAGCTGGGGTGTTTTCCTACTCATGAAGCCGCCTGTGTAGTGTCAGAACAGCTGTCTACCCTTCTACTTAACGTTGCTTCCTTGCCAATAACTGCAGAAATTCCCTTCATAAAATGAGAACAATCTCTTCCACACCCTACTCTGCACCATAACTCATATATATAAGGTTTCTTAGGGATTTTAACTAAAAAAAAAATCACCTCAGAGTCACAGCTTCCTCTCTTTGGAGATCTCTGTATGACTTTCCTAGTAATAAGGGCAATCAGTACAATGTGTACTATTAAATTTCAAATTGTTCTCTATTACATGGGTTCATTATCTTTAGATAGAGCAAATATATCTTGTCTTCTCTGAAAATGAATTGTTTTACAGGAGTCTTCATGTCAGTAGTTTCCTTGGGACTTCTCTATACATTCTTATATTTACATGAATGTTAACAGTATTCAAGATGAACTATAATGCATTGCCATCTGTATGCCTATGTCAAACTTTGTCACCTCTGGTCAAAGCAAGCCTATCTCTCATGGGAAGCTTGGTATAGGAATACTGGCTAGATAGCAGATGCTTGTAGATTCATAAAGTTTTTTAATTCCATTCCAAAATAGGGGGAAAAAAATAACAAAACTTCAAAACATTTTATCAAATCAACAAACCACCAACAAGTAGAATAACCCAATATTTTCTATTTCTTAGTTCAAATTGAAAAAGAAAACAAAATCTTAGATTCCGTTTGGAGATTAAGAATATGTGATACTTTTCAAAACTTGCTTTCTTTCCTTGAGAGCAGCAATGTGAGAACATAAATCACTTAGAATGGTATTACAGTCAATTGGAAGAAAATCAAGATAGCTTGTTTCCTATTTTTTTTTTTTTTTTTGCAAGTTGAGTAAATACTGAAATACCTGATGGAAAAATAAAAATTTTATTTTTATTGTTCAAATGCACCCAGTCATCACTATCAGTAGAAAGGTCAAAGGAATTAAATGTGACTCCTACTGTGGTGCTTTAGGATCAACAGTGAATATGAACCACAAGGTCAGCAGCTCAAACCCACCATTTGCTCCTTGGAAACTATACAGGATTGCTATGAGGCACAACGGTCTTAACAGCAATTAACAACAACAACAAACGATGCTATACTATGTAAATGACAAAACTTTGTTTAAAGTGGAAAGCTCTTGAAGCACTTAATGCTAAAGATGAAAAGCTGCTACGTTCAGAATGGATTATACCTCAATATAAAGAAAATAAAAATAATCCTAATGAATCGATAAGCAACATCATGTAAAATAGGAAATATTAAAGTTGTGAAGGATTTTATTTTTCTATATTTACAATCAATGCCCACAGAAGAAGCTGTCAGGAAATCAAACGGCATACTGTGTTGGGCAAATCTGTTACAAAAGATCTCTCTGAAGTTAAAAAACAAAAACAAAAAACCCCCAAAGATTTCACTTTAAGGACCAAGGTATGCATGACCTAAGATATGGGATTTTTGGTTACCTAGACGCATGTGACTCTAGATCTTTCCACATTTCGTTGTAATATTTGACTTTGTCTTCTTGAGCTGACCTTTGAAATTTTCTGTTCAGCTCTTGGACCTTCTCATTTCTTTCATTTGCTTTAGCATCTCTACGCTGGAGAGCAAGTTTCAGTGTCTCTTCTGACATCCATTTTGATCTTTCCCTCCTTTCTTTCTTTCTTTCTTTCTTTTTAAATGCTTTATTGTGAATTGTGTGATAATTTACATGGGAGAACATTAGCTTTACATTCATCCTATCGTATATCGTTTCATTGCCATAGTTAAAATCCCTTCCAAGCATCATTAACCAACAAAAGGGTAGACCCTGCAAGCCTGCCCCCTGGTCCTCAGCACCCTGTCCCTCTCTGGGTCTAAAGTCCCCAGCCGCTCCATCTCTCTATGCCATCTTCTTTGCCTCCATCTCCGACGTCACTGCCTCTCTGGGTAGGGTCCCGCTCTCTGCTTTTCTCCCTTGATATTCCCAGGGACCTCTGCTCCTAGACTGCAAAATCAATCACTCCCCTCCTTTTGGTACAAAACATCTACCTTTACATTTCCAACCCTCTCAGTCAGTCCTGATAACAATTATTCACTCTTATATCACAAGACACCTATCCACATCTCCTTTCATCAGCTCCACCCAGATAGATTGAATAATACTCAGTGGAGATTTCACCTTTCTCCATGCCACATGCATCAGTGGCACTTAATAATCATAACAATTATTAAGATTCAGCTACTAACCACTAGTGCTAATGAATAATCCTGGTATGGTGGTGTAAGATAAAGCACAGGATTTCAAGGCCTGTTTGAACCACAAGGCCAGTGGTTCAAACTCACCAGTTGCTCCTTGGAAACTCTATACAGGGTCACTATGAGTCAGAACCAACTCCTCAGCACTTAACAACAACAACAGCAAAGTCAAAGATGAAAAAATAGAAGATATTTTACCAACTACTGCAGGAGCTCTGGTAGCATAGTGGTTATGAATCGGGCTGTGAACCTTAAGGTCAGCAGTTTGAAACTACCAGCTGCTCTACGGAAAAAGATGAAGCTTTCTGCTCCCATAAAGATTTACAGCCTCGGAAACCCTATATAGGGTTGCTATGTATAGCACCTAACAACAACAACTGAATTGTGATGTTGAACAACTATTAAATCAAGATGCATTGGTCATTACTAGTGTGATTAGATGGCAAATGTTGGAAACAAATCAGAAGGATCAGTAATCAGAAAATATGAAAGGGTCAGTAATTGGAAAATATGGTCTTGGTGTGAGAAATAATGCCAGAGATCACGATAGAATTTTGTAAGATGAACAAATTATTTCTTAAAAATGTTATTTTTTTAACAACATAAATGGAACTATACACAAGGACCTCTGGATGGATTACTCAGGAACCAAGTCAACTATATCTGTGCAAAGAGACTACATGTCTGGCACCAGTTGTGGAAAAGTCCATCAATTGTTCATACCCAAGTTCAAGTTGAAGATGAAGGAAAATTTTAAAAGTTCATGAAACATAAAGTACAACCTTGAGTATATCCCATCAGAATTTAGAGGAGATTAAGAAGAAATTCATTCAAACACACAAATGGCTCCTAGGAAACTCTGTACAGGATTGCCTCAAGTCTGAACTGACTCGGTGGCACTTAACAACAGCAACACAAACTAGGAGACAGATGGACTATGGTAGGCAAAATTTCTAAAATAGTCCTAGAGACTTCCTACTCTAATCCCCAGAACCTGTGAATGTTTTGAGATATAATTTACATTATTATGTCATATTGCCGTTGACCTTAAAATAAGATTATCCTAAATTATACTGGTGGGCCCAATGCAATCATATGACCATTCAACTACAGAAAGCTTCTTCCAACTGGTGTTGGAAGAGGAAGTCAAACAGACTTGAAGAATAAGGACCACTGTTACTTTCAAGATGGATAAGACTATGTGAAGGAGCTCTGGTAGCGTAGTGGTTACGAATCCGGCTGCAAACCTCAGGGTCAGCAGTTCGAAAACTACCAGCGGTTCCACGGGAGAAAGATGAGGCTTTCTGCTCCCGTAAAGATTTTGTTGTTGTTGTTAAGTGCCGTGGAGTCGGTTCCGACTCATAGCGACCCTGTACAGGGTTTCCGAGGCTGTAAATCTTTACGGGAGCAGAACGCCTTATCTTTCTCCCGCGGAACAGCTGGTAGTTTCGAACTGCTGACCTTGCGGTTCGCAGCCCGATTCGTAACCACTAGCCTCAGAAACCCCATACAGGGTCGCTATGAGTTGGAATTGACTCGATGGCACATAACAACAACAAGACTATGTGAGAAGAAACTCAGGTGGTCTCTTAGAACCAGTAGGAAAATGGGGATCTCATTCATTCAACTGCAAGGAACTGAATTCTGCCAACAACTTGAATACATTTAGAAGTGGATTCTTTGCTTTGACTTCCAGATAAAAACTCTGCCTAGCCAACATTTTGACTGTGGCCTTGTGATACTCTGATTATAGAACCCAGTACCAGCCTGCTTGGATTTCTATCCTACCAAGCAGTGATATTAAATAAGTACTGTTTTAAGCTGCTAAAAAAAAAAAAAAGAAGAAGAAGAAGAGATTCAACACACTGAGCTCTAATGATTGAAGACCCGACAAGTTTTGCTATGCCTTCAAGGATATCATAGATTAAGAAAGCAAAATGTCATTAAAAAGACAGGTGAGAAAACAAAAACCAAAGTGGATATAAGAAGAGACTTTGAAACATGCCTGAACATAGCAGTTACAGGGAAAGAAAGAAATGATGAAATAAAAAAGCTGAGCAGGAGATTCTAAAAGATGTCCCAAGAAGATAAATTTAATTATTATAATGAAATAGGCAAAGACCTTAAATTAGAGAAACAAGACAGAGGATATGCTTGGCACTTTTCAAGCTAAAATAACTCAAATAAAAAATCAAGCCTCAAGTTACAACTGGAAAGGATCTATGAGTAAAACATTGAATGATGCAGTAAGCACAAAGGAAAATGGCAAGAACAGACAAAAATCACTGTGCCAAAATAACTGGTGCTTAACAACAGAAACAGCTTAACATACATACATACATACATACATACACAAATACATACATATACACATACAACCAACCCTGCCCATCCTTCTCTGTACCAGTCACCCAGATCTATGGGTCTTTAAATTTTCATTTCTAATGTCCCTGTCTGGATCCTTTTCTCTTCTCTTAGTCCAAGTTACTCTCGGTTAGCTTATATATAGTTGTACATAGAGTTACTATGAGTCACAACTGACTCACCAGCACCTAAAAACAACTATAACAGAATAAGCATAAGATACTTTGTTGTTGTTGTTGTTGTTATGTGTCGTGGAGTTGGTTCCGACTCATAGTGACCCTGTACAGGGTTTCTGAGGCTATAAATCTTTATGGGAGCAGACCGCCTCATCTTTCCCCCTGTGGGACCACTGGTAGTTTCGAACTGCTGACCTTGCGGCTCGCAGACCGATTCGTAACCACTTCGCTACTTTAATGTCTGTAAATTATGCTTGGTGAATATGTCAATTGCTGAAATAGGAATTACTCTTCTCCAAATATGCTTTTTTTTTTTGTTTTTAATTCAGATCTCCTCTTCACAAATTTCTTCAGTCCTTAAGATAATAAAACCTTAAACTAATAAAACCCATTCACACAGACTGTAGTGATAGCATTATAGGTGAATTCACCAGGATCTTTTCAGTTTGTAGTTAATCTTTTCTAAATCTTTCTACCTTTCTACTTCCTGGTCAGTATTTCCCACTGTTGTTTTTGATGGTCATGATGACTTTTTAATCAGCATTCTCTAGATTTGCAAATTGACCATATTTTCTTCAGACTGATCTTCAGTGTTATCTAAAACATTTTACTCTGAGTTCTAATCTACTCTGCCTTCTTTTGTTAAATTTCACTAGTCCTGGTAAACTCTGCAGTTTAACGCTTTGGACTGTAAATTCAGTTTGAATCACTAGGTCTGTGAACCACTGAGTTGCTGGTTCCACTGGACAGCATTTGACTAGGAGCTTTTCTACAGGAAGAACCTAAAATTGTATTTTAAATAGCATACAATATCTGAACAAAATCATGAGTTATAAGTTATAATTTGCTAACTGGATAGGGGACAACAGTCATTATTAAAATAAGAAAACAGCAGGGGCTCTGCTTCCAGCTTGATTTAATTGGTTTAGACTATGATGTAACTGATATAACCCATAGCGACCCTGTATAGGGTTTCCAAGGAACAATTGGTCAGTTTGAACTGCTGGCTTTGTGGTTCAAATTGACTTTGAATAGGATTTGCGAGGAGTGACTGGTGGGTTTAAATTGCCAACCTTTTGGTTCACACGCAGTGCTTAGTTTCTGAGGCTTCCCATCTTCACGGGAACAGAAAGTCTCCTCTATCTCTCGTGGAGTGAGTTCAAACGTTGGACCTTGTGGTTTGCAGTTCAGTGAGGCGCCGCTGCTCTCCTTGGTGATGTTCATGTCATTGGTCTGAAAGAACCCTGAATTTTAAGAAGAGTCATTGTTTCTAGCACCGGGACCCACCTTATGACTTTCTTAAATAGGCCTTTAGTGACCTTTACATAAACTGAGCATATTTTTCCTCATGGAGTCCTGGTGTGGTGCTATAGTATAAGCACTGGACTGCTAACCATTATTAGGTCAGAGGTTCAAACCACCAGCTGCTTGACTCAAAGGCACTTAACAACAGCAATTTCCTTTCTGAACATTGATATTTTAACCATCCTTAACACCCTGTTAGAAATGAATTCCGATGTTGCGTAAAAGACACTCGGTGACACTAAATTACGTTGGCAGAGCAAAATTTACTTCTGCAAGAGGGTGCATACGCATAACCGTACATACAGGAATAGGCCAGCGAGTTCACCGAGTGGGCAGTCCACTTGGTTTTTTAATCCCTGACACATGTCTTAGGGCTTTGTCTCACCCCACTGGCTAGGCTTTAACCGCACAATCTTTTCCCTTAACCAGTTGGCTAGTTCAAATTTCTAAGGCATGCATTCCTGTTTTAGGAAAGGAAAAAGAAAGATCGTAGTCTTTACTCACTTCAGGAAGTAATCAAAGAAAAAGAGAGAGATCATAAAGTCTTTACTTCATGAAATAACGAAAAAAAGAAAGGTTACCTGAATACAATAAACAGGCTTATAATATATCGATATAATATATATATTGTTTTTTCTCCACAACCCTATGATAAAATAATCTGAGAAGCTCATTTGAAAACAAAATAAACAACTTAGAGCAAAATTGAAATAAATTATACTGAAAGCATCATTTTGTAAATATCAAGAGATTGCTAAATGACTCAGTTATTGTTGTCAAGTGCTATCAAGCCAGTTCTGACACATAGCAACCACATATAGGGTTTTAGATGAGTAACTGGTGGATTTGAACTGCTGATCTGGTGACTAATAGTACTGTGCTTATCCTAGTTTCACACCAGGTCTCCAAATGACCCTAATTATTTAAAAATATAACCAAAAAAATTTAATATTTCTGCCTTGGTAATTTATTAAAATGGCATCACACAATTACAGGTAACCTATCACTAATAAAGTTTTACTGTTACAGAGTTCTTTAAAAAAATAAATTGCATATATCTACTTAAGAAGTAGTATTGAAACTGAGTTATGAAAACTTTACTGTTTAGAAATAATTGCTGAATATATGTAATGTAACACACTATAAGAATATGCAACATTCTAAAACAAAATTAAGGAAATCCATCAATTTTCATTTGTTTGTTGTTGTTGTGTTGTGAAGTGCCTTAGAGTTGGTTCTGACCCATAGGAACCCTGTATAGGGTTTCCAAGGAGCAGCTGGTGAGCTTGAACTGTCGACCTTGCAGTTCAAATGGCTTTGCAGTCTGGTGCATTAACCCACAGTGCCACACAAAAATTGAAAACTATAGCCTAATCAAATCAGTTCTGATGATACAATGACACCAAAGTACTGAAGCAAAAGTGGTAAGGTTTGTAAATATGAAGAAGGGGTTTCAAAAACTTCTTGGAAAACTGGAATTAAAAGATAATGGATTTTTTCCATAAACTTTTTGAAATCCCTTTAAATACTCATTAGTAGAGATCTAGCAATATTTCATACAGTCACATACACGTAAAAATCATTGCTTCCTCTGTAGACCTGAAGGAAAACCTAAGTAAAACCTCAGAAGACTATAGCCATTATAATGCCTACATATACAGGAAACTGCCAGAAAATCAAGTCAGATTCTAAAAAGGATGTGGAATGAGGCTATCAATGCTGATGTCAGATGGATCTTAGTTTAAAGCACAGAATACCAAAAAGATGTTTACTTGTACTTTATTGACTCTGCAAAAGCATTCAGCCGTGTGGATCACATTACCAAGAATTAGTATACCAGAACACTTTAACTGTGCTCATGAGGAATCTGTACACAAAAGAAGAGGCAGTCATTAGAATGAACAAGGGAATTACTGAATGTTTTAAAATCAGGAAAGGTGTGCTCCAGTGTTTTATCTTTTCACTATACTTATTCAATTTGTATGCTGAGCAAATAATGTGAGATGGTGGATTACACAACGATGAGTCACAAAGTATCCGCAATCTGGCTGTAGAATTCATTATAATCAACTTTTAGGAAAGATAAATACATCATTTTTTCACACAATCTCCTTGCTTTTCAATACACTTTGTTCATCTATCAATAAACTTTTGTATTCCTTTATTAAAATATGCTTTAGACTCAGCTGCAAGTCACTAATATACTGCTGTCTTCACTTCTTCAGGAGAGTTGAATCTTCATTCTTTTTTTCCCCCATGTTTTATTGTGAATTATATGATATTTTACATGGGAGAACTTTAGTTTTACATTCATTCCACCGTACATCATTTCATTGCCATGGTTCCAATCCCCTCCATGCATCATCAACCGACCAAAGGGTATACCCTATAAACCCGTCCCCTACACTCCCCCTCACCCCCCATTCTTCAGCACACAGTCCCTCTCCCTCTCTGTATCTAAAGTCTCCAGCCACTTCATAACTCCACGTCATCATCTCTGCCTCCATCTTGGGCCTCGCTGCTTCTCTGGGTAAGGTCCTGCTCTCGGCTCTTCTCCATTGATGGTCCTAGAGACCTCTGCTCCCAGACTGGAGAGTTAATCACTCCCTTCCTTGCTTCAAAACGTCTACCTTTACATTTCCAACCCTTACAATCAGTCCTGATAACAATCATTCACTATTGTATCACAAGTGACCCTTCTTCATTTTATTTCATCAGCTCTGCCTAGACAGATTGGATAGTACTCACCGGAGATTCTGCCTTCCT
>NW_006408521.1:3545412-3547473 GCF_000296735.1 Chrysochloris asiatica | reverse complement strand
TTCCCTGGGCACTTTGTAGTGAATCTTCATTCTTGAAGGGCTGCTTTCAGGGGACCAAACAGGTGAAAGTCTGATGGGGCAAGATCAGGACTATAAGGGGAATGTTTTAACACCTCAAAACAATGTTTTTGCAGAGTGTCAAGAGTGTGGGCAGATGTGTGGGAGCATGTGTTGTCATGCAAGATCACAAGGCCCTTGGATAGTTGTTGTTAGGTGCCATCCAGCCAGTACTGACTTATAGTGATCCTATGTACACAGAACAAAACACTGCCCAGTCCTAGGGCAACCTCACAAATGTTGCCATGCTTGAGTCCATCGATGCTGCCACTTTGCCAATCCATCTCATTGGGGGTCTTTCTCTTTTTCTCTGAACCTTCACCTTACCAAACATGATATTCTGCTCCAGTGACTGGTCCTTCTTGACAATATGTCCAGAGTATGAGAGAAGGAAGTTTGATCATCTGGCCTCCAAGGAGCACTCTGGCTGCACTTCTTCCAATACAGATCTGTTGGTTCTTTTGGCAACCCATGGCACTTTCAATAATCTCCTCCAACACTATAATTCAAAAGCATCAATTCTTCTACGGTCTTCCTTATTCACAGTCGAGTTTTCACATGCATATGAGATTATTGAAAATACCATGGCTTGGGTCAGGCTGACATCCTTGCTCTTTAACATTTTAAAAAGGTCCTGTGCAGCAGATTTGCCTAATGCAATATGTGGTTTGATTTCTTGATTGCTGCTTGCATGAGTTTTGATAGTTGATCCAAGAAGAATGAAATCCTTGACAACTTCAATCTTTTCTCCATTGATAAAAATGTTGTCTACTGGATTGTAGTCCTCTGAATTTAATATGAAGTTTAGGCTTCAGCTCTTCAGTGAGTATCTCACTGTAATGAGTACTGTAAATTGTTGATAAGTTTGATATTAAAAGCATATGATGGTGTTCCATACTGACCTTTGAGATGTCCCAGAAGATTGTAACCATCAATTGTCCAGCTGATGGTTGACTTTTCAACTTTTTATTGGTTGGAGATTGAGGATGTTTCCATTCCATACTCTGCCATTTACTCTCTGGCTATCCAAGGGTATTGAATCAGACAGTTGTATGGTTTACTTTACCAGGAATAAAAAAATGAAGAGGACTGGCATTCCATTCATAGTCAAAAAGAATATTTCAAGATCTATCTAGAAGTACAGTACTGTCTGTGACAGGATAATACCCATAAGCTTACAAGGAAGACCAGTTAAAATCACTACTATTCAAATTTATATGCCACTCACTAATGCCAGTGATGATGAAATTTAAGTATTCTACCAACTTCTTCAGTCTAAAATTGTTCAGACATGCAACCAAGATGCATTGGTAAATACTGGTGACTGCGTGTGAAAGTAGGAAACAAAAAGTAAGGATCAGTAGTTGAAAAATATGGCCTTGGTAATACACACAGTGTTGGTAGAGTTTTGCAGGACTAATGACTTACTCATTGCAAATCCATGCTTTCAACAACATATAGGGAAAGCACTATACACATTGTATCACAGATGGAATACATAGGAATCAAAATGGCTCCCTGTATGTGAAAAGACAGTTGAGAATCTCGATAATATCAGCCAAATCAAGGCCAGGGGCTGACAGAGGAACAGACCATTTACAATATCAAGCTAGGGCTGTAGAAAATTGAAACAACTTCATGAGAACCAAAATATCTTACCTGAATTTAGAGATCATCTCAAAAACAGATTTGATGCAATAGATACTACTAAGCAAAGACCAGAAAGTTGTAGGATGACAACAGGAACATTAAACATGAAGAAAGCAAAAGGTCATTAGAAGTACAGGAAATCAAAAAAAAGGCCAAATGGATTTCAGAAGAGACTCTGAAATTTGCTCTCCAACATAGATATGCTAAAGCAAATGCAAGAAATGAGAAAGAGAAGAGTTAAATAGAAAATATTGCATGGAACCTCAAGAAGACAAAAACATGCATTATAACAAAATGTGCAAAGACCTGGAGTTAGACAACCAAAGGCAATAAGCATGTTCTGCTTTCCTTAAG
>NW_006408521.1:3512398-3542127 GCF_000296735.1 Chrysochloris asiatica | reverse complement strand
CATTGTTTTCAGTATTGACTTTACTGTAACACAAAGTAGCTGAAAAGCATCACCACTGGATCCATAGGTGGTATCTTGATAAGCAGAGACAATATTGAAGTTATCAAGGATATCATTTTACTTGGATCCCAATAAATAAATCAAATGAAATTGTATTTTAGGCAAATTGGCTGCAAAGGATCTCTTGAAAGTGTTAAAAAGCAAAGACGTCACTTTGAGGACAAAGGTGTGCTTGATCCAAGACATGATATTTTTATCACCTTATATACATGCAACACTGGACAATGAATAAGGAAAACCAAAGAAGAACTGATGTCTTTGAATTATGGTGTTGTAAAAGAATGTTGACTATATACCATGGAATGACCGAAGAGCAAATGAATCTGTTGGATGAATCTATAATGCTCCTGAGAAACAAAGATGGCAAGATTTCCTTTCATGAAATCTGGGCATATTATCAAGAGGGACCAGTCCCTGGAGAATGATATCATGCTTGGTAAAGTAGAGGGTCAGTTAAAAAAGAGGAAGACCCCAACAAGGTGCTTTGACACAGTGGCTGCAAAAATGGATTCAAACACAGTAATGATGGTGAAAATTGTGCAGGACTGGCTTGGGTCTAATGTCCAGGTGCTGCTAATAATCATAACAAACCAAATGAAACCTAAAAGCAGCAACCTATAAAAGGTAAGGAAAGCTATCCTTAGTCATAGGAATCTCATTTGGGGCCTAGAAAGCATCATGATGAGAGTGAAGCACTGAAACACACATGCAACAGTTCTGTGTGAGAATTGCTCTTGGCAATAATTATTCCATCACCTGCCGAATACCTTCTATTTGGTGAATTGTTTGACAATACAGCTTAATTCACCTGTTGGTTGGCTCTTCCCTGTTTGATCAACCTTTCTACACATAAAGAAGGAGCTCTGGTAGTATAGTGGTTATGAGTGGAGCTGGTAACCTCAAGGTCAGTAGTTTGAAACTACCAGCCATTCCGCGGGAGAATAATGAGGCTTTTTGCTCACATAAAGATTTAGATCCGTTTTGGAAGCAGTGCAGAGTGCTCCTTAGAGACCAAGATGGCCAAAGTTCGTCTCTCATACTTTGGACATATTGTCAGAAGGGAGCAGTCGCTGAAGAAGGATATCATGTTTGGTAAGATAGAGGGTCAGAGGAAGACACTCCCCACCCCCCCCAAAGAGATGGATTGGCCAAGTGGCAGTATCAATGGACTCAAGCGTGGCAGGAGTGGTGAAGTTGGCCCAGGATCGGGCAGTCTTTCATTCTGCTGTGCATAAGGTCGCTATGGGTCAGTACCGACTCGATGGCACCTAACAACAACAACAACAACAACAACAACAAAGATTTACAGCCTCAGAAACCCTATGCAGGATTGCTATGATTTAGAACCGACTCCATGGCACACCACCACCACCACCACTGTTCAGTGTCTCTTTTCTTTATTAATATTTCTATTACTTTAACACTTAATTTAAGTAAATGCCAAAACTCTGAAAGGCTACTCAATGTCTTGTGAATAAGACAGAGGTCTCTCTGTTTTCCATTTCCATTAGAGTTCTTTAGTAGGAAATAATGTATTATATAGATTAGGAAATTTCTTGAGATAAGTGAATGAAGACAAACTGCTTTTATTAAGTCCTTGTGGATCAGTCTTCACTTAAACAATGGCTTCTTCTGACATGAGAGAAACTAGATGCATCCATTTATCCTCTCTTTATCTTGCTCTGGGGATGAGTGATCCTTTATTTATAAAATAAATAAACACTGGGAGAAAAGGTGAACAAGAATTTAGTTGCATTTTCAAGACTTGGACCAAGTTTGTATTCTCTATTTATTTTGTTACCAAACCAAGCACAATGCCATTGCACTTATAAAGGAATCTTATTGATGGGTTACTTTTTGGATGACAAACAAAGAAAAGGAAAGTAACTAAAAGTATGTGAGCTAAAGTTGTCACACACAAACAGATCAATGAACTGCGAGCCTAACTGTTCTAAATGAAAATGTACATGTATTCAGCATCATACAATCAATACAGTGAATAAACTGTTTGATAAACTTGTTTCTTTCTATTTTGCCTCTTCCTGCTCCTGTGTTGCTGTGGGATAAAGCATTGGACCACAGGGCAATTTAAATTACAAGGTTGGTGGTTCAAACTAACTAGCTGTTCTTTGGAAAGCCTATACAGGTTGGCTAAGGGTTGGAACAAAGTCAATGGCACTTAACAACAACTCTAACTCCAGCAAACTCCAGGATTTTAATGATTTCAATGATTGATCCTCCTTTCTCTCTCTCCATGTTGTAAATCAGTCATGTTGTTGCTGTTGTTGTTGTTAAGTCCTGTTGAGTCAGTTTGACACATAGGGACCTTGTATAGGATTTCCTTGAAGCAGCTGGGGGGTTTGAACTGCTGACCCTGTAGTTAGCAGTCCAGTGCTTATCTCACAGTGCCATACCAGGGCTCCTTGCTGTTTGTTGTTCTTAGCAAACCTATGCATAGCAGAACAAAACACTGCCCTGTCTTATATGAACTTCATAATCATTGCTATCCAAGATGTTGTTGTTGTAAAGTGCCATCAAGTCGGTTCCTACCAATAGTGACCCTATATAGGGTTTCCAAGGAGTAGCTGGTGAGCTTGAACCACCAACCTTGCAGTTCAAACAGCTTTGCAGTCTGGCTCATTACGCACAGTGCCACACCAGGACTCCCAAGACTTCTTAGTTAAAAGTAAATATGTAGTTGTTAAGTACTGTGGAGTTAGTTCTGACTCATCGGGACCCTGTCTAGGTTTTCTGAGGAGTGGCCGGTGGGTTTGAACTGTTAACCTTGTAATTAGCATTCCACTCCAGTCCAATCTTTCTGTGGTACTGTTGATTAATGCGATAGATGGCTAAGTCAGTCAGTTTGAACTGCAAGGTTGGCAGTTCAAGCTCACCATTTGCTCATCAGAAACCCTATACAGGGTCACTATGGGCCGGATCCAACTTGACAACACTTGACAACAACTGACTCTCCTCCTAACAACATATCCAAAGTATGAGAGATAATGTTTGACATACTCTCTTCTAAGAAGCATTCTGGCTATACTCCCAAGATAAATTTGTTTGTTTTTTCAAGACAAATTTGTTTGTTCTGTGTTATTTTCAATATTCTTTGCCAACACCATAATTCAAATTCATGAATTCTTCTATTGCGTTCCTTATTCATTGTCCATCTTTTACATGCATATGAAACAAGATACCCATGGCCTGGCTCAAGAACACCTGAGTCCTCAAACTGATATCTTTGCTATTAAACACTTTAGAGAGATCTTGTGCAGCAGATTTGCCTACTATAATGAGTCTTTTGATTTCTTGATTGCTGCTTCCATTAGGGTTGGTTGCAGAGCCAAGCAAAGAAAATATTTGATAATTTTAATCCTTTCTCTGTTTATCATGATATTATATATTGGTCCAGTTCTGAGGATTTTTGTTTTCTTTTCATTGAGGTAGAATCGTACTGAAGACTGTAATCTTTGATCTTGAAAAGTATTTCGTGTTCTCGTCACTTCTAGAAAGCAAAATTCTGTCATTTGCATATCTCTGGTTGTTAATGAGTCTTTCTCCAAGCCTGATGCCACATGTGTCTTCATATAATCCACTTGTTCAAATTATTTGTTTAGCATACAAATTGAATAAATATGTCAAAAGGGTACAGCCCTGGAGCACACCTTTCCTAATTTTAAATCATTCAGCATTCCTTTGTGCTATACTAACAACTGTTTCCTGGTCTATGCACAGGTACTTTATAAGAACAATTATGTTTTCTGGAATACCCATTTTTCACAATGTTAGCTGTAGTTTGTCACAATCCACACAGTCCTATGCCTTCGCATAGTCAATAAAGTACAAGTTAGCTTCAAGTTAAATATTGTATAAGTTAAAAAAATCCTATCCAAGTACCAGAGTCTGTTTCTACCATAATCACCGCAGAATCAATCTTCTGTAAGGGAGATTATTACCAAATTGGAGATGCAGTGTTTGTGAATGAGGAACAAGATGGAAACCCCTACTGTGCTCCCATTAGAGGTTTTATTCTGGATCAATACTGTGAGAAGAGTTGTTGTTAAGTGCCATCAAGTTGATTATGACCCTGTATACGGCTTCCAAAAAGCAGCTAGTGAGCTTGAACCACTGAACTTTTCAGTTCAAGTGATTTTGCAGTCTGATGCCTTAACCCACAGTGCCACAGTGCAACTCTAAAATGGCTCATTCCTACTCTCTCTAGCCCCAAAGACCAATTTGATCCTGTGTCATACATCACAGGATCAGAGGAAGATCTACCAAGGAAGATGGACATTTGGAATTTGTTTGGCATGTACCTTCTGAATATTTTAAGTCATAATCCTCATCATTTCCCACTGTTGCCACCAGACCAGAGAAGTGATATGTAAGTTGGACCTACTCATGCAATTACTCTTAAGGAAACTGTGGACAACCATTTGTAGTTCAAAGACTAAAACTGGGTTTCCGGTTACCTTATTGTCCTACTGCTGTAGAATAGGTCATATTTCTCTAATGAGACTCTTAGATGGGAAAATTACCTGAAGTTTTTTTTTGTTTTTTTTTTCTCTACTCACTGGTAGCTCCACATGATAAGCACTGGACTCTGAAACACAAGGTTTGTGGTTCAAGCCCACCAGTCACCCCACAGTAGAAAGATGAGACTTTAAAAAGCCTCAATAACGCTATGAGTAAGGAATTACTGGAAGGCACTTTACAAACAACAACCAAACTTCTTTTTGGAATTCTCTGCTTTTAGTCAAGAGCCATCTGATATTAGTAACGACATTCCTAGTTTCATGTCCACTTCATAATATGTTTTAAATTTCTGGTTCCTGGCAATGAATTGCTGCCACTGTTAAATTATTTTTAGCAAAAATTTACTGCCATGTGATACTAGTGATATTATTTAACAGCTTCTGAATACTGTTGGGTCATCTTTCTTTAGAATAGGCAAAAATAAGGATGTTTTCTAATCATCTGACCAAATTTATTGACACAGATGAATAAGCACTTCTAGCACTGCATCAGTTTTTTTTATGTCATTGAATACTTGAAACCTTGTTTTTCTCCAAAGCCTTCAGTGAAGATTGGACTTCTTCCTACATAGACTCCCTTATAAGATAGTTGTTCATCACCAGTTCATTCTGGTACCAGGATTCTGTGTATTCCCCATCTTTTGTGCTTCTTGCATCTCTCAAGATACTGCTTTTAGAATCCTTCAGTATTCCAATATGAGACTTGATTTTTTTCTTCAGTTCTTTCAACTTGAGAAATGCTAAGTGTGTTCTTTCCTTTGGGTTTCTAACCCTAGATCTTTCCACATTTCATTATAACACTTGACTCTGTTTCCTTAAACTGCTTTTTGAAGAATTTCTGTTCAGCTCTTTTACTTCCTAATTTCTCCAGTCACTTTATCTACTGTATGTTCAGGAGCAAGTTTCAGAGTCTCTTATGATATCCATTTTTATCTTTTCTCTCTTTTTCTTTTTAATAGCCTTTTGCCTTCATCATGCATGACATTCTTGATGTTACCCTGTAACTCTCTGGTCTTCAGTCATTATTGTCTAATGCATCAAATCTGTTTTTGAGAAGGTCTTTGAATTCACATGGGATACATTCAAGGCTGTATTTTGCTTCTCATGAACTTATTTTAATTTTCTTCAGCCTCAATCTGAACTTGCCTATGAGTGATTGATGGTCAGTTCCACAGTTTGCCCCTTGTTTTGTTTTGGATGATGATATTGAGCTTCTCCACCATTTCTTCCCATGTATGTAGTCAATTTGATTTCTATATATTCCATCTGGTGAGGTTCACATATATAATCACTATTTATGTTGCTGAAAAAAAGATATTTGTAATGAACAAGTCATCGGTCTTGCAAAATTATGTTATGTGATCTTTAGCACCATTTCTATTAGCAATACCATATTTTCCAACAACCGATCCTTCCTCTTTGTTTTCAATGTTCATATTCCATTCACCATTAAATATCAGTGTATTTTGACTGCATGAATTTCAGGCTGAAGAAGGAGGTAGAATTCTTCAAATTCATCATCACTGGTTTTAGTGTTGGTGTGTACATTTGAACAATAGTGGTGTCAACTGGTCTTCCTTGTTGGCCCATGGGTATTATCTTACTATACATAGCATTGTACTTTAAGATATACTTTGAAATGCTCTTTTAGACAATCAATGGTTAGCCATTCCTCTTAGATTTGTTGTTTCAAGAATAATAAACTATATGATTGTCTGATTCAAAATGGCCAGTACGAATCCATTTCAGCTCCCTAATGCCTAGGGTTCCCTTTCATTTTTTATAACTTTCAATTTTCCTAGATTCAAACTTCATACATTCCATGTTCTGATTATTAATGGTTGTTTGCAGCTGCTTCTTCTTCTTTTGATTTGTGCCACTTCAACAAATGAAAGTCCTGAAACCTTTGCTCCATTCATGTCAATAAGGTCAACTCTATTACAAGGAGGCAGTTTTTTCCTCAGACAACGTTCTGCTGCCATTCATACGGTCTTCGCTGGCTAACCATTCAGAAGTAGTCTTCCTTTCCTTCCTCCTGTAAGATATGCTGAAACCTGTCTACTGTGGGTGACTCTGTTAGTATTTAAAATATTCGTGGCATACCAACATACAAATCACCACCATACAGTAAACTGACAGATGAATGGTAACAATAGATGGAAATAAACTTATGGTTTCCTTACTAATAGTTATTTTTTGTTTTTTAACGTCAAGAAGTAGAGATAGAGATATAGTTGTTGAAATGTCTCTTTACTCCTTCAAAACTTGAACTAATGGATTTTTTTGTCTCATTTTTGTTTGAGGCCCCCTTGGTAGAGGAGATATTAATGTATTTGACTGGCTCCTGGATTTCACGTCATCATGGATTATGGCATTTTAGCTCTTTATGCCTGTTATAACCGAACTATAAAAAGTGGATGGCTTTAGTTAACAAAATTTATATTAATACAGTTTTGGAGGAAAGATATGTGGATTCAGGACACTGGTTCTAGAGCAGGGGTGGGGAACCTTTTTTCTATCAAGGGCCATTTGGATATTTTAAACAACATTTGCAGGCCATACAAAATTATCAACGTCAACGTCAAAATGAGCATGATTTAGTGTGATGTCTGGAACTGCGGTTGCCTTGGCAGGGTCAGGCCAAAGGATTTCATGGGCCAGACATTCCCCACCCCTGCTCTAGTGGGGGGAAGCCTTTTGTTCTCTGTTAACTCTGGTGGTGTGCTGTGGAACTGGTTCCTACTCACAATGACCCTGGACAGGGTTTCTGAGGCTGTAAATCTTTATCATGTATATCTCCTGCAGCACAGCTGGTAGTTTCAAACTTCTGACTTTGAGGTCAGCAGGCCGATTTGTGAGAGAGGCTCTCTTCACATTCAGCTCCTGTCCTTCAGTTCTGTGGCTGTCTTCGTGTGGGTTGACATCCAGCTTGCCTCATCTGTGCTTCTTTCTCTTATGCTTCATCTGTTCACTTCAATCTTGAAAGTAATTGGGTTTAAGACATGCCCCACACAGATATGGCCTCATGAAAATAATTAAGGAAACAATAATCCTAAATAAGGATATATGGTTGTCATTAAGTGCTGTCCAGTGGGTTTGACCCATAGTAACCCTGTATTGGTTTTCTGAGGATTGGCTGGTGGGTTTGAACTGCCAGGTTGGGATTTACTATAAATATTTAGGGAGTGGGCACAATGTAATGGACAACACATGGCATGCTAAACGGACAGGTCTAGGTCCTTCAGAGAACTCTTTCCTTCTGGTCTCTTTGTACTTCCTTGCAGCCATCTAAGGCTGGCTGACTATCCTCATTCATCTAGCAAAATGGGCAGATCTAGTTGGAAGCTCTCTAAAAGCCCAGTCACATTTCTTTCAAATCCTACTCACAGTCATACTCAAGCATGCCTAGCCAGTTTAGAATGCTAGACTAAATAGTAAGAATTTAGTCTCATATCTAACCTGTGATTTCTTTTAATTTTTAAGCATTTTCATAAGAATATCAGACATTTGATTAGCAACCATACTTCATTCTCATCTGATCACCACAGATCTAAGAACTAATAGCTTAAACACTTGGCTGCTAACAATATTAACTTATAAAAAATTTTATTTCATTTCATCTCAATAAAAATAAAATAGCAGCTAGGAAAATTAGAAAATATTGGTATTGGGATAAACCTGTTGTGTAGACAACTTAGGTTACATCACCAGCAAACATTCCTCTTTCCTCTAATTGTAATTCCCAGAACTGACCAGGCTATATCAGTTATCCTTCTAATTCCAAAAGTACAGGACATAACCAATCAGGATGGCATTCAATTGTCCTGCTCAGGTAGGACATTTCAGGGGCAGAAATGAGTCTAAACTATTCCAGTATCAACGAATATGTCTTTCTGGGAAAACTGGGACAAAGACATCCATCCACACCCAGGAGTTGATATTAACCAGTTAGTAATGAAAAGTACAGTCTCCCTGTGGGTGAATCTGACACTGCAGATCAGCTCTGTCGTGTGCCATACAATGGATTCTGACTCATGAAGACCTTGTATGACAGAACAGAAATGCCCTTTAGGGTTTACTATGTTATAATTACCTTTATAAGTCTTGGTGTGGCTCTGTGGGTTAATACACTGGACTACAAGGTCAGTTTGAACTGCAAGGTTGCTGGTTCCAGCTCACCAGCCACTCCTTGGAAACCCTATACAGGGCTGCTATGAGTCAGAACCAGCCCGAAGGCACTTAACAACAACAACAACAACAACAACAATCTTTATGAGAACCCTGGTAGCACAGTGGATTAGGAGCTGGGCTACTAACTGCAAGGTCAGTGGCTTGAATCTACTGGTTGCTCCATGGGAGAAAGATGAGGCTTTCCGCTCCTATAAAGATTTACAGAGTCCTGGTATGCCATTGCAGGATAAGCACTGTGGACGGCTCAAACTCACCAGCTGCTCCTTGGAAACGCTATATAAGGACACTATGAGTGGGAACTGATTTGACAACACTTAACAACAACAACAATTTTTATGAGATTAGATTGCCAATGGGTTGAAACCACTGACCTTTGTTAGCAGCCTAGTGTTTAACCATTGGGCCATGAGGACTCTTTGGGGTCAGAGCAGAATGCATAAAGACACTGAGCTCTTAGGAATGTCATTTCATTTCTGGATAAAACCAAGTGAACTTTGGAGTTCTCATGTGTATTTTTTCCTCTCTCGGTATATTGTTTAATTCAGTTTGAGACAAATGCTCTATTATTATAACCAACAGTATGCAACAGATATAGGCTTTAAAAAAGAATGTTTCATATATTTCTTCAAATGGGATAAAAACAATCAAAGTCTGGTATTGTTGACCCTTCCCCCGACCACTCAAATCTCTATTGCTGTAGTGGGAAATGCAAACGTATTAAGATGGTCTTATCCCAGGAACAGTTCATTGGTCCTGGAAGGAGATTAAAATTGATCCCTCAGAATTCAAATTTCTAACTAGAACTAAGGAGAGTCAATCATGGTGAAAGCTGTGTAGTATAAAGTTCAAGAGCTCTTTATATCTGTATTTCTCACCATAAAGTAGAATTGCTCTGTAGTGCAATAAAACGAAGTTAACACAAAGATAAGAGTAATGTTGATAGTAAAATGAGACCCTAACAACATGAAGTCCACAGTTTCACTGGTCTCTGAGCTTTAATAACATTTCCATCCTTCCCAATAATAAAAGTGATCCTCACTTCTGAATTATTTCCATCATTTAAAACCACAAAAGTTTTGAGTAATATGGTTAAAGAAGATAATTCTCTTCAGAGTACTTTTCAAGTCACAGAAATATGATATAGAGAATTTACATTAGAAAATCCTTTCCTTTCTTTTCTGACATATACTTAAATAATTAATGATAACTTTTATGTATCTTATATAGCATTTTAGTCCTGGCATTGAGTGGAATACATGCATATACACGGAATACTCCAGCACTCTAAATTTAGCCTCAGGATTTAAAAGCAAGATATAAAGCACTTAAATGATATTCTTACTATGTCTAAAGTCAGCAGAAAATTCTAAATGAATTGCAGTTAGGTAAGCACAATAGGAACATCAATTTCTATTCTGTACATAAAAATCAAATGTTTACTAATTAACAGGTAAAAGCTTTTTCATACAGTTGTATGTATACTGGAAAGTTTCGCTGTTGAGCCTTATAAACAAAAGGATGAATTGCTGTTGTTGTAAAGTGCCATCAGTTCCAACTCATAACAACCCTGTATAGGGTTTTCAAGAGGCAGCTGGTGAACTTGAACCACTGACTTTGAAGCACAGACCTACGCTGTGGTTCAGTGCTTATCTTATAGGGCCACACTAGGACTCCAAATGTAATTATAGCACTAACTGCACAAGGGTAAAGAAGAATCAAACTCAAAATCAGCCCCAAACCATTTCCTGTAGTTGAGGTCAGACATGCGTCTACCATCCAGCTTTCCTTACCAATCATGGCTCCAGTCATCCCTCCCATAGAACTCTCTAGTTCTCTGCTAGCTTCAATACTTTCCTGCAATGGCCGCACAGAAGTCACAGATCCCGCAATCCTCGGGATTATGGGGTTTATTAGGGAAGTTAACAGGCTTACAACTCTGGATTACAAAGGCTCAGGGCATAGTTCTTCTAGTCAGGACAGTTCCTTCTCAGTTGTGCCCACTGGCAGGCCTCTGGCTTTTGGCCACTTGACCCAGCCTCTGCCTCTTCAGGCAATGTTATACAGCTCTTTTAGGACTCTGGCGCTTCACTATCTATAAGCCTCAGCATGATGGCACTCAGCTCTAGCTCCGTGGGTTAATAAACCTAACTCCCTTATTCCAAACTCCTGGAGGCACTGCACTCCAAAAGTAGGTATCCTGTCTGAAGACGCTCTCTCACTCTGTGATCAAGGAAATCTACCTCTCTGTCTCAAGGTCTTTCTCTCTGCTGCCACTCCTCAGTCACTTCTCTAGGAGCACAGTTCTATACCCAGTTTTGAGAAGTTTCATGTGCAAGGATCTTGCGGTCCAAATGACACACGTCACTCCTGGCTTGTGGTTCTTGTTACTAGTGAAAACCCTGACTTCTAGTTCTGAGATTTTATACCCATGTTAGAGTTCCAAGTTTCTACAATCACAATGAACCCTATTAACAATCACTCACAGCTAAATCATATAATTCTTTCTGTCAACAATTTCTCCCACCTTCTCTTACCCAGATTCATCAGGAAAAAAAGTTGCTTTCTGGGAGTTACAGAGTATGGACTTAAGAGCTATAAGAAGCCACTGCAACAAGAAACTATCATTCTTTTCATCTTCATCGTACCTTTTAATTTCCTTTTTATCTAAAACAAAACAAAACGAAACAAAAAACCCCAAGAAACTGAGTGATGCCCTTGGCTTATGGTGTTTGAAGAGAATATTGAAAGTACTACGAACTGCCAAAAGAGCAAAGCAATATGTGTTAGAAGAAGTACAGCCAGAATGGTCCTTGTAAGCCAGGATAGCCAGACTTCATCTCTGATAATTCAGAACTATCATCAGGAGGGACCAGTCCCTAGAGAAGGATATCATGTTTGGTAAAATGGAGGTTTGGAGAATAGAAGAAGACCCGAATGAGATGGATTGGCACAGTGGCAGCAGTGAAGGGCTCAGGTATAGCAACGATTGTGAGGTTGGCACAGGACCAGGCAAAAGGTCGTTAAGAGTTGGTCCTAACTTGATGGCACCTAACTGGTGTGGCGCTGTGGGTTAATGCATGAGACTGCAAAGCTGTTTGAACTGCAAGGTCAGCAGTTCAAGCTCACCAGCTGCTCCTCAGAAACTCTACACAGGGTCACTATGGGTGGGAACAGACTCGACGGCACATCACAACAACAACAAACTATAACATTTCTTTACTAAATATTTATACATGTGTCTTTTTTTTATATATATATATGCAGCTTTATTTGCTCAACTATTTGGATGGCTCCAGGCTTATGTTTGATAAACATTTTATTATAAACATCATTAAACTGTACAATAACAGAAATAATCATTATAAGATTTAATAAATGGATGTAATAGCTTAGTTGTCTGACAAAGTGTTTTGACATAAAAGAATTTAGATTTAAAAACTCTGAGTTTAAAGTAAAAATTTATCCTCACTAACCATGCAACTTGAAAACTGAAGGCAACATAACGTCTTCTTTGTTGTACATATTCATATCTATATGTTAGGTAATATTGAGAATAAGCAAAAAAATTAATATAAACACAACTTATTAGATTGAACTATGAAATAGTTGCTTCTGAATAATAATATTGTGAACCATGGTACTCAAATAGCTTACTATTTAAGATTGTTGTTGTTGTTGTTAAGTGCCATCGAGTCGTGTCCGACCCATAGCGACCCTGTACAGGGTTTCCAAGGGTGTAAATCTTTACGGGAGTAGAAAGCCTCATCTTTCTCCCGCGGAGCGGCTGGTAGTTTCGAACCGCTGACCTTAAGGTTCGCAGCCCGATTCGTAACCACTACGCTACCAGAGTTCCTTACTATTTAAGATTAGTTGGTTGCTATTAAGATTTGCTTCCAGACAATCGTGTACCCACTAATGCAAAGCCGTTATGTCATACATTGTATGCAACCCCAACCAATTATTTGTTTGGCAAGACCTTTAAAATCATTCACCCAAGGCTATGCAATTGTGTCAAATCCTTACCGTGATATACCCCCATCTGGGACACTACTAAGACTGTGTCAAAATGATTTATTTTCTACACTACATTACGATTAGTAAATTTAGCTTTGCGAGTTAAAAATTTGTTTTTGTTTTCTTTTGTATTTGAGGAAGATGTTTGGACTTTAAGAGTTTGACAACTGAGAAACCTGGAGATTTCACTGGAGATCCAGTCTGGACCCCTGACTCCCTTGACTCAATTCTAACAGCTCAAAAAAAGTCATGGTCCCTATGATCCCTTGATCTTCTTTTTCAGAAATCACTCCCTTGATTCTCTTTCTCATGGGACTAAGAACAGTATTGAAGTAATCCCTTATTAAATCTGAAACTCAGATTCCCCTTTTCTTTAATTTTTTCTTTATCATTTAGGGAAAAGGAACACAGTAACTAGATTTTAAAACTGCTCTTTTTTTGGTAGAGAATGTCCTTTTATCAAAATATTATCGTCATGACTTTCTGCTTTGAATCTCTAAGAGGGGCTCTATAGCTTTAAATTGGTTCATCTGCTAAGAAGTGGAGGTTCTGTCATGACCCCAAAGTGGAGTTTCCTGGGTTTTAGCCAGTTCTTAAAAATATGTTTGTACAAGCAAAACTGTTTTAGTTATCAACTGTTTTATTTCTCATATATGATATTTTTGCTATGCTTGCCCTTCTGGGGGTGGGTGGGGGAATGTCTTTTGAACTCTAATTTTGATTTCTTTTACAACATTTATTTAAAAAAACAACAACTGGAAGTTGTAATAGCCACTCTTGGAATATGAAGAGGCTTCAAAAGTTCATGAAAATATAAGTCTATTATCTTTTAATTTCATGTTTCCACAAACATTCTGAAGCCCCCTAATACTTTTGACAAAAACAAGATCTTTCATTTCAGGAACACACTGCAACAATTACAAAAGCGATAGATGATAAAATTGTGTCTTTTGTCTAAATGTTCACTTGTTTAATGCGGTAGGACTCCCTCCTTCATTTCTATACTTTGGAAATTGATAGTAACACTTGTTTCCTGTGTGGTTTAATGAAATTTCCAAATGTCCACGTTTATGTTTATTGTTGGAATTAGCTCATCCTGTCTCTTTTTCATTACGATTCTCTCTCATCTCCTATATGTGTTTGGGATGGGTGAGATACACAAAAATGGAGTTGCCTGCCTCTAAGTCTTCTCCTCACTTTTCAGAGGGGGTACAATTACCCTTTCATAGGGATTATATCCCTCTAATTTTTTTTTTTTTCTTTCTCATTCATTTTCCCACGTTGGGAATATTTTGAGTTGAAATCAACTTGGAATCAACTCAACAGCACTTAACATTATATATCTCAATTGGTAAAAGAATAACAGAATAAGCTGTTCAAATACAGCCTGTTCAAATTAAACTTTCAAAAGATTAAAATACATAAATACATTTCCTTTACAAATATAAGAGAAGTAGGTGGCAAAAAGATATAGGAAAATATGGGTCAGTTCATTGCCATTGGGCCAATTTCAACTCATAGTAATTTCATTGGGCATAGTAGTACTGTGCTACAGGTTTTCCAAGGGTGTAATTTTTCAAGAAGCAGACTGTCACAGAGCTTCTGAGTGGGTTTGAACCACCAACCTTTCAGTTAGTAGTTAAGTATTTAACCACTGTCCAACTAGGACTCCTTATGAGGGATCTGTAAGAGGAGAAAGTTGACTCAGAGGAGTGGAGGAGAAATAATACTATTTACTGAAACTGAAAGAAAGAATAATAAAATTATATTTCTAAACTAAACTAGAATTAACACTGGTTGATGTCTTTCAGGGTAAAGCAACAACAAAAACAGTAGTTTTTGCAATTATATCTTCTATGGACATATATCATTTCATTCACTGGGGGACAAAATCCATTTTGTTTCTATTGTACAATGACCACTTGCATGGCTATCACTCTTCTAAGTGACTATCAACCTTTACTAAGTTACCCAGTCCCACCTAACATACTTCTATATAATACTGTGGAAAAACATGCAGTCGTTCTTTCACTATTTAAATATTTCTGATTTTTTTCTTAATAGTCTGTAACTTTGCTAAATACGGATTAAATAATAAATAAAAGCATAGTCACTGTCTAAAATAATGTGTTTTCTTATATGCCAAGATCTGAGATATTTTCAAAAATCATATATTTTACCTATCTAAATTGTAAGTTAGTTTAGTCATTTCATGTGGGTTTTTGAAACTCCTTCAGAAAATTCTCATTTGACAAGATAATTTTGCAATTTTAAAATAGAGAAGTCATTTCAAAGATATGTATACATCTCCTGAGCATTTATTACCTTCAGTTTTATACTGAGAACAGGTATTTTTTAAAAGTATCTTCACAAGATCATAAGATATTAAACAGGTTTCTGGAAAAAAAAATACAAAGCATTCCAAAGTCATGATGCAGATTTATTGCCTTTAATGAAACCGTTAACTACACTAATAGAATCATATTATCACTGACTTAATGCATCCCTTATGAGCATCTCACCAAAATGTTTTATACTCGGTAGAATGCTTAAATACTTTAAGCTAAGGAAAGATATTCAAAATTGTAACAGCTCTTTAAAAGTCACACTTTTAATGGTGAAGTGTGATGGTTGAATACATGCTATTTAAAATTTTCAACTTCCTGCTAAGGACATTATGATACAGAAACTATAGTGACTTTGTAGCAAGTATATACAAGGTTAATATACATGAAGTTTGACCAAATGTTCTATAGTCCTAATGAGGCAAGAAGAAAGGGAATTAGGACTCCAATTGTAATGCCTTAAATGTTTATGAGTTGAAACCCTAGGTAACAGGATCAATATATGTTAGTGGAGAGTTAAAATTTCTTTCTCAAGCAAATTTAAAACAACAGAATTGATCAAATATTTAGTAATATTTTCTCTCATTTAAACAAACTTCCAGGAGAGGCCAGAAAGTTTCTTCCTTCACATATTCTGGAGAGTCAGGTACAGGAGAAATAGGTTAAAAAGCAGATCTATGATCAGAGGAAAAATATAAATACTGGATTTGGGACTAATGGTTTCCCTCTTCCCTAATAATATGGTTTTTCAAACATCAATTCATCATCACTATAAATGGGGTGGGGGTGGGGCCAAATTATCTTGTATGCAAATAAGCCTGAGCTACTTGTGCTTACTTATTATTCAGTAGTGAACAATTTCACATGAGTTTGATGTGGTGAAAAACATGAAATTGCTCACCAAATATTAGTAAATAAGCACAAGTATGTCTGTGCTTACTCTACTTACTGGATTCTTTCACCTTGTCAGGGATTATAAATTTGAAGAGCCTTTTTAAACAAAACAAAACCAAAACTTTGTTACTGTGAAATGGCTGAAGGTTTATAAAGTAGATTGTTTTTCCACTCAACAATTCAGGCCCATTTTGTTTCCATGTCACTGACAACAGTCCTCCCAATGGGACATCACTTATCTTACTTCCTCCCTGTGTTTTCTGTTTCTTTGACTCCTTCTTAGCTCAACTGAACTTAAACCTTGAGTAAGAAGCTACTATTCAGTTGGCAAATATATGCCAGCCAAACCTAGAAATAGGTTCTTGGATGTGATAATAAAATATGAAATTATTCACTACAGTTTAGTAACTAAACACATGCTTACGTTGCTTAAGGGACAATCTGATACTGTTATAAACTGCTTTCCTAGCCAGAATTAGGGATTGGACCTCTATAAAAGAGAGTATTTGCTTTTGTCTGAGAATTAAATGAGAGAGCCTAGAGGAGTTTTTATGCCTCCATGACATCCTCTTCAGATCTCCAAGATTATGGATTTCCACATGAGATTTACAGCTAAAAGCTTCAAGTTGTTGTTGTTGTTGTTGTTGTTGTTGTTGTCAGGTGCCATCGAGTCGGAACCGACTCATAGCGACCCCATGCACAGCAGAACGAAACAATGTTCGATCCTGGGCCAACCTCACTACCGCTGCCACACTTGAGTCCATCAATGATGCCACCTGGCTGATCCATCTTGTTGGGGGTCTTCCTCTTTTTCTCTGACCCTCCACCCTACCCAGCATGACATCCTTCTCCAGCGATTGTTTCCTCTGGACAATATGTCCAAAGTAGGAGAGACGAAGCTTAGCCATCCTGGCCTCCAAGGAGCACTCTGGCTGCACTTCTTCCAAAACAGATCTATTGGTTCTTTTGGCAGTCCATGGCACCCTCAGTATTCTCCTCCAACACCACAACTCAAAGGCATCAATTCTTCTACGATCCTCCTTATTCACTGCCCAACTTTCGCATCCATATGAGGCTATTGAAAACACAATGGCCTGGGTCAGGCGCACCCTAGTCCTCAAGCTGACATCTCTGCTCTTCAACACTTTAAAAAGTTCCTGTGCAGCAGATTTGCCCAGTGCAAATCTCTCTGCTACTTCCGTGAGTGTTGATAGTTGATCCAAGAAGAATGAAGTCCTTGACAACTTCAATCTTTTCTCCATTGATAACAATGT
Organism: Chrysochloris asiatica; assembly: GCF_000296735.1. Classification (NCBI taxonomy): domain Eukaryota; kingdom Metazoa; phylum Chordata; class Mammalia; order Afrosoricida; family Chrysochloridae; genus Chrysochloris; species Chrysochloris asiatica. Next base: position 3,524,811 of record NW_006408521.1, on the reverse strand, counting down.
TTTTTATTGGTCCAGTGGTGAGGATATTTGTTTTCTTGACATTGAGATGTAATCCATTTGGAAGGCTGTGCTCTTTAATCTTCATAAGTAAATGTTTCAAGTCCTCTTCACTTTCAGCGATCAAGGTTGTATCATCTGCATATCGCAGGTTGTTAATGAGTCTTCCTCCAATCCTGATGCCACGTTTTACTTCATAGAACCCAGCATCTCGTATTATTTGCTCAGCATACAGGTTGAATAAGTATGGTGAAAGAATACAACCCTGTCTCACACCTTTCCCAAGTAGTAAATGTAATTGTTTAGTGTTGCTAAACGCTATCAATTCGGTTCCGTCTCACAGCAACCTTGTATAGAGTTTTCACGGAACGCGTCTGTTGAGTTTGAACCACCGATCTTGCAGTTCAAACCTACCTTGCGATTCAGTGCTTATCCTACAGGGCCATATCAGGATTTCAAATGTAATTGTAGCACCATAATTTTACATTTAAAAGGAACTGGCCTATTTCATCATTGGACAATGCAATTATTAGTTGAACATACACAATTCAGCAAAATCTTCAAAATAATCCTTTGTGATAGGTTGATCACTATTTTCTAGTCACAATGGTTTCAAATTGAACTGACAATTTTGTATTGGAATCAACTTGTCTCCTGTTTGAACTCTTCAGTTACTGACATGGGTTGTCAACGATTCACTTTTCATTGAGATATCCTTTACATTCAATGGCATTAATACATTCACAACTAGATACAAAGATCACCACAGTTAATTTTAGAACATTTGTTTTGACCTCAAAATAAAAAAACAAAAACTCACAAGATACTTTACCCTTTAGTTAGTATATGTCTATACCCCCATCCTGGAGTCCTGTGTGTGGCGCTGTGGGTTAAGGCGCCACACTGCAAAGCCGTTTGAACTGCAAGGTCTGCAGTTCAAGCTCACCAGCGGCTCCTCAGAAACCCTGTACAGGGTCGCTATGGGTCATAACCAACTCAATGGCACTTAACAACAATAACAACCCCCATTCTAAATGTCCCCACCTGTAGGACTTTAATATGAATGGAATTATGAAATATACAGTCTTTTAAATTCACTTCTTTTAGTATAACACTTTTAAGGTTCACTTTTGGTAACATTATCTTCTGACTATTATAGATCATACCTCAACAAGCATTCATTTACAATAAGTTTATGCAAAGGGTTAACATTTTTATGCCTCTTGATATACAAAAAAGTGGAATTCCTGGTTCATATAGTAATCCTGGCGTGATGCTGTAGAATCAGAACTGGACTGCAAACCACAAGGTCAGTAGTTCAAATACACCAACTGCTTCTTGAAAATCTTATACAGGGTCGCTATGAGTTGGAAGTGACTTGACAGCACTTAATAACAACAACATAGCACCCTATGATTAATCATATGAGGAACTTGAAAAACGTTTTCCAAAACAAAATTTCATATTTCCATTAGCAGTATATGTGAGTGTTCCAACATTTCTACATAATTGTTAACAAACTTCAATGTGCAGATGATAAAACCTTGCTAAAAGTGAAAAGAACTTGAAGTATTTACTAATGAAGGTCCAAGACTATAGTTTTCGGTATGGATTATACCTTAACATAAAGGAAACAAGAACACTGGACCAACAAGTAACATAATGGTAAACAGAGAAAAGATTGAAGTCACCAAGGATTTCATTTTATTTAAATCCAACCATGGAAGCAGTAGTCAAAAAGTCAAATGCATTAGTAAAATTCACTGCAAAATACGACTTTAAAGTTTTTTAAAACACAGATAACTTTTTAAGGACTAAGGTGTACCTGACCCATTTATAATATTTTCACTTTATATATACATATATACATATATATGCGGGAGAAAGATGAGGCTTTCTACTCCCGTAAAGATTTACACCCTCGGAAACCCTGTACAGGGTCGCTCTGGGTCGGACCCGACTCGACGGCACTTAACAACAACAACAACATATACATATATATATGTATTGTGGCTCTGTTACTAGGTACTATTTTTATAGTTTTATGACTGATTAATCTTCTTTTTTTCATTATAGCATGCCATATTTTATATCAAGAAACCAAGCCACTGCTATCAAGTCAATTTTGACTCATTGATACCCTATGTAGGATTTCTGAGACTGTTAGTACTTATTGGAGAAGACCGTTTTCATCTTTCTACACCGAACAACTGATGGGCTTAAAACACCGAGCTTGTGGTGAGCAGTCCAATGCTGATTCTACAATGCCACCAGGTTTCTTATGGTATTGAAGAAGAATATGAACTATATCGTGTACTGCCAGACAAACACATCTGTGCTGGAGGTAGTGCAGCCAGAATGTTCCTTAAAAGCCAGTATGGAGAGACTCTGTCCTCATACTCTGGACATGTTATCAAGGGAGAACAGTCTATAAAAAAATGACTTGATAAAGTAGAGGGTTAGTGAAGAAGAAGAAGACTTTCAATGAGTTGACTGACATAGTGTAGCAATACTAGGCTCAAATGTGACAACAAGGGTCAGGATGGCACAGAACCTGGCAGTGTTTCTTTCTGTGTGCATGGTTTTTCTATGAGTCAGAACTGACTCGATGACACCTACCAACACCAACACCAACAACTGGGATACTATAACAAATTATCATACAACTGATGACTTAAAAAAATAAAAATTTATTCAGTTACAGTTCTTGATTCCAGAAATTCTAAATTCATAGCGTCAATGGGTATAGTTCTTCTTGGCGGCTCTGAAACAGAAACTCTCCCATGCCTCTCTCCTAGCTTTTGATGTTGCCAGCAATCCAAAATGTATCTGCTATTTTCTTTACATTTAATTTCTTTCTGTATATCTTCTCTTTTTATGTTTTTGTTGTTAAATGCCATCAAGTTTGTTCGAACCCATAGCAGCTGGTGAGCTTGAAGAGAGAACCTTGCAGTTCAAAACAACTTTGCAGTCCAGTACATTAACCCACAGTGCCACACCAGAACTTCTCTCTTTTTAATAAAGAACACCAATAATTAAATTTAGAATCCATCTTGATTCATCTTGCTTTGTCTTACCTAAACTAATTGCATCTGTAAAGACTCTATTGTTACATAAAATCATATTCTGAGCTTTCAGATTTTTTAAGGTGGAAAAGAATACTATTAAACCCACCACAACTGTGTGCTTTGTGTATATGGGGAGGAGGTGGAAGGGGTGCATGGATTGGTTACTTGCTTTCAGCCTGAATAAAGAACAGTTTCTCATCTTTTATTTTACAGTCTGCTTCTTTTGCCAAGCAAATGTCCTTTGGATTTGCCTCTTTTGGCATGGAATTACCACCTCAAAACCCTCAACTAGGTTTATTGAGGCCCAGTATTCTCAGTGTGCCATGTCCAAGGTACAGCCTCTGTTCAGAGTGTAGGCTGTGTGGTGGAACGAAGTCCTCACCCCTCTACCACACTCATCTAGACTTAACATCAGCAAGAAATACCTGGAACCAAGGTGGAACATTCAGAGAGAGGCATGTTCTTGGTTGAAGCTGTTCTGGAATAGAGTCTCAAATTTGCTACATGTGCTTGGGGTGATGGGAAGGGAGGGAATGTTCTTAGTTTCAACATCACAGACTCTTTTCTTACTGAATTTTTATAAATTTTCTTGAATAGATGTATCTTTTTTGGTAATTTTCTCTTACGACTATTTTTAGAGGCTTTAATTCTTTAAAAATTTTTAATGTTGATGGGCCTTCAAAATTTTGGGGCAAAATGTAATTAAAAGATCCAAATTAAAAACAAACTTTATTTTCCAATGTAAACTTCATCAATATCAAGTCACTTTGGCAAGTGATGATACCAGTCAGTTAGTTCATCCCTAGTGAATTGAAGGTCCTGAGAATTTTTATCATGTTAATGCACTCTTTTTTTTTTCTTAATACTTTATCACCTGAAGTAAAACAGGACCCCTGTAAAGATATTTTAAGATTAGGAAACAAAAATAAATCAAATTAGCACTGTTAAGTGGATATCTAATGATTTTCCATTGAAATTCCCACAAAATTGGCCTTGTTTAATGTTTTCCAGGAGATTTTTCTGCTAAATTTTAGCTAACTTTCTTAAAACACTGTCATAATAAGCAGATGTTACTGTTCTTCAAGCTCCAGAAAGTCAACAAATAAAATTCCTACAACATCTCAAAAAGCTGCTGCCATAACCTTTGCCTTTGATGTGTCCACTTTTGCTCTAACTGAATCACTTCCACGTCTTGGTAGCCATTACTCTGACATGTACAAGACTATACTGGTAAAATCAGGTTTCTTCAATTGTTAACGTTTCTTCCAAGAAATGCTTCAGGCTCTTGATCCCACTTTTTAAAAAAACACTGAAAGTTGATGGGGGCATTGCTCAATTACCCATTGAGCAAAAAGTTTGCTCAACTTTAATTTTTTCAGTCGGAATTGTGCAAGCTGAACTAATTGAGATTTTCATGGTGTTGGCTATTGTTCCTATTATTAATCATTAGAACACAAAATAGATTTTTTTTCTTTGCAGATTGATGTGAGTGAGCTACTGCTGAGGGCTTCATCTTGAACATAGTCTTATCTCTTCTGAAAACAAGTTCTTCATTTGTAAATTGCTAATGTCTTTGGGGCATTGCCCCATAAACTTTTTGTAAAGCAGCAATGACTTCACCACTCTTCTACCAAAACTTTATCATGAATTTGATGTCTGTTCCAACTTTAATTTTAGCAGAATTTATGTTGCTCTGAGAAGGGATCTTATAAAATTCATGTCTTATTCTTAAAGTACCTCAAACTAAATCCTATTCAAATATGTAATAGTAAGTTCTCATGTGATTATTTTGATGCAAAGAATTTTTCAAATTCATGCAGTTTTATAATATGCATTTCCCATGAATTTTTTAAAGAAGTGCTCATAATTTTCACCAATTTCAGTAGGAAGAGGATCAGCATTTCTCTGTAAGTGGTCATGCCAGTAGTTCAAATGCTAATATTTATTAATTTCCTATCTGTATGTAATTATGTGTATAGATGATTGCATATGTGAATATAGATGTTTAGATATACACATGTTTTGGTGTGTGCTTTTGTGTGGACATGGGGGATGGTACTGGGGAGTGTGTATGGGTTCAGTGTGGGCAGTTCTATAGATGTTCTACTGTATGTTTACACTTCACTTGAAATTCTCCCCTTTGCTTCTTTCTCCCTGGAATGACAATAGTCAAAGAATCAAAGACATGGGTTTCACCAAATTTCTCTCTATTCTGTAAAAACTCACATATTGCTGCCTCTGTAGCAGAATATGAGTGTGTTTATATGTTTAAGGAAGACCCATCTGTGCAGTCTTCACAATAGTTACCTTCAACTCTCAAAATCTCCACTTTCTCCAAAATCATTTCTCTACCCTCAAATTCTTGTGGTGACTATGATAGTCAAGTTATTCATTTACCACTGAGCCTACAAAGTAAACAAAGAGCAACGAACATAGGCTTGATTGATAACCTCTCTGCATGACTACGTGCTAAAACATATCCAAAAGCGCACCCACTAAGTGGAACTACAGAGTCACAGAGACAAAGAATGGGTAGTACATTAGACTTTCCCTATGAGTCAGAGAGGGGTAGTAAATGGGCTTAAGCCATTAATGTGTACCTTGATTCAAGCTGCCTGATTTTATTGCATTATAGAGCTCATATCCTAAAGGTCTGGAAAAAGAATAAGAAAGCCTGGCTTAGAAAAAATATCCCGTAGAAAATTGTCAAAAGAAGGTAGGGCTCTTTCTCTCTTTCTAGTTTTGGTCTAGTTTTTCCCTTTCTAGGTCACTTTTGCTGAAACTGAAGAGAACTTAGCAATACTTACTGATGAAGAGCAAAGACTGCAGCCTTCAGCATGGTTTACCCCTCAATGTAAATAAATAAAAAATCCTCATAACTGGACCAAATAAATAACATCATAACAAATGGAGAAAAGACTGAAGTTGTCAAAGACTTCATTTTTCTTGGGTCCACAACAAATACTCATTGAAGTAGCAGTAAAGAAATTAAAAGATGTATTAGGTAAATTGTTTGAACTCACAAGCCACTCCTTGGAAACACTGTACAGGGTTACTATGCGTCCAAAGAGATTTGACGGCACTGAAAACATCAACATTAGGTAAATCTGCTGCACAATATTGTTTTAAAGTGTTTAAGAGCAAAGATATCATTTGTGAAGTAGGGTGTGCCTTACCCAGACCAGGATATTTTCAATAGTCTCATAGTCATATAAAAGTTAGAGAATAAGGAAGAACTTGGAAGAATTGATATATTTGAGTTGTGGTGTTGGAAAATAATATGGAAGGTACCATGGACTACCAGAAGAACAAACAGGTCTGTGTTGAAAGACGTTCAACCAGAGTGTTCCTTGAAAGTCAATATGGTGAGACTTCATCTCTCATATTTCAGACATGTTATAAGGAGGGACCTCATGTTATTAGGAGAAGGACATCATGCTTGGTAAAGTTGAGGGTCAGCCAAAAAATAGGGAGTCCCCCCCACCAATGAGATGTTTAAGTACACTCCCAGCAGCAATGGGTTTCAGCATAACAACAATGAGGATAGCACAGGATCAGGTAGTGTTTCATCATCATGTACATATGGTTGCTATGAGTCAGAACTGACAAGATGGCACCTACCAACAACAGATAACTTTAACCTATTCTGACCTTATCTTCCCCTCTGTTTAAGTTTATGGAGAAATTCTATCTAATAAACATATTAATATCAATATGATAGACACCCCAATAACAAAGAAAATATTAATCAATGGAGTTTCAGTACCTTCACATATGCTACTTTTTATATGCCATTTTTGTTATGTATATGATTGCCTGTGCACAAAATTCTCTCTTTACAACTCAAATTAGTATTGTTAGAAGGGCTGAGTATTAGGAAAATAAACTAGTTTTTCAAACTGAACTGTTAGCAATTGGGGTTTTTTAAAACAAAATTTTCCTATTATCTTGTTCCTATATATGACAAGCATGGATTCTAGAGCCAGTATGTCTGGGTTTTGTTCTCTGCTCCCTCACTTATTATTAGTCTTGTGGCCTTGGGCAAAGAATTATTTAACAGCAAGTTATTTAATCTCTCTATTCTTCAATTTTACTACAGGTAAAATATAGATAGTAAGATTCTACAACATAAGGTTATGAGAATTACATGTAACAACACATGCAGAGCTTGAAGCAATGTCATGTAGTAAATGGTTATTAAGGGCTTGATAAATAAAATATCCAATGGTTGACTTTAGACTGGCATGGCACTGTGGGCTGATGTGTTGGACAGTAAAGCCAGTTTTAACCAGAAGGTCAATGGTTTAAGCTCACCAGCCACTCCTCGGAAACCCTCTACAGGTTGGTTATGAGCCTGAACCAACTGGACAGCACTTAACAACAACTATTAAAACTTTAGAAAAATTGTGATGTTAAGAAATATTAAGATTTCAATATAAAAACCAAAATAAGTTGTCTCTATCACTGAAATTAAGGAATTTTCTTCATGCAAAACTACTAAAATAATGAATTTGTTTATAAAGCTACTAAATATCAAAAGGGCTTTGGAATGAGGATACAGGAATCAGTGACTGATATAGCACAGCCACTCAATAAATATCCCCACTCATCTGTCATTTCGTCATCCTGTGGTGGCATGCATATTGGTGTGATGCTAGAAGCTATGTTATGGCTCTTTCAAATACAAACAGGGTCATCCTTTGGTGGGCAGATTTTAACAGAGCTTCTAATCTAAGACAGCAAGATGGATTGACACAGTGGTTGCAACTGTGGGCTCAAACTGAGGCCAGGACCTAGCAGGATTTTGTCCTGTTGTCTCAACAATGTGTCTCACACTATGAAGTTCTACACTGAGTGGGATCTGATTTGATGGTACCTGTGGTGCTGAGTTAATATACTGGACTTCAAAGTTGATATGAAGTGTAAGGTCGGCAGCTCAAGGTTACCAGCCATTCCTTTGAAACCTTATGCAGGGTTGCTATGAGTTGGAACTGACTCGATGGCACTTAACAACAACAACAAATCACTGATTCTCTATAATCTTAGCCATTGAAATTTTCTAAACATCAGTGCTCTCATTTGTAAAAAGAGGGCAGCAATTATTTTAGGATTTTTTTTTTTAATCCAGAAAGCTAAATCATATGGAAGTGGTAGAAATTTGATTATATTTATAACTTAGAAATCACCTCAAGTACATAAGTCTAATCCATCCCAAATTAGAGAGAAGAAAAATGAAATCCACAAAGGGCCAACAATTTCCTCAAGTCTCCTAATTTCCTGTCCAACCACCATGGGAGTGATGCAGTTATTATACATAACCAAGAACCCACTAGTTAAAAATGAGGTCCATGGCTTCATTAACTCATCCTGGGACATATTGTGAAAAATAGTTCTCAAGCTGGTCCATCTTCAGAAAGAGGAAACAAAGGGTCCAGGAAGTTGCTAAATGATGGAGGCATAGATTGTTGGCTGGTATGTTGACAGGAGCCCTCTCACCTGGGGTATGTGTAAACAGGATAAATTAGGGGAAGAAGAACCTGTTTGAAAAATAGAAACTTTAAAATAAGAATGCAACCATCAAAAGGAAATAGGCAACATTTGGGAAGATTATTCACCCGATAGTGATAGTACTTAGTCAATGAGGGACCAGGGGAGAGACTTTCGAACTAGGAATTAAGAACACTTGTTAAATGGTTGCGAAGTGCATCTCCCTGTTTTATCTTCTGGGTTTGGTACCCAATTTTGCAAAATCAAATAATAAAAACTCACTCTCACTAAAACAAGTACGGATTGGATTTCTTGAGTGTTTATTAATAAGCATCGTGATAACTCATCTGTGACCTCATACAAGATAAGGAGGTCTGCCCCACTTCTCCTCTGGAGACCCATTGGGGTAAGGTCCTAGTCAGGGGTTTATATGGACCCAGCAGTTACCAAGAGGGATCGACATCTATGGTATCGACAACGTGTCTCACACTATGAAGTTCTACATGCAGTGCTGTGACATGGAAAGTCCTACTTTCCTACCATTCATCCAAAGATATATTTGAAATATTTGCCTCATCTAAGGCTGGCAGTTCAAAGCTCAAGAGCCGCTCCCTGTAAACCCTATACAGTGTTGCTATAAATTGGAACTGTCACACGGCACTTGATAACAACAGAAGAGGCACTATAGTATACGATAAGCACTGAATTGGTTACTGCAAGGTCTGTAGTTCAGACCCACAGGCTGCTCTTCAGAAAGCCTGGACTATGGCACTTAACACTATGGCACTTAACAACAACAACAACATAGGGTTGATGGGAAGTAAAAAAAAAACTGGAGAAAGAGAAGTGGGTGGCAAGGAGTGAGGAACTTAAAATATTCTGGAAGCCCATCAGAGAACTAGATTAGTAAAATTTGCATTGAAATTAAGGTAACAGTTCTTCTCAATGTTTTCCTCATTTTCTCAACAATTAAGGTCTGATACAGATGCAAACTTCTGTATGTTAAGGAGTTTCCTGTAGTCTCAAACTGACTGTCATTAAATCAAAATAATTTGTATATAAGCACATTGCCTTACAAAGTTTTTAAACCTAAGGAAGTTTATAAATTATGTATAAATAATTTAAAAGATGATGATGATCTAGTCTTTTGATGATCATTACTCAAACAATAAATGAATATGTTTTTAATGTAAGAGAGAAAAAAGGGAGAAAGAAAGTTCTATTATGATTAATTGCATTAAATATGAGCTGGATCTTCTAGCTTTTTAGTCCTCTAGTCTTTAGATTTCACTGTAGTTAAAAAAGTTGTAGGTTTAAAAAACAAACAAACAAACAAACACAAAAATGACCTTTTCAGTCTTTGATGAGTTGATGAAGACATATTGAATAAGAACCAACCAGTATACTTGTGTAAGGAGACGATTTGCCAACTGATCAAATGAGAGATGGTGAGTCCATTTCCTGGGTTCAGATTCTAGATTCTTGTTTTACTCAAAGTATGCATGAGTCACAGTCAGCTTGACAGCAACTGGTTTGGTTTATTTTGGTTGAGCCTTAAATGAATTTTATCTGTCTTAGTTACCATTTCCTCCTGTGAAAAATGGACATAATTTTGCAAATATTATAAAAGATAATGCATGCAGATTGATAAAAGATGAATTTAACTGAACGTTTGCTAAAGCAATTCCTCCATCCTTTTATGTTCTGGAATACATCAGGGTTTACTGCAATAAACTGACAAATACCTACATATGTACCTTGCTAGAATAATTTATTTCCCTGCAACATCTCCCCATCTACATGCTCCTGGTTCTTCCAGAGTCCAGGCGGCCTTATCAAAGAAAAGAAAAACATTTTGAACAAACTGGCCCTAATTACTATCTCAGTACATTATTCAGCAAGCTCCTTTAACTTTCTTTGAAAAGAATAGAGTTCTCAGGGGAGCAGAGTTCAAACACAGTTTGGTGTCTCTCTTCTTACAATTGCTATTGCTAAATACCTTAGAGTCTCAAGTCAGTTCAGATCATAGTGACGCAGCACAGGGTTTCAATGGCCTAATGTGGCACTGTGGATTAATGCACTGAACCTCAAGTTCAGTTGGAAATGCAAGTTTGGATGTTCAAACTCACAAGTCACTCCTCAGAACCCCTATAGAGGGTAGCTCTGAGTCAGAACTGTTGACAGCACTTAATAACAAAACAAAACCTTTAAAGGAGAAGAAAGCCTCCTCATTCTCTTTCACAGTAGCTGGTGGGCTCAAGCTGTGGCTCTATAGGATAAGCAATGGACTGCTAACCACAAGGTCTGCAGGCTCAGAATTTGTTGTTGTTAAGTGCTGTTGAGTTGACTCTGACCCATAGTGACCCTGTATAGGGATTCCAAGGAGCAGCTGGTGAGCTTGAACTACCAACCTTTCAGTTCAAACCGCTTTGCAGTCTGGTGCATTAACCCACAGCGCCACACCAGGACTCCAGGCTCAGAATAGTTGTTGTTAAATGCTGTGGAGTCGGTTTGACTCATAGTGAACCTAGTATAGGGTTTCCAAAAATGGCTGGTAGATTTGAACCACAGATCTTGATGTGAGCAGTTCAGTGCTTATCCCACAGTGCTAGAACAGAACTTCTCACAGTGATGTTGTTACTGCAAGGTGCTGTCCAGCCAGTTATGACTCATAGAACCCATGCACAACCAAACAAAACACTGCCCAATCCTGTGCCATCCACACAATCATTACACTTGAGACCACTGATGCTGTCTCTGTGTCAATTCATCTCATTTGGGGGTGGGGGTGGGTGGGAGGGTCTTCCTTTGTCCCTAACCTTCAGCTTTACCAAGCATGATATCCTTCTTCAGGGACTTGTAACCCCTGATGACATGTCTGAAAAAGAGGGATGAAGTCTCATAATCCAGGCTTCTAAGGAGCATTCTGACTGCACTTCTCCCAAAACAGATACGTTTGTTCTTCTGGCTGTCCATGGTCTTTTAAATATTCTCCTCCAACACCATAATTCAAAGGTACTGGTTATTCTCAGGCCTTACATAATCACTGTCCAACTTTGATATGCATATTTTGAGTGCTGGTGAGTCACTTCTTACTCATAGTGATCCTGTGGTCACTAGGGATTTGAACTACTGACCTTGCAGTTACCAGTTCAGTACTTATCCTGCAATACCACATACATGCACATTAGGTGACTGAAAATATCATGACTTGGGTCAGGCACACCTTAGTTCTGAAACTGACATGTTTGCTCTTTAATGTTGTAGTTAATGTTGTAGTTCATTGCTATGAAATCTATTCTGACTGACAGCAGCTCTGTGTAGGCTAACACTTTACAAGGTTACCCTTGTATTTGAAGTCCTGGTGTGGCACTGTGGGTTGATGCTCTGGACTACAAATTTAGCTTAAACTGCAAAGTTCAAGCTCACCAGCTGCTCCTCAGAAACCATATACAGGGTCACTATGGGTCAGAACTGACTCAACAGCACTTAACAACAACAACAACAACAAAAAAACTTTTGTGATTAACAATTATGTGCTTATCCTACAGCACCACACCAGGACTCCATGTTAATAGGAGCCTCCCTTTCTCATTATGATGCAAGTTCCTTCCAAATTCCTTTCTCTTTCCTGTAATTTCTGTTTGAATAAGTCACCCTCACCATGTTTTCCCATTATCTTTGAATTTCCCATTTTCTTTGAATACATGAAACACATATAAACAACTGACACATATCTTGAAAGCATTCAATAAATATTATCACAATGTCCAGTAAAATTGTTTCACAGAAAAATTTCAATGCCTATGCATAAACTAATACACATTCGCTAATTTAAATTTTTTGTGAAGTAGCTCTTTT
>NW_006408521.1:3495237-3512268 GCF_000296735.1 Chrysochloris asiatica | reverse complement strand
GTAGTTCAAAACTACCAGCTGTTCTGCGGGAGAAAGATGAGGCTTTCTGCTCCCGTAAAGATTTACAGCCTTGGAAACCCTGTAGAGGGTCGCTATGAGTTGGAACCAACTCCACAGCACTTAACAACAACAACATATATATATTTTTAATTGAGTTATGGACTGAATTCAGTATCCATAGACTGTTTATTATCTATATGCTTTCTTGATTGTTTCTCTAGCATTCAAAGTGGCACTTGAACCAGCAACATACTCTTCTGACAAAGTCAGCTTCTCCTGGAGACACAGCCAGAGTGGGCTAATGGGCAAGGGAGTTAAGGAAAGAGAAAGGTGGCAGAGATGAAGTGCTGAGATCAACTTCATCAACACATCAACTAGTACTTATTATTCCAACATCAATACAAGGTACTGTAGGATAAGCACTGAATTGCTAATGGCAAGATCAGCTGTTCAAACACACTAACTGCTTCTTAGAAACCCTCTATAGTTTCATTATGAGTCAGAACCGACTCTTTGGCACTTAGCAATAAATATCATTTAAAATTCTGTCATTCTTCCGCAGCAGGATGGTGGAGTAGGCCAGACACACTGAGCAGATCCTTTGCAACAAAGACACGGAAGGCCAAGTGAAACAGACATACACATTGATCGTAGAAGCATGATCTTCAGAGGATAGGACAGAGAGTTGGACTGAGTGTCACCCAGAAGAGGAAGATGAATAGCAACAGTGAGAGAGAAGAAAAACAGACGGACTGTAGGCTGGCCTGGAGTGATGTGGCCATCTTGAGCTTCTGTGAGAGGATGTAGATACCGTGGCCTATTGGCAAAAAACTTAGCTAGATGTAGGTGGAAAAGAGGGTATGGTTCTCCTTCGTTTCATTCCCTCCTGGTAGCTGGGGTTGTGACCAGTCCTTGCTCTCACCAATTTAGTGGCCAGTGTCCCCCACTCCTATGCAACCTCAACTCTGGCTGGGGTTGGGTGCCATACCTGTATTCCATGACACCTGTACCCACACTAAATTACACTACCCAAACAGCAAACAGAGAACATTATTCATGCTTCCAGTTTCTACCTCATCTACCAGAAGACAGACATTGAGTGTCTGAGAACACAGCAATAGACAAGCATGGATTAAACATCAACATAGTGACACCATAAAGTCCTGAAGAAAACATACAATTTCCATTTACATGAAGAAAGAAAAGAGAACCTCAAACAAGTGACCAGAATAGAGCGTCAGAAAATATAGTACTAGAAATGATGCCAGAATTACTAGATAAGGAATTTAAAAGAATGATATTTAGGTGTCTTCAATGGATTGAAAGAAAGATCAAAGAAAGCAACAAAAACACAGAGAAAACATTAGGAGAGTTCAGTAAAACATGATAAGAACAAACTGACAAAATAAATGAAAAATTAGAAAGCATATAAAAACAGCAATCACATAGCCAGAACATTAATACTAAGACTTCAGAAATAGATAATACATTGAAAGGGCAAGACATAGAATTGAAATTGTGGGAAGGCTGAAATTGTGACTGCAATATTCATCTGATAAAACAACAACCAGAAAAAAGAATTTAAAAATCTAAAGAAAGCCTGAGATTTATGTGGGACAGTATCAGTAGGAATTACATATATATGATGATTGGAATTCCGGAACAAGAAGAGACAATAAAAATCATAGAGATAATTGCCCGAGGTTTGTTAGAAGAAAATTTTCCTGAAATCAAGAAAGACAAAAGATACCCATTCAAATGCATCTAGTTGAACAAACTTTCAACAGGACAGATACCAAAAGAAAATCAACAAGACATATTATAAGCATACTGTTCAATATCTATCTATCTATCTATCTATCTATCTATCTATCTATCTATCTATCTATCTATACATGTGGAATTTTGATAATACAGAAACTTTAAAATAGCAGAACTAAGTCAACCAAATAAGCATAGTTTCTTTAAAGGTGTGTGCATAGGAGACCCTCTATCTCTCACTTATTTTAAAACGATTTAAACTTTTAAAAATTGATTTAATGTAAAATGAAGGCTGTATATTCTTTTCACCTCTTAAAATTCTCCCTTTAAAACACAACTCCTCCATGGGCCCATCATTGGCTGGGATTTCTTCACCTCTGATTTTCAATTCACACACACATACACATACAGCTCCTCAAAATGACATAATAAAATAAACAATAGATCAGGGACTGTAATACAGTCACAGTGAGCTTAGTTCTTGGAGCAAGAATGCTTAAATTCGAATTCAAAATCTTCTGTGTGTTATTTATTTATTTTTCATATTGAAAGGTAGATTTACTGGCTGTCTCTGTTCTGTTATACATGGTAGAACAGGACAGTCTGTCTTTGTTTGGGTTTCCTGTCGTACTGAATGACCCATGTCAGGTACAGAAGATTGACACATAGTGGATGGCAGGAGCAAACTGTTGCTGGTTCTCATTTCTATAATGATTCATTCCACAGTTTCAGGAATTTTGTTTGCTTTGATTTTTCTTTCATAGCATCTTCTTCTTTTCAAACTCCTTGTAGATGGTGCTTCCCAGCTGGACAGGAGACATTGTGATCACAACCCCTTCATTCTGCAGGACAGAGATCTTCTCTTTGGCTCCACCTTTCTGTCCAGCAAAAATTGCCCCCACATGACCCATCCACCTACCAGGAGGAGCGGTTAATCCAGCAAGGAAGGATGCTACAGGTCTGGCATGTGGAGCTGAATTATGTTGCTTCAAATAATCTGCAGCATCTTCTGCATTACCACCAATTTCACCAATCAATATGATGTAGCTGGATCATTCAAAAAGAATTCAAGGCAGTCAGTAAAATTTGTTCCATTAAAAGGATCACCTCCAATGCCAATGTATAAAGACTGCCCCAATCCAACTTGTGTTGTTTGGTGAACTGCTTCATAAATCAAGGTGTCAGGTCTGGACACAGTATCAACTCTTCCTTAATTGTGAATATGGCCAGGCATAACACTAATTTTGCGTTGTCCGGGGTTGATGACTCCAGGGGACTTTGACCGGATTAGCCTCGTCCTTCCCTGGCGCAGTAGCGCATGCTTGACCTTTACCACGTCCTGCTGGGTGATAGCTTCAGTAATATACACAACTATGGGCATTTCTGCCTCAAGAGCATTGCAGCACCAGCAGCAAAGGGAAGAGGGATATACATGATAGACGCTGTGCTCTTGTCTTTTCTTGGGCCTCTTTCTCAGTATTAAAGATGGGTAAGACCAGATGCATCTTGCCTCCTTTCCCTGGGATTGTTCCGCCAACTAGTTTGGTGCCATAGTCTAATGCCTTTTGGCTATGAAAGGTGCTCTGCTTAACAGTGAAACCCTAGCAAATAACTCTTGTGTTTTCATCAATATAGAGA
Source organism: Chrysochloris asiatica (assembly GCF_000296735.1). Lineage (NCBI taxonomy): Eukaryota > Metazoa > Chordata > Mammalia > Afrosoricida > Chrysochloridae > Chrysochloris > Chrysochloris asiatica. Next base: position 3,508,869 of record NW_006408521.1, on the reverse strand, counting down.
TTTTTCCGAGGAGATGTATAGGAACAATGTCGAATTCCATTTTGCTACACGAGGAAAAAGTGCTTCAGGAAGTGGGCGGCGGGAGGCAGCGAGGCCGCTGCTACCGGAGGTCATGGTTGTGGCGGCCACCCTGTATGTCATTTTTGTGGCATTGTGCAGGCTACTTTATGTCTTTGTGACTCAGATGTTTCCTTTGTAAATTGGAGGTAATAATAGCACAATTTCTTATAAGTTTGTAGTGAAAATTAAATGAGCTGATACATTAAATAAAAAACAATCACTGGAGAAGAGCGTTAAGAATACTAGACACATTCAATAAATGTTAGCCATTTTTATGAGAATGCTGTTAGGTGTAGAGGCATTGCTAAAATCTCTGCTGATGTGCACCAAGAAGAACAGAAAGTAATGACTAATCATTAACTGGCTAAAAGACACTGGTTTGGGTTTTGGTTTTAAATTTTTTAAGAGTTTTCATTAATTTCTTCCTAACTTATCAGTCATTAAGAACCAAAATGTCTCTGTGTTATAAATCCTGGTGTAGCACTGGAGACTGATGTGCTGGGCTGCAAGTTCAGTTTGAACCACAATGTTGATGGTTCAAGCTCACCAGCCACTCCTACACTAACTAGTTCCCTATAAGTCACAACTGATTCGACAGCATTTAACAACAAAACAACATATTATAAATCAGAAGTGAGGATCACAGATGAGAATTTTTTCATTAGAAATGCTCAAAATAATGAAACAGAAACACTGTATAACAGGAATTTTCAAATGTTCAATTACCTGTGCCATAAAGAGCCTTGATAAACTGAGAAATTTCATTTTTCTGCTTCACTCTTCCACATTGTTACATATGTCTCCTGAGATTACACAAAGAAATACAACAGGAGAAACAATGATAACAGTAACAAGCAATTTGTACATGGACAACACGGTACTATTTCATTTTCAAGTACGTTACCATTTAATCTAGTAATGCTCTCTTAATCAAGTGTTGATAATTTATTCACAGTTTAGAGGCAAAGAAACTGAGGACAATCGAGTAAGATACTGTTAAGTAAGCATTCTAACCTTTTTATCCCAAAGTCTGTGTTTACAATCACTAGGCAAAACATCTTTAAGCTGAGGAATAGAGCACAATGTCAGGTGTTTATGAGTTTTATAAAAAATGCCTGTGGAATTCTGACAAACTAAGATGAAAAAGTTACCTTATTTTCAAAGGAAAACTTTTTAGAAGAAAACTTTTAAAACTACCTTACAAAGGACAAACAATTGTACAATTTAGTCCATGCTTTTTCTGTCCTTAAAAAAGCACTTCCTTTTTAGAATTTAGACACATTGCTGTTATACAAAAATGACATAAAGAGTTTCTAAGGTTGGTATTTCACATAAACAACAAACAATAGTTCTATAGAATGGAATTTGTCACTTACAGGAGAAATTTCTAACCCTTTATTTGATCTTGTTATAATGGCACCTTTCAAATTTGTTCCAGTATTTCAGAAAAATGACTTGTGCCTAAATCAGAAGAGGAATACAAAACTCAGTTAAGTTTCATTCCAATCTATTCATTATGATGAGCTCGTAGGACTTTACTATATGAGTGAATTATTTAAACATGGTCATTATAATATTGAGACTCATATACAGAGTCAAATCTACTTTAAGGAAAGTAATATGTGTGCAGAAAAGAGCCATACTAACACATATTCAACTCTTAATATAGAAAGTAGGTTAAAATATCATAAATGACTAGAAAATTTCCTGATTAATGTATGCAAGTACTATCTTAATTTTCATGGCTTTTTACAGTTTATTCTATTTCACAAGCAGGGAATAAGGGGGTAATTTTCTTCCTTGACAAGGTCTTTCTTCATTCTAGACTTCACTCGATCCAAAAGAAGCATTTCTTTTAGGATTGCTGGTAACTTCTAATGTCAATTTAACCTCAGTAAATTGTGAACTGGTGCTCACATCAAATATTCTCTCCACACTGCTGAATCTCTAAATAACTATTGTTCTTGTTATTGTTGTTAAGTGCCATTGAATCAGTTCTGACCCATAGTGACCCTGTGTAGGGTTTCCAAGAAGGTGATGGTGAACTTAAACTACCAACCTTGCCGCTCAAATGACTTTGTAGTCCAGTGCATAACCCACAGCATCCCTCCAGGGCTCCCAAATAAATATGGTGGTGGTGATGTGCCATGGAGTTGGTTCTGACTCATAGCAACCCTGTGTAGGGTTTCCGAGCTGTAAATCTTTACAGGAGCAGAAAGCCTCATCTTTCTCCTGTGGAACAGCTGGTAGTTTTGAACTGCTGACCTTGAGGTTCACAGCCTGAATCATAACCACTATGCTACCAGAGCATCAGATAATGTAATTTGAATACTAAAAACAACACAAATACAAAAACTAGGAGACTCCTAAGCATTTGTAAGTTCTTAGGAATTCCTGTGTACTGCAGATGATGGCACCCTGAGTGGCAGTCTCCCTTGATTCCATATTTAAATTTCACTTATCTGTCAAGGAGTTCTGTCGTGGCACTGTACAATAAGCACTGGACTTCTAGCCACAAAGTTGGAAGTTCAAATCCATCAGCTGTTCCTTTAAGACCCTGTACAGGGTCCACATGAGTCCAAAATGGCTTTACAGCACTTAACAACAACTACAATCACCACCCTGCTAACCACACACTTAGAATTTAAAACCCATCAGGCCCTCTGAAGGAGAAAGATGGAACTTTCTGCTCCTGTAAAGATTTATAGCCTCAGAAAACCTATACAGGGTGGCTATGAGTCAGAACCCTGGTCTACACTTAACAACAGCAACCTATGATTAGCATGCATTGCTCCTAACCAATGTTGGAATTCAAATTAACCCAGAGCATCTTGGAAAAAAAGATCTGGTGAGATCTGTTTCCAAAAAAATCAGTTACTGAAAAGCTTTTGTAGCACAGGGTTTGTTTGACAGACATAGGGTTGCCATGGATCAGAATCAACTTGATGGCAACTATTATTATTATTATTTTGCAGTTTCTTCTTTATGAAATGGTTTCAATACTATTGTCTCTGGTTATCAGGGTAAAATAGTCATCATAATCTAGCCCAAGAATAAGAATTTTGTGACCAATTGTCACAGAACAGTGCCATAATGAGTAAAACAGTTTGTTCATGTCCCTTACAAGACTTTTGGCTTAAAATGCGTGTTGTAAACACCAGAATTTAGCTGCTTTTTGTTTCTCTTTCTTTCCTTCAAGCACATGCTAGGTTTTAAAGACAGATAATTTTTAAAAAGTAAAGTAATAACAACCAAAAAGCATTAACTTTAGGTGTCATTACTTTACTTTTCCTCTTGACGATCTACTTTACTGGAATCCTTAAGTGGTGCTGTGGGTTAATGATATGAACCGCAAAGTTGGTTTGAACAGCAAGGTCAGCAGTTCATGCTCAACAGAAGCTTCTTGGAAACCCTATACAGGGTCACTATGGGTCAGAACTGACTTGACGACATTTAACAACAACCTACTAATACCTGAGGGAATAAGATTATGCCATCCAGACTCCATTGTATTTGCCACCAGTTATTGGTCTCAGCATTTTCAAAGTATGAATGGGTTGCCTAGACCCCAGAATCAACTTCTATTCATAACCTCCCATTCCTGCAACACAATCATTGACTATACAAAATCAAGGGTCTGAAAACGAAGTTAATTTCCAACTCCACTCCATGGCAGCACAACTGTGGTTCTGTGTTCTTTTGCTAATCAAACTTACCAGACACACATAGGCCTTTATAGTTTTAAAAAGCTATATTTCTTTGAGTTTATAGAAACAGCCAAGGTAGGTACAATATCTTCATTTAATCAGGAAGCTCAACAGCTCCCAAGGACACAAGTTAGAATATCTATATTTTTCCAAGGCAAGAGTCATCTAGTGTGTCAGTCACTTTGCCACATAGAAGTCCCTTTTATAATCCATTTTATATTTAGGCCTGCATTCCTAGAGTCAGCATGTAAACTGACAACTAGCACAAACCAGGCACAGTCCTCAGCAAATAAATAAAAATTTAAAATTTAAAATTTCAGATATAACTATTTCAGATACAACACAATCAATTTTACTTAACTTAGATGTTTTTAAGGACATCGTGTTATGGGGACCAGTTTCATTTTCAGACGTGCCTGGACCAATCAAGGCCTGATGTCAATCCTTCATTTACCATCCTTTACTTCTAAATTCCAGTGCAGAACTGCTTGTGAATCAATTCTTAATCCTCTTCAGGGCACTGGTGTGGTGTAGTAGAATAAACACTGGACTTTTAATTGTAAGGTAAGAAGTTCAAACCCACCAACTACTCCTTGGAAACCCTATCACAGTCACTATGAATTAGAACTGACTTGATGACACTTAACAGCAACAACAATAGCAGGACACATAATCTCACACTTGTAATTAAAGGTAGCACCAGTGGTCTATCTCTTCTGCTACTAGCATTGACCATAGTATTTAGTTCGCACTTCTCACTCTCAGCTTCACCCCCATATGGCCTGAATAATCACATTTTGTACTCCGCTAAGTCAATACCATAGCCAGGCAAAGACACTGCTAAAAGAAGAAAATTATAGACCAATAACTCTCATGAACATAGACATATTTTCAGCAAAATCCTAGAAAATATAATCCAAACACATCCCCCCAAAAATCTCACACCCAAGTGAGAATCAAACCAGGAATGCAAGGATAGTGCAGCATTAGAAAAACAATAAAAATAATCCACCACATATATAAAACATAGGAAAGGAAACACATGGTCATATTAATCAATGCAAAAAAGACATTTGAGAAATTTCATTGCTCATTCCTGAGCAGGGGAGCAGTCCTCAACAGGTAGAGAAGGAATATTCTTCAACATAGTTAACAGAATATATACAAAATCAATGACCAACATAACTTTCAATGGCAAGAATCTAAAAGCATCCCCTTTGTGAACAGAAGCCAGACAATGCTGTCTTTTATCAGCATTCCAACTCATTGTTGCATTGAAAATCTTAACCATGCCAATAAGACAAAAAAAGGGAAATAAAGGGTATCTGAATTAACAACAAAGAAATAAAACTGTCTCTATTTGCAGATGACATGATTCTATACATAGAAAATTCCATAAACTTACCAAGAATATTATTGAAATTATTTGAATGATCCAGAAAAGTAGCAAGGCACAAAATCAATATAAAAATATCTGTCATATTCCTTTACATTAACAAAAAAAACTCTGAAAAGGAAACCAGGAAAACAATTCCATTTATAACAGTCCCAAAAGATTAAAAGTTTAAGAATAAGTAAAACTGACATTAGGAAAAAAAAAAAAAAAAGACCTATACAAGGAAAACTACAAAACAGTACTCTAGGAAACCAAAGAAGGTCTACATAAATAGTATAATATACCATTCTCATAGCATCGTGAAAACGTCAATACTTCTCAAAAGGATCTACAGATATAATGCAATTCTGATCCAGATTTCATCAGTCTTTTAAGTAGATAGAAAAACTAAGCATTTACTTTTTAAGGAAAGAAAATAGACTCCTGAAAAGCAGTACACTACTAAAGAATAAGAACATAATAGGAGGCGTCACAGGTTCCAATCGTCAAATCTACTACACAGCAATAGTAATGAAAACAGTCTAGTGTTGGTACAATGAAGGACACATAGACCAAGGGAACAGAATTAAGAACCCAGAAGTAAAATCTATCTACCTGTCTATAGCTGATACTAGAGAAAAGGTTGAAACTCATTAAATGGGAACATATAGCTTTAACAAATGATGCTGGCAAAACTGGATACTCTTTTGTAGAAAAAGGAAACAGGACCCATATTTCATACTGCATCTAAAAATGAACTCAGGATGTATCAAAGACCGAAATGTAAATGTCTTAAAAAAAATAAAGACCATCAAAGAAAAAACAGGGCCAAACATAGGGGCCCTAATATATCATATAAATATATTCTCAAACATAACTCAAACCACAAACAGCAGAAGATAAACTAGATAACTGGGGTCTCTTAAAAGTTATGCACACTAAAAGAGTGAAAAGAGAATCTACAGCCTGGGACATTTTTTTGGCAGTAGTATACTGCCAGAAAAGTGACTAATCACTAACATTTATGGAGAGTTTTAATTCCGCAACAAACAGACAGTGATCCAATTTAACAATGGGCAAAGAACATGAACAGACATTTCACCTTATTCAGACATTATTCAGATGTCTAACAAACATGAAAAAATGCTCACCATTAGAAAGGTACAGCTCAAAATAAGAATGAGGTATAAACTCATCCTGATATTAATAGCAAAATTCAAAAAAAAAAAGAAAGAAAATTATTGATGGTGTGGGGAAACTGGAACCTTCTACACTACTGGTACACTTGCAAAATGGTATTAGTACTGTAGAAAATCGTATGGCTCTGTATATATGTTTGAAATAGAAATATATATGATCCAGCAATCATACTACATTGCATATAAGCTAGAGAAATAAGAACCATGACATGAATAGATGCATGTTCATTTCATTCATACATATTATGAATATAGTACTATTCAAAATAGTATAAAGATGGAAACAACTTAAAAGCCCATCAAATGATTAAAGGACAAACTATAGTACATATAAACAGTGGAAGAGTATACTACAATAAAGCATAATCATGAAACTGTGAAACATTTCATAACATGGATGAAGCCAGATGACATCATACTGAGTAAATTAGTCAAAAAAAGGACAAATGTATGAAAGCACTGTTATAGAAAGTCAAGAAAAGATTTTCACACACACAAAACAGAAACACTCTATGTTAGTTACCAGGGGTAGGAAAGGAAGACAGGTAAATCACTAACTTGAAAATAGATACATGTAGGTTTTTCAGAAGATATTTCTATATTTGTATTTACATATGCTGCAAATATATCTATGAATATAGTAGAATATGCTTTCTTATGTTGTGTTATGTTATGTTAGGTTTTGTTATGTTAGGTTCGGTTCAGTTCGGTTAGGTAACCACCCTGTGTAGAGTTTCTGAGGATTGACTGGTGGGTTTGAACTGCCAGCCTTATAATGAGCATCCCAGTGTTTCACCTACAGTGCCACACCAGGGCTCCATAGAGCATACAGGGGGGAAATTTATAAAAGCATTTTAGACATAGCCAAATACCTTGAGAGAATGAGTCTGTAGGTCTGGGGACTCAGGACAATAGCCTAAGCTGACATCAAAGTCATTTGGCACAACACAGTACACAAAGAGAAAGTTGTAAATCTTACTGTGATGAGTAGCAGTTGTGGTCCTAAACGCTTGTTAGGTGTAAGTATTGGTCTCTCCTCAGAAGCATAAAAGACTGTAAAAACAAAAAACAAAAAACAAAAACAACCCACAAACACACACACATGGAAACAATCATTCTAAAGTACTAATGAGTCACACTAACATCAATCTCACAGACTCTGAAAGAACAAGAACTTGATGGTACTTGACTATCATTACCAATAACTCTGAAAGAGATCACAGAAAGTCCTGGATAGAGTGGGATAAAATGTGTAACAAAATTCAAAATCATAAAAACTATGATGCTCAGTAACCTTTAGGTCTAGATCTGTACTCCCTTGGCTTACCACCTTGGCTCAAAAGTCAATCATACAATGGAAAGTCTCATAAGAGCTATAATAACATTAGGTATATACTCCATAGAATAATCAGGAGTAACAACAATGTCAACATGGCACAATGAACGTTTTTTCAAGGACAACATCAGAAAGCAGGAAGTTTTAGGTAAGAAGAAGGAATGGAATTAGGAAACACAGGGTAGAAGTTTGATGAGTGAGGCTAAACGGAAGATTATATTCTCCACCCCAAAAATGTGCCAGAATTGTTGCATGGGAAACTGACTTGCCATGTAAACCTTCAACCAATTCATAAAATATGGTCAAAATAATTGGATTATAGGTAAATATTATTACACCAATTAATCAATGTAAAATACCATATCTAATCTTCTAGACTGTAACTGAATTATGTTGTTGTTAAATGCCATTCCGAGGAGTGCCTGGTGAGCTTGAACCACTGACCTTGAAGTTCAAATCAACCTTTCAGTTCAGTGCATTAACCCACACCAGAACTCCATAACTAAAGTGTAAAAAACAGAATAATTATGGTTGTCCTATCTAACAAGAGAGAGTACTATTCAGAAAAGAAAAAAAAAAAAAGGACTCTAAAGATTATAGTTCTGCTATTGACTTTCTCTGTAATCTGATGTGACTCACATTTTTGTGTCCCACATTTTCTTATCATTAAAATTAAGAAAAATAAGCACTTTTACTTATTTGTGGTTTAATGCGCTGAACTGCAAGGTAAGTTTGAACCTCAAGGTCAGTGGTTCAAGCTTACCAGCCACTCCTGGAAACAATATACAGGATTGCTATTTAAAAAAAAAAAACGATGTTTAAAAATGATAAATGATAAAGCTTATGTAAAATTGTGATTTTTCTACTTTTAATAAACTTATTTAATCTAGTTATTTTCACAGGGTAAAATAGGCATCATTTAAAAAGATGAGGCTCCATCTAGTAGACGTGTATGTTATTGTTGTTGTTATGTGAAGCTGACCCTATGCACTTTATGCACAAGAGAATGAAACACTACTTGATCCAGTGCAATCTACACAACTGTTGTTATATTTGAGCCCGTTGGTGCAGCAGCTGTGCCAATCTGTTTCCTTGGAGGTCTTCCTCTTTTTCACTGACCCTTCACTTAATCAAACATGTCCTTCTTCAGGTACTGGTTCCTCCAGATAATGTGTCTGAAGTATGAGAGATGAAGTCTCACCATCCTGGCTTTGGAACAATCTGTCTGTACTTCCTCTAGCACAGATTTGTTTGTTCTCCTAGCAGGCCATGGTACCTTTAATATTCTTCTCCAGTACCATAACTCAAATGCATCAATTCTTTTATGTTCATCCTTATTCCTTGTTACACCTTTAATTTGCCTATGAGTCTATTGTAAATACAATGGCTTGGGTTAGGCACACCTTAGTCCACAAATTGATATTTTTGCTCTTAAGCACTTTAAAGAGGTCTTGTGTAGCAGATTTGGCAATGTAATACATCATTTGGTTTCTTGACTGCTGCTTCTATGAGTGTTGATTCTAGATTCAAGAAAAATGAAGTCTTTCACAATATCAAATTTTCTCCATTTATCATGAGATGGTATTTCCAATAACCTTATATGCATGTGAAAGTTGGACAGTAAATAAGGAAGAACGTAGAAGAATTGATGATTTTGCGTCATGGTGTTGGAGGAGAATATTGAAAGTGCCATGGGCTGCCAAAAGAACAAACAGATCTATGTTGGAAGAAGTGCAGCCAGAGTACTCCTTGGAGGCCAAGATGGCCAAACTTTGTCTCTCATACTTCGGACATATTGTCAGGAGGGACCAGTCACTGGAGAAGTATATCATATTTGGTAAGGTGGAGGGTCACAGAAAAAGAGGAAAAACCCAGCGAGATGGATTGGCCAAGTGGCAACATCAATGGGCTTAAGCATGGCAGCAATAGTGAGGTTTGCCCAGGATCAGGCAGTGTTTTGTTCTGCTGTGCATAAGGTCACTGTGAGCCGACACCGAATCTATGGCACCTAACAACAATAATCATGATATTATTTATTGGTCCAGTTGTGAGGATTTTAGATTTCTTTACAACTGAAGAGCAACTCATACTTAGGGCTGTTGTCTTTGATCTTCATCAGTAAGTATTTAAGTCCTCTTCACTTCCAGCAAGCAAGGTTGTATCATTTGCATATTGCAAGTTGTTAATGAGTCTTCCCCTAATCCCGATTCTAGGTTCATCTTCATATAACTGAGCTAGTTAAGATTATTTGCTCATCATACAGACTGAGTTAAGTATGGTGAAAGAATACAACCCTGGCACACATCTTTCTTGATTTTAAACTATTCCATATCCCCTTGTTTTATTCAAATAACTGCATCTTGATAAATATACAGCTTCATCATGAGCACAAAAAGTATTCTGGAATACCCATTCTTTGCAATGTTATCCATAGCTTGCCATGATTTACATAGTCAAAAGCCTATGCATAAGCAATAAAGCACAGGTAAACATTTTTTTCTGTATTATCTGCTTTAAGTCAAAATCCATTTGATGTCAGCAGTGTTACCCCTAGTTCCACATCCTCTACTAAAATTAATTATCATCAACAAGATTTGATTTGCATGTGATATTAATGATACTGTTCAATTATTCCCACATTCCATTAGATCATCTCTATATGTAAAGCACACAAATATGTCAATCTACCAATCAGTAGGCCAAGTAGCTGTCTCCCAAATTTCTTGGCACAGAAGAGAGAGGGCCTCCAGTGTTTCATACGTTTGCTGAAATATTTCAATTTCAGCAAATCCTACAGATTTGTTCTTTGTCAAGGCCTTCAATACACCTTACACTTCTTCCTTCAGTACTATTGTCTACTGATCATATTACCTCTTGAAATTTTTGAATAGCAACCGTTTCTTTTTGATATAGTAACTGTATATGCGTTCCATCTTCTTTTGATGCTTTTTTGCATCATTCAATATTTTGCAAATAGAATCCTTGAATAGGGCAAGTTGAGGGTTATATATTTTCTTTCATTCTTTCAGCTTGAGAAATGCCAAGTGTGGTGCTTTCTTTTGGTTTCCTAACCAAATCTTTGCACAATGCAATATAATACTTGACTTTATCACTTGCTGTCCTTCAAAATTTTCTGTTCAGCTCATTTATCTCCTCATTTTGTACATTTGCTTTAGCGTCTCTATTCAGGAAAGTAAGTTTCAGAGTCTCTTATGACACCCACCTTGGTCTTTTTCTTCTTTATTTTCTTAATGGTTTTTGAAACTTTCTTCCTGTATGATGTCTTGATGTAATTGAGAACTATTCTGGTCTTTGGTCATTAGTATCTACTGCATCAAATCTGTTCTTAAGATGATCTGTAAAATCAGGTTGGATATGTTCAAGGTCAAATTTTGGCTCTCGTGGATTTTAAAAACATTTCTTCAGTTTCAACCTGAACTTTCATATGAGTAATTGATGATCTGTTCCAGTCTTCAACTGACCTTGTTTTCACTGATAATATTGAGCTCTTTCACCTTCTCCTCCCATCAATGAAGTCTGTTTGATGTCTGCATATTCTATCTGGTGAGGTCCATGTGGATAGTCGTCTTTAATGTTTTTTTTAAAAGATATTTGTAATGAAGAAGTCATTGGTCTTGCAAAATTCTATCATGCGATCTTCAGCTTCAAGATATACTTCAAGATAGATTTGGAGGAGGTGGGGATTGATGGTGGCTAGGATGGAGATGCAGTGAGGTTTGCCATCAAAAATACCACAGAATACCAGGTAAAGCAATTCAGGGCAGAGCTCCAAAACTCAGAACCACATATCTAGGAATATTTAAAAGGTATGAAGGCTTATAGCTAGTTGAACTTGTAGCAAAAGTAAGAAATGACGTACTTTTGAATTTGACGGGATCAGAGGCCAGGAGCCAACAACTTGGGTGAGACCAAATGGCAAGACAAAGCAGGGAAGCAGACATACCACAGAAAACACTGCAGAAACCTCGGAACAAAGGTAGAGAATACACTTTGTCGGTTTTGCTTTGTTCTGATTTTTTTTTTTTTTTGGTATCTGTTCATTGGCCCCCCCAATTGTTTGCACACCTCCACTCAAGTGACTACAAGTGGGGTGGACAACCCCCCACCCTCACCACAGGTAGGTTCTTCTGCCACCCATGCACACAGATACTCTCAGCCCAAGAGCTGAATTGTTTTTTGTTTGTTTGTTGTTTTTTTTAATATGGAAAAGCCAGATTGAGGGGCATGGAGAAGGAAAGAGAGTTGAAAAACAAAACAGGCCAAGCATTAAATTAAATCCTGAGGTACAGCATAACAACCAACACTGGCAACTTGAACTCTCTTAGGCAGCTTTGAAGGCAAGAAGCTGAAAAAGGACATTTAAAGTCATACTCATATTAGGTTACAGATTTTTTGTTTTCCTTTTTCTTTTCTTCCTCCTCTCCCTTGTGTGTGATTATAGACTATAGTATCCAGTCTAGTTTTGTTGTTGTTGTTTTCTAGTTTTTTGGGTTTTTTTTGCTGTTGCTGTTTTGCTGTTTTATGCTCCCCCTTCTAACTTTGGGGGACTCTTCCTCTCCCTATACTACTCAAGAAGAGACAGAAACTGCTGCCGTATAGTCAAGCTACAATCACACTCTATAAAACACCAATTTCCAGGCAATAACCAATACTATATCAGGGAGGCAGACAACACCTGTGAAAGTTACTCTGAGTTAAACAATAAGAAGAGTGAAAAGGGAAGCCCACATCCTGATCACATCTACCAGGAAGCAATCAAAAAGCATAAAAAATACCAAAACACATACTCAATTATGTATTAAGGCCAAAGATAAACACTAAACATGTCCAAGAAGCAAAATCAGACGACCTTATCAGCACATGTCCAGAAACAAGATAAATGTCTGAGACAAATGACTTAGAGGTAGACCTGGACTACATTCTGGAAGGAGTGCAGGCCTTGGAAATGCCTGAGAAGGAATTCAGAAAAATTATTATAAAATGTTTCAAAACACTTTACAATGGAGTTGAGAGAAACAAAGAAGAAGTCAGGAAAGTGCTACAGGAACAATCAAATAAAATAGACACAGCATTGGAAACAATTCAAAACCTACAGAAAGAGGTTCAAACAATCAGTAATAGAATATCAGAAATAGACAATACTCTGAAAGAACATAGGAGTAGAATAGGAGAGATGGAAGGCAGAACCAGTGAGTTGGAAGACAAATCTCTCGATGCCACTAAGATAGAAGAGCAAACAGAAAAAAAGGATTTAAAAAAATCTGAAGAAGGTCTAAGATTCATGTTGGACAACATGAAGAGGAATAACTTAAGAATTATCGGCATCCAGAACAAGAAGAATCACACAAGTCCACAGTGGAAATACTTGAAGAAATTCTGGAAGAATATTTCTCTAACATCCTGAAAAGTGAAAAGATAACCATTCAAGAAGCTCAATGAACCCCAGGGTGGATAGACCCCAAAAGAAAATCACTGAGACATATCATAATCAAGCTCTCCAAAATTAAAGATAAGGATACACTTCTGAAAGCAGCTAGGGAAAACAGAAGTTTTACATACAATGCAAGCAAGTCAGATTAAGCTCGGATCTCTCAGCAGAAACCATGCAAGCAAGAACGCAATGGTAGACATATACAAAACCCTGAAAGAAAAAAAAATTGCCAACCAAGAATCCTTTATCCAGCAAAGCTATCAATCAAACATGATGGTGTACATAAAACATTCCAGGATAAACAGAAGCTAAGGGAGTTTCCCAAAGCCAATCCTGTACTACAAAACATCCTAAAGGGAGTTCTGTGGACTGAGAACCACCAAGAAGAAACAACAACCAGAGATTGACATACATGGCAGCACCTCCCAGAACTAAATCAACAGATGGAAGAGTCGAGAACAGAACAAAACTATAAGAACAAACTCAGAGAATCTGGGAGGTCA
>NW_006408521.1:3482723-3491367 GCF_000296735.1 Chrysochloris asiatica | reverse complement strand
AAAATGGAAGAATGTACCATGCTCCTGGAAAGGGAGACTTAACATTGTGAAAATGTCAATACTGCCCAAAGCAATTTACACATATAATGCAATCCAAAACCAGATTCCAATGACATTCTTCAAAGAGATGGAAAAAACAATTACAAACTTTATATGGAAAGGAAAGATAGCCAGGAAAAGCAAAGCACTGCTTAAGGTTGGAAACTTCTCACTCCCTGACTTCAAAATTTATTACACGGCTACAGTAGTCAAAACAGCTTGGTACTGATACAATGAAAGATACATTGATCAATGGAACAGAATTTTGAATCCAGAAATTAACCCATCCACATACAGTCAACTGATTTTTGACAAAGTATTTAAATATATCGCATGGGGAGGTGATAGTCTCTTCAACAGATGGTGCTGGCAGAACTGGAAAGCAATATGCAAAATATTGAAATAAGACCTTCATCTCATGCCTTATACAAGACCCAACTCAGCATGTATTAAAGACCTAAATTTGAATCCCAGAATTATGAAGGCCATCAATGAAAAAATAGGGACAAATGTGAAGGCATTAATTCAGGGAATACACCGACTAGCAAACATTTTGAAAACCACACAAACAAAAGTAGACAAAATAGATGAATGGGACATACTAAAAATTAAAATTTATATGCATCAAAAGACTTCACCAGAAGAGTAAAAAGGAACCCACAGAATGGGAAAAAATCTTTTGCAATGACACATCAGTCAAGGGACTCATATCTAAAATATATTGGAAACTACATAGTGTATGGTTACGAATTGGGCGGCAAACCTCAGGGTCAGCAGTTTGAAACTACCAGCTGTTCCAAGGGAGAAAGATGAGGCTTTCTGCTCCAGTAACAATTTACAACCTCAGAAACCCTGTACAGTGTCGCTATGAGTTGGAACCGACTCCACAGCACACAACAACAACAACAACGCCTCTACAAGAAAAAGACAAATAACCCAATTAAAAAAATGGGCATAGGACATGAACAGAAACTTCACCAAGGAGGGGATCTGGGCAGCCAATAAACATACGAAGAAAAGTTCACGATCACTAGTCATCAGAGAAATGCAAATCAAAACAACAATGGGATATCATCTTACACCAGCAATAGGAGCAAAGATTTAAAAAAGTAGGGGACAATAAATGCTGGCGAGATTGTGGAGAGACTGGTATGCTGCTGCATTGTTGGTGGGATTGCAAAATGGTCCAACCACTCTGCGAAGCAACATGGTGCTTTCTAAGAAGGTTGGAAATAGAAATACCTTATGATCCAGCAATTCTTCTACTTCGTATTTACCCACAAGAAATATGAGCCATAAACATGAGTAGATAGATGCACACCAATGTTCATAGCAGCACAGTAGCGGAAAGATGGAGACAGCCTAAGTGCCTATCAACTTAAGAATGGATAAATAAACTCTGGTACATACACACAATGCAATATTATGCTGCCTTTAAGAATAACAAGAAAGCTGCAAGCCACTGCGTAACATGAATGAACCTTGAGGACATTATATTGAGTGATATTAATCAGTCACAAAAAGAGAAATACTACATAGGACCATTACTGTAAAAGACTAAGAAAAATAATCCATACTAAAGGGGGGAGGTATTCTTTGCTGGTTACCGGGATGTGGGGGGTGGGGTGAGGGGAGGGAGGGGAAGGTGGAGCACAGGGTAGGGAATAGACACAGGATAGTTTGGGTGCTAGGGAGGGGGGCAATATACAAGAAGGGGGAGGGGAATGGAAGAACAGAGCAGACAGGAAAACAAGTAGGCAAGTTTGCATGGGCTAAGTGGGACTGGGGTAAATAATGATGTATGCACAACTTTAGAACAACAGGGTTCTGGGATATAGGAATTGAGAATTGGTTGGAATGGGGAAAGGGAGGAAACAATGTTAAGATGCTTGGCTGTCTTTTGATACTTGATTTCCCAGGCATACCATTATAAAATAGACACTGGAGGGGGAGAGAAAGGAATAGCCAGAAATATCACAATAGAAAGCTTGTAATTCCATCTTCTGCCTATAACTGATTGGAATACCTAAACTGGGTCTACAACGTGCCCAGTGAAGGAGACTTCCGGCAGAGCCTCTGCATTACATAAGACCTTAGGTGGAATCCTGAACCCCATCCAGAATCTTCTGAGGTGGGAAATTTCCACTTGAAAGGATAAGCAGACCAGCCTGGAGTGGCTAGAAGAACAGAAGATACTTCTTGAAAGCAAGGCCAACAGGAAAAATACAAAACAATCTAGGCAGTCCAACTGAGTACTACAAGGACAAGCAAGTTACTTGCCCAGGAGACATCAAGGCAAGTGGTCCGTCCCCTCAGCACAAACCTCCTTCTAAGACTAAGACTAATGAGAATACATGCTCTGATTGGTGACCATGTTCATCACTAATAAGGGGAAGTGAGGGAAAAATAGCAATGAATCTGCAAGCTAAGCCCTACAACGTTCAATAGACTCTTGTGAATCCGGGTGAAGACCCAGTTGGCAAGACCTGGAGATTCTTCGGCCCAGAGTCAGCGACATAGCCACAGAGGACTAGAGTGGAGAGTGAAGTGTCCAGCTGATAAGAGAGGGCATATGCATAAGAACACCCACACTTGAGGATAACACCCACTTGACCTGGCTTCAATGATTGGATGATCAGAGCTCAACTAGAAGAAGAAAGAAGAGGAAAAAAAGAGTAATCTGATACAATTTGATGAACTAGCCCTATACCTATGGATGCAGTAGCTGAAAAGAGGGAACAAATCTTTACAGCAAGGATCATTCCCACTGCCTCCATACACAGAGTAGACAGGGATGGGCATCTTGGACATTGGCTACCCAAAATGGAGGAGACTACAAAGGGAAGAAATGGCTGGTTTATAAGCTTTCAAGAGGGAACCTAGATCCAGAGGGTGTGGAGCAAGGTAGAATCTCCACTGAGCAGTATCCAATCTGTCTGGGCAAGACTAATGAAAGGAGATGGGGACATCTGTGGTACAATGTTGAATAATTGTTATCAAGACTGATTGTGAGGGTTGGAAATGTAAAGGTAGATGTTTTGTAGCAAAAGGAGGGGAGTGATTGACTTTGCAGTCCAGGAGTGGCGGTCCATGGAACCATCAAGGGAGAAGAGTGGCAGAGTGCGAGACCCCAGAGAAGCAGTTATGCCAGAGATGGAAGCAGAGGCGATGACCTGGAGAAATGGAGTGGCCAGGTACTCTAGACCCAGAGAGGGAGAGGGGCTGTGTCCTGATGACCAGGTAATGGTGGTGATGGGGGGAGGGGGGAGACAGGCTTGCAGGGTATACTCTTTGGTTGGTTGATGATGCATGGAGGGGATTGTAACCATGGCAATAAAACGATATACGATAGGATGACTGTAAAGCTAATTTTCTTCCATGTAAACTACCACATAATTTACAATAAAACATTAAAAAAAAGAGAGATAAATTTAGAAATGATATTTTTAATGGGAAAGTCATCCCATTCTTCCTGAATTTGTCATTCCCAGCATAGTAATCTAATTGGTTGTCAGATTCAGCAATGCCTACGATATTGATGTTTATGCTTCCCGTTTCAATTTTGAGAACTGCTAATTTTCCTAGATTTGTACTTCACACATTCTATGTTCCAATTATTGGGTGTTTTTACAGCTGTTTCTCTTTATTTTGAGCAGCTCCTGATCAGCAAATGAAGGTCCGGAAAGCTTGACTCTATTTGCCACATCACGATCTACTCTACTTTAAGGAGCCAACTCATTCCCCATCAAATTTTGAGTGCATTCCAATCTCAGGGACTCATCTTCTGGTACCATATCTGACAGTTTTATGTGCTAGTTTTTCCTCTACCAGAACTATATCTCAAAATTTTCTGATGCTGTTCATAAAGTTTTCGGTGGCTAAACTGTCAGAAGTAGTCTGCCTGTCTGTCTTCCTAGTCTGTCTTAGTTTGGAAGCTCAGCTGAAACCTGTCCACCATGGGCGACCCTGCTGGTATTTAAAATATTTTTGGCATAGCTTTCATCATCACAGCAACATGCAGTAAGGCTCCTAAAATACTTAAATCATAGTCAAAACTTTAATTTGTAGTTTAGCGTTGTGTGTGCTGTAGATGTTTAACCGCAGTTATATTCCAAAGCATTCTAAATACATCAAAATTAAGTATATCCAATACTGTTCCTAACAATAGACAGGACTTAAAAAACTAATTTGAGTAAAGAAAGATAGTGATATTAGATTTATAAGATCCATCTTGCTGCTAGCTTTTTTAATGATGAGTCTTATAGAAATAATTGGATTCACTTTTACTAATGATTAGATTTGCAAGGCAAATACCACCAACCCATAATTTATGCTTCCCCCAAATTCTACCTGATACAGCAGGATTGCAATGGGAGAGGCACTTTACCTTTTTGAAAAAAGGTAAAGAGAATGAACAATTTTGAGCATTTTTCTGGATGAGTCACAAATGTTGTTTTATGTCCCAAATTAGAGTGATTTGTAAGAGTCCTGGGCAGAAAAAAGCTCGATGAAATAAGGTAACAAAAACTGCTTCTTTGGTTGTTTAAGAAATGTGAGGAAAAGCACATGGAAACAGAAGGAGGGCCGTGAATGATAAAGAAACATATTTCACTCCTCAGAAGCACTGAGTCTACTAAGTTAGCTTTGTCAATTTCAGAAGTAGAAGAATCATTGGGTGTGCAAAGGGTAAATGTGCTTAGCTGCTAACAGAAAAGTTGGAGGTTTAACTCCACTCACTGGTGCCTTAGAAGAAATGGCTGGCAACTGACTTCACACATACACAAAGCCATTGAAAATCCTATAGAGCATTGGATCAGTGAATTATTTAACAGTGATCTTCTAGCTGTAAACTTTGGGACCACATGAACTGAGTGCATTTCTTTTTTTTTTTTTCATAATGGGTCTGGGTATGTGAAAGTGGAAGGGAGATGGTGATATTATTATATGATTCAATTGTAAATGTTAACAGGGCTAATTGTGATTTTAAAAGCTTAGAATTGTAACATGGGATTGATCAATTTTGCTATGCTGCTGGGTATAAAATGAGCCAACCTCTGCGCCAATGTGAAAGAAGAACCAAGAGGGGAGCACGTTCTTTGGATCTTGAGATCCCTAAACATTGAACTTCCTTAATCCAGGGACAGAAAGCTGTAACACCAGAGAAGTGACAGAAGAAATGGCAGCAGCACCACAGAGTCAGAGCATGAGAGAGAGATGGGCCTCCCAGCCCACAGTGAGGGAACTGAGTGCCTTCAGGCAGAAGGCTCACTTATAGAATAGGCTGGCTCAGGTGCACTTAACCTGGAGACACATATTTTCTGGCCCACAGAGCTAGAGACTACAGTCTCTGGGCTGAGGTTTATATGGAGTAGAGTGCCTTTTAGACATTTGTCAGCAGCCCTGAAAAAAAGGTTTGGAATATTGTTGAGCAGGGAAGAGGCCAAAGGATCTCGTGGTTGAGAGGCTGAAGGTCAGAGAGAGACCTGCCTTAAGTCTGTCTGGAAAGAGGCTGTCTTGACCAAAAAGCTGTGTTCTGGGCATGTCTGTAACCTGCTAACTTCCTTAATTAAGTCGGTAACAGTGAGTCTGGTCTATGAGTTCTGTGTGATCGTTGCAATGCATTCTTGAACTCAGGTGAGAAGTAGAGCATGTTGTGGGAGTGGCCATTGATGCCAGAACTGGGAAAGAAGGAAAGAGAGTGGAGGCTTGTCTGGCATCTGACTCCTGGGAATTAGCTTTGGACTGATACTGATGGTGATTCTCTTCTTCGCATTTATAAAGAAGCATAGTTGTACTCTGAGGGATCCTCGTGAGTCAGAAATGACTTGATGGCATTTGATAAAGCCTCATATTGTCCCACTAAGGATTCAACATGGAAAATGCCAAGAGTTAGCTTAGCAAAAAATCCTCAGAAAATGAATTGACAATGTCATAAGTAGCAGAGAACGAAATGGCTAACAACTCACATGCTGAGACAAATAAGAAACAAAGCCATTTGCAAGTACAAATGAAGTACTTTTTTTACTCCCCTGAATTAGAAAGAAAAAGTGTGAGTCTGATATTTGTAGACAATGTTAATTAGAAGACTGAGCTCGGAAATTAAATTTTTAACAATGCTCATTGTAACCCTATTGTACAGAACAGCCAGGGGACATAAAAAAGGCTTTCAATCTCACAGATTCACAACAATGATCAGGAAAGGAAACAAAATAAAGTAAAAGCAAACTTCTCATAGCTTGTTTACCCAGTCATTTGTTTACCTTTTAGGTGGTACATCAAACTACTTGTGATTCTGGGACTCTAGGATTTATGGCTGAGAATTTCACAATGACTTTTTACAGATATCTAGCCATCTTTTTTTTTTTAAGTTCTTCCTTGACTGATGAATCTGAAAATAAAATCAATTTACCCAATTGTAAATTCTTGTTACATGTCCATTTAGTTATACCTTCCAGTTCTCCAAATTAATTATCAAAAACCATAAAATCCAGTGCTTATCATGCTTGATGACTTAGCATGTAATATGATTAATGTTTGCTTTTAGGCAATTATCTCATCCTTTGAGAGATAGCAATTTAATATAAAGAAGAGATTTTTTCTATAGTGGAATTTTTAATATCTGTGTCTGTAGGTCTATTGCACTTCTTATACTTCTTACCATTTTTACGATAGTAGTCACATGTCTGCAGAAATCTGCCTTACTCCATGCATTCAACATGGATATTAATTGAAAAATAAGTCAGTTTAGCACATGCTAATATTGAATCTATCTATCTATCTATCTATCTATCTATCTATCTATCTATCTATCTATCTATCTATTTACCTATCTATCTATCATTGTTGTTAAGTGCTGTAGAGTCGGTTCCGACCCATAGTGACCCTGTATAAGGTTTTTAAGGAGTGGCTGGTGACCTTGAACTGCTGACCTTGTGGTTCAAGCAGCCTTTGCAGTTCAGCACATTGATCCACAGCAGCACACCAGGATCTGGTAAGGTGCAGGAGAGTCAACACTCAACTGAGAACTACGAGATCAGCAATTAAAAACCCACAAGCTGCTAATTGAAAACCCTATGCAGGATCGCTTAAGTTGGAAATGACTCAATGGCAACACACTTAACAACACACACACACAAACACATATATATATAGTTTTAGGATAAGCACTGGACTGCTAGCCACAAAGTTGGCAGTTCAAACCTACCAGCTGTACCTTGGAAATCCTCTACAGGGTCTTTAAGAATTGGAACTAATTCAATGACACTTAACAACAACAACATACACACAAACACAGACACACACATGAGTGTGAATAAAAAATGATCCATTCTCTGATTATATTAAAGGAGCTCTGGTAGCATAGGTGTTATGAGTTGGGCTGCTAACCTCAAGGTCAGCAGTTTGAAACTACCAGCTTTTCCTGGGAAAAAGATGAGGCTTTCTGTTCCCATAAAGACTTACAGCCTCGGAAACCCTATGCAGGGTCACTATGAGTTGGAACCGACTCCATGGCACACCACCACCATGACCAGTTATATTAATACACCAGTGTATGTCCACAGCTGATAACAACATTGAGCATGCACATGAAATGATTCTGTCAAATAGATGAGTGACAATGGATGATGTGGCATGTCTTTTGAAAAATAGCCAGGATTCTGACAATGAACTAATCTATGACACACTTGGATTTCAAAAAGTTTGTGCAAGATGGGTGCTAATACCACTCACAGAAAAGTAAAAACAGAAGTGTTTGGACATCTGCAAACAAAATTTGGACCGATAGTCAAAGGAGGGTCAAAGTGTCTTTAAAAAAATCATTACTTCCTAGAAGCTCCATTTTAACCTCTCCACCATGAGTGTTCCTGCTCATGTTTAAAATAATAGTGGACATAGCTTTCAGCATCACAGCATCACACAAGGCACTACTGTTCATTTATGGCAATTGATGAGCCAATTTTGACATATTATTATTAACTAAAGTCCATAATTTACATTATTGTTGTTGTGCATCATGGAGTCATTTCTGATTCATGGAAACCCTATATTGTTGTTATTGTTAGATGCCATTGAGTTGGTACCCACTCATAGTGACCCTATGCACAACAGAATGAAACACTTCCCAGTCCTGGGCCAATCTCACAATTGTTGCCACGCTTGACCCCACTGATGCTGCTATATTGCCAATCTATCTTGCTGGGGGTCTTTCTTTTTTTCGCTGACCCTCCACCTTACCAAACATGATATCCTTCTCCAGTGACTGGTCCCTCCTGACAACATGTTTGAAGTATGAAAGACAAAGTTTGGCCATCCTGGCCTCCAAGGAGCACTCTGGCTGCACTTCTTCCAACACAGATCTGATGGTTCTTTTGGCAGCCCACGGCACTTTCAATATTTTCCTTCAACACCATAATTCAAAAGTATCAATTCTTCTACAGTCTTCCTATTCACTGTCCAGCTTCCACGTGCATATGAGGTTATTGAAAATACCATGGTTTGGGTCAGGTGCACCTTAGTCCTCAAGCTGACATCAAAAATGAAATTGAAAGCATAAATATAAATATCTTAGGCATTAGTGAGCTGAAATGGACTGGTATTGGCCATT
>NW_006408521.1:3464024-3482400 GCF_000296735.1 Chrysochloris asiatica | reverse complement strand
ATAGAAATGATGCTGGAGATCGCATGACAGAATTCTGCAAAATCAATGATTTGTTCATTTCAAATACCTTCTTTAGGCAGCATAAGAGACTATCATACACATTGACCTTACCATATGGAATACACAGAAATAAAAGTGACTACAACTGTGGAAAGAGATGATGGAAAAGTTCCATATCATCACTCAAAACAAGGTCAGGGGCAGATTGTGGAACAGACCATTTGAATTTGCTCATATGCAAATTCAAACTGAAGCTGAAGAAAATGAAAACAAGTCCACAGGAGCCAAAATATGACCTTGAATATATCCTATCTGAATTTTGAGATCATCTGAAGAACAGAGACCCTACATATACATCTACAAAGAGCACCTAGTAGGTTAGAACTGCTGACCTGTGGTTAGTCGTCAGTGCTTATTCTATAGTGCCAAAGTATCTGTGTCATACAGTTCAATGGGTTTTGATGACTGTCTAATGTCATGTGTTAATCGTTGTAATATCACACACAAAAAAGTTTCACTGCCCTTAGAATGCCCTGTAATTCACCTATACATCCTTCCACAACTTCCTTTGAGACCCTGACAACTATTGATCTTTTTGCCACCTCTAATGTAAAGAAAACAAAAATCCTCACCACTGGTTCAATAAACAACATTCTTATCAACAGAGAAAAGGTTGAAATTGTCAAAGACTTCATTCTTCTTGGATCAACTATCAACACTCATGGAAACAGCAGTCAAGAAATCAAACAACATATTGCATTAGGCAAATCTGCTGCACAAGACCTTTTATAAAGTATTGAAGAGCAAAGATGTCAGCTTGAAGACTAGGGTGCACTTGACCCAAGCCATGGTATTTTCATTCTGTTGTGCATAGGGTTGCTATGAGTTGGTACTGACTTGATGGCACCTAACAACAACAACAACAACATAATCTTGCTTTTTGTAGAATGCTACAGACTTGGAATCATATAGTATGTAGTTTTTTTAGACTAGCTTCTTTCACTTAGCAATAGGCATTTAAGTGCCTTCCACTTAATGTGTGGATTCCTGGAGTTGCACTGTGGGTTAATGCACTGGATTGCAAGGTTGGTTTGAACCACAAGATTGATGGTTCAAGTTCACCAGCCGTACCTTGGTTACTCTTTATAGGGTCACTATGATTCAGAATGAACACAACATCACTAACAACAACAACAACATATGCGTGTGTGGCTTGATAGCTCATTTCTTTTTATATTTGAACGATACTCTATTGTATGCATAGATATATCACAGTTAGTTTATTCATATACTTATTGAAAAATGTCAAAGCTTCTTATCATTGTTGACAATTATAAACAAACTCGCTCTAAATATTTGTGCTTAAGAAGCTGTAGTAAACAAGTCTGGTTGCTAATTCCATGGTCAGCATTTCTAAACTACCAGTGGTTCCATAGGAGAAAGATGAAGCTTTCTGCTCCAGTAAAGACTTTCAGCCTTGGAAACCCTATACAGTGTTGCTATGAGTCAGAACTGACTCCACAGTACATAACCACCACCACAAAATATTTGTGCTCAGGTTTTTATGTGGATTTGTTTCCATTTATTTGGGTTAGTATCTTATGGGTGTCGATGACAGATTATATGGTTAGATTTTGTTTAGTATTTTTTTTTTTTTAAGAAAATGCCAAATTGTTTCCCAAAGTGGCTACACTATTATTGATTCCCACTAGTAATGAATGGGAGTCCTGGTGTGATGTTGTAGGATAAACATTGGACTGCTAACAGAAAGGTCAGTGGATCAAACCTACGAGTAACTTCTTAGAAACCCTATTCAGAGTCACTATGTATTAGAACCAACTCAACAGCACTTAAAAACAACAAGTAATGAATGAGAGTTGCCATTGCTCCACATCCTAGTCAGCATTTGCTTTTGTCAGTTTGGATTTTAGCTAGCTCTTTTGTCAGTTTTCATACTTTGATGACTTGCATGTGGCTATGACATTGGAACTATGCCTATGGTATTTAAAATACTTCAGGGTCACTCATAGTGTACAAGTTGCAGTGGAGCTTCCAGAATAAAACCTACTAGGAAGAAGGAGAGGTCCACCATATGTGTAAGGTTAACAACTGAAAGGAGCCCTGGTATGGCACTGTGGGTTAATGTGCTGGACTGCAATGTTGGTTTGAACTGCAAGATCAGTGGTTCAAGCTCACATTAACTCCTAGGAAACCCTATACAAGGTTGCTAAGGGTCAGAACAGACTCGATGGCACTAAACAACAACCACAGAAAAGCTTATGAATAGCAGTCGAATATTGTCTGGTAGAGTGCTAGATAAGAACCTCAGGTTGGAAGGCACTCAAAATATGATTAAAGAAGAGCTGCCTCCTCAAAGCAGAGCCGATCTTAATGACTTGGATGGAGTAAAGCTTTTGGAACCTTCATTTGCTGATAGGACATGACTCAAAGTACCAAGAGACAGCCACAAAACACATCGGTTGCAACAATGAGCTCAGAATAACAATTGTGAGAATGGCATAGAATCAGGTAGTGTTCATTTTCTGTTCTACCTAGGGTTGCTATGAGTGACTCCACAACACCTAACAACAGCAATAGGTTTGCAGTGGTTATTTCATTGTTGTTGTAACTTGCGAATCCGTAATGACACATGATGTTCAACAGTTTTTCATATGCATATTTGTTGTCTCTTTCTATATATTTTACTCAGGTGTCTGTTCAGGCCTTTTGCTTATTTTGTAGTTAGGTTGTTTTCTTATGATGTAAGTGATGTTTGTACGGCAATATTTTTTAAAGCTACATCTCAAGTGTTTAATATGTTAAAGCTCCCTGGTTTTTACATCAACTGCCTTTAACTCCTTCACTTTGAATTATATTTTGAAGCAAATACTCTTGACATCAAGGAGCCCTGGTGGCATAGTGGGTTACCAGCTGGGCAGCTAACTTCAACCACCATCGATACTCTGGACTTCAGTGAGATCATTTGAGACAACACTATGTCAGACAACATGAAGAACATTACTTAAAGTTTGTAAAAATATTTTGTTCATTTGAATTTACTGAACATTTCCTAAAAATGGAAAAACTACTTTTGCAAAAAAAATATATATACATACTTCGGTGCAGTGAATTACTTCATCTACACATAAACTCTTCATAGTGGTGGTGGTTATGTGCTGTGGAGTTGGTTCCTGTATAGTTTTTGAGGCTGTAAATCTTTACAGGAGCAGAAAGCCTCATCTTTGTCCTGCAGGATAGCTGGTAGTTTCAAACTGCTGACTGTGAGATTAGTACTCTGATTTGTAGTCATTAGCTGCCAGAGCTTCTTATAATCTATGTAACTCCTACCAAACAATATTTTTGTCCCCATGATGGGTTGGGTAAGAAAAGAAGGAAGAAGATGGTGATAGGATGGTATGATTCAGTTATGAATGATTGTTAACAGGATTAATTGTAATAGTAAAACCTTGGAACTCTAGCCTGGATATAAAATGAGTTATCTGAGCCACATGAGGGGAGAATTTCACTAACATCAAGTAGTAAGAGCCAGGAATAGAGTGTGTTCTTTGGACCTGGAGATCCGGGAACATGGAACCTCCTTGACCCAGGGACAGAAAGCTGCGAAACCAGAGTAGTACTGGAGGAGCAGCAACAGAGCCAAGATCCAGGGCACAAGACAGCGTGAACTTCCTGGTCCACAGAGCAAGGAAAGCTGAGTTCATTTGGGCAAGAGGCACAGTGGGATGTCTCCAGGCACTAAGTTGGAGGAGCTGGAACACAGTGCCTCCAGAATGAGGCTTATAGTACAGAGGAGTGTCCATTGGGCGTTTATCAGCATAAAAGAGCTTTGTAATACTGCCCACCTGGGCAGATGCTAGGCCAAGGGGCTGAGGACTACAGAGAAGCCTAACTGTGGGCATGGCTGAGGAAAGATTGTTCTGACCAAAAAACTGCCTGAACATTCTAATTTTGAATTGTAACCTGTTTATTCTTCTTTCTTAATAGAGTCTTGGTGTGATGCTATAGAATAAACACTGGACTGCTAGCCACAAGGTTGGTGCTTCACACCCACCTGTTGCTCCTTGGAAACCCTAGACAGGGTTGCTGTGTGTTGGAACTGATTTTGAGGCACTTAACAACAACTTCCCTAATAAATCTCATAATTGTGAGGACAGCATCTGAGTTCTGTGTGGCCTTTGCAATGAATTATTGAACCCAGCTGACTGGAGAGTGCTGTGCGAAAGATAGTAGGCACCATTTTCTACATACACACACATACACTTAACTATCAGTTTATTTCTGAATCCATTTTGATCCCATATGGGATATGGAAGAAGATACTAGACAAAAATGAATAATTGCTTGAATATGATGGAAATTAATGATTTTATCTCAGTTTCATTAGGATTGTGTTCTTCAGGCACTTTCAAATATTAAATATTCTGGCAATGTTTTTAAAGTATAGTTATCTCATCGCTACATTAGAAACAAATCAAAAACGCAAAAGACACTCTAAACAAATTTCTTCGGTTTAAGTTTTTTTTTTTTTTTTAAATAAATGTTTGAAATTAGGTAAATCTGCAAATGAGCCAGAATTATCCACAATGAATTCATGTGATGGTAATGTTGTTAAGTGCCAGTGAGTCGGTTCCTACCCACAGAGACCCTGTTGAGGGTTTCTGAGAAGTGACTGGTGAGCTTGAATTGCCAACCTTGCAGTTCAAATTACTTTGCAGTCCAGCACATTAACCCACAGCACCACACCAGGACTTCCTGATGTTAATAGACTTCTGAAAAAGAAGTCATTTAGGCAGGTTTTTTTTTTTTTTTTTTTTTTTTTTTGACAGTTTCACATTTGAATGCTTCTGCTTAAAACATCTAGAGCACCCTTCCAGATGTACAATTTCCAATTGTAGCTGTAAGCATGTCTGAACGCTGATCAAATTCTACTTTCAAATGTCTGTTTCCACTAACGGCGATGCTTTCTGACAGTCTTAGCGCTACTGTATAACTTCTTACCATCACTGCTCCATCTGGCAAGCTGGAGTAGCCGTCTTTTAAACACAAGAGTCTGCTTTTAACTAATCTTCAAAACCACCCCTGTCCCTGCTGGGATTTACAATCTTCCTTTTAGAGAATCCTGATTATTCTCTTGCTAAAGTTGCATTTGTATCCAAGATTCTCATTGCTCGCTCTCCTGAAGGAATTGGTTCTATTTCAGTTATTTTAACTAGATCAATTCTTCCTACTGATTTCACAATTGTAAATAACACTGAAAAGTGTTCAAGCACCTCTGTTTTGTTTAGTTCCTTCCAACATATATATATATGTTGTTGTTGTTATGTGCCATGGAGTCGGTTCTGACTCATAGTGACCCTGTACAGGGTTTCTGAGGCTGTAAATCTTTATGGGAGTAGAAAGTCTCATCTTTCTCCCATGGAACAGCTGGTAGTTTCGAACTGCTGACCCTGAGGTTCACAGCCTGATTTGTAACTGCCACGCCACCAGAGCTCCTTATATATATGTATGCATGCATATATATTTTGCAGTCTGATACACAGTTAGGAGAACACAAACTTCCTTTTTTGTGAAAGTTGGTAGGTGAACTTTTAGCTTCTGTGCCAGCAGTTACAGAAAGCTGATCAATTCACTGAGAACTAACTTATGAAAACCCAATTTCCTTAGTGACTAAATGATCAAACACTCAATTTTGTGAACAGCTCCTTCTCTTTGTCTTTCTTTCATATGAGACGAGATGCCTTCCTCTTTCTTCTCTACCTTCCTCTTGTTTTAACTGCAGGGGCATAGTGGAGAAACAATTTGAACAATCTTTAAACATTATTTATAAACTAAAAAGAAATTGAGGTATTTATACAAATCTCTAAAGTTATAAAAAAAATATGGTGTTACTTGAATTGCTGCAAATTGTATACATGATTTAAAAAGAGGGCATTTATCTAATAGTTCTTTTAGAATAAATTTTGAGTCAGTGTACTGGATTTTGATGGAATAAATTTAACAATTTAAACTAAATTGAGGCAAGGTTTGTAGCAATGACATTAGAAAATGAGGGATTAGGGAAGGGGAGAAGCAGTGTGCTGACCACAGGGTGAACTAGAATGCCTTGGGAGTAGTCAAACTACACCAACAAAAAACCTATTATGGTCAAGTTGAATCCAGTTCATGGTGACTCCAAAGCAGAATGGCTTCATGGGGCTTTCTTGGCTGTAATCATTACAGAATCAGACTGACAAGGCTGTTTTCTATGGCAAGGATGTTTCAAAGCCAACCTTTGTTAGGGGCAAATTTCAGACGCTTAGGACCAGAGACTGAGTTAAATTAGAGTGGAAGTATTTCACTTATCTGTCTCATACATTTCCCCGTACAAAGACCACACAGTTAGGTTGGCATCTGACACAGGGGTTGTCTAAGAAGCTTAAGGGGAATCAAATGGAATCAGTCCTCCTGCTTTGGGCAGTGGAAAGCCTGAGAGTCAGTACATGACTTTATTCCTTTACTCAGTCATCAAGCCTGCCGCTAACCACTCTTCACTCTGCTTACTTTTCATTCTGGAATTCACATCTAATTGCCCTTCCATTTTTCCTATTGCCAAAATCTTATATAAAACATTTGTAGACCAGTATAATAGACAATGAGGTTTACATAGTCCTTACTGTTACAGATCTTTTTCTTGCTTAAGAATATAGTGAATTTATTATAAAAATAATTGAATTATACAGAATATTATTCAAGGTTAAAATGATAACTTGGTAGCAACCAGTAGACAAAACGTTTTTATTTTGTAACTCACTTTTACATTACTTTCAACATCTCAGAACCATTTATTATTTGCTTGAAGAAATACACAAGTCAGTTTTTCCTTTCATCTCCATCTATGTTGTTATTGCTAGGCACCATTGAGTCGGTACCAACTCATAGCAACTATGCACAACAGAACAAAACACTTCCCAATCCTGGGCCAAACTCACTATTGTTGTCACACTTGAGTCCATTGATGCTGCTACTTGGCCAATCCAACTCATTGGGGGTCTTCCTCTTTTTCTCTGACCCTCCACCTTACAAACATGATATCCATCTCCAGTGACTGGTCCCTCCTGACAAGATGTCTGAAACATGAGCGATGAAGTTTGACCATCCAGGCCTCCAAGGAGCACTCTGGCTGCACTTCTTGCAACATGGATCTGTTGGTTCTTTTGGCAGCCCATGACACTTTCAATATTCTCCTCCAACACCATAACTTAAAAGCATCATTTTTTTCTACAGTATTCCTTATTTACTGTCCAGCTTTTACATGCATATTTGTTGTTGTTAAGTGCTGTGGAGTCGGTTCCGACTCATAGCGACCCTGCACAGGGTTTCCGAGGCTGTAAATCTTTACGGGAGCAAAACGCCTCCTCTTTCTCCTGCGGAACCGCTGGTAGTTTCGAACTGCTGACCTTGCGGTTCACAGCCCGATTCGTAACCACTACGCTTTACATGCATATAAGGTTATTGAAAATACCATGGCTTGGGTCAGGCACACCTTAGTCTTCAAGCTGATATCTTTGCTCTTCAACACTTTAAAAAGGTCTTGTGCAGCAGATTTGCCTAATGCAATACGTCCTTTGATTTCTTGACTGCTGTTTCCATGAGTGTTGATAGTTGATCCAAGAAGAATGAAGTCCTTGACAATTTCAATCTTTTCTCTGTGGATAAGAATGTTGTTTATTGGTCCAGTGGTGAGGATTTTTGTTTTCTTTACATTGAGATGTATCCATACCAAAGGCTGTGCTCTTTGATATTCATCAGTAAATGTTTTAAGTCCAGAACATATCCAGATCAGTCATCAGGTACAATGCTGTCTGTGATAAGATACTATCCATGTGCCCACAGGGAAGCCCAGTTAATACCACTATTATTCAAAGTTATGCACCAACCACTAAAGCCAGTGTGGAAGAAATAGAACAATTCTACCAACTTCTTCAGTCTGAAATTGATCAAACATGCAATCAAGATGTATTGATCATTATTTGTGATTGGAATGCAAAGGTTGACAGCAAAGAGGAAGAATGAGTAGTTGGAAAATATGGCCTTGGTGATAGAAATATTGCTAGACATTGCATGATAGAATTCTGCAAAATCAATGATTTGTTCATTTCAAATACCTTCTTTAGCCAGCATAAGAGATGTCTATACACATGTACCTCACCAGATGGGATACATAGAAATCAAATTGACTACATCTGCAGAAAGAGGAGATGGAAAAGCTCCATATCATCAGTCAAAACAAGGCCAGGGGTAGACTGTGGAAGAGACCATCAATTACTCATATGCAAATTCAAACTGAAGCTGAAGAAAATGAAAACAAGTCCAAGGGAGCCAAAATATGATCTTGAATATATCCCAACTGAATTTAGAGATCATCTGAAGAACAGATGTGATACATTAAACACTAAAGACTAAAGAGCAAAGAGTTGTGGGATGACATCAAGAACATCATACAAGAAGAAAGCAAAAAGTCATTAAGAAGACATGAAAGAAAGAAAAGGTAAAAATGGATGTCAGAAGAGACTCTGAAACTTGTTCTTCAGTGTCAAGGTGCTAAAGCAAATGGAAGAAATGAGTAAGTCCAAGAGCTCAACAGAAAATTTCAAAGATCAGCTTGAGAAGATAAAGCCAAACATTACAACAAAATGTGCAAAGATTTTGAATCAGAAAACCAAAAAGAAAGAAAACGCTCGGCATTTCTCAAGGTGGGGAACTGAAGAAAAAAATTCAAGCCTCAAGTTTCGTTATTGAAGGATTCTCTGGGAAAATTATTGAATGATGCAGAAAGCATCAAAAGAAGATAGAAGGAATATGCAGAGTCACTGTACTAAAAGGAAATGTGTTATGTTCAACCATTTCAAGAGGTAGCATATGATCAAGAGCCAATGATACTGAAGGAGGAAGTCCAAGGTGCATTGAAGGAATTGGCAAAGAACATGGCACCAAGAATTGATGGAATAAAAATTGAAATCTTTCAAGTAAGTGAGGCGGCACAGGAGGCACTCACTCATGTCTGCCAAGAAATTTGGAAGACAAGTATCTGGCTGACTGATTGGAAACGATCTGTATTTGTGCTCATTCCAAAGAGAGGTGACCCAACGGAATGCAGAAATCGGACACTCTCTTTGATAGTAAAGTTTTACTAAAGGTAATACAGAAATGGCTGCAAGCCTACATCTCCATTTATACCCCCTTTAAATTTGGCTAGCTTCCACATTTTCTTTACTGAGAACTTGATGTCACCCATTGATGGCTTTTGCCCTCTTGTAACTCAGTACAACTCTCCAGTCTGGAACTTTACATGTTTTCATTTCTTCGTGCCTGGAAGCACACAGTGTTATCCAAATGTTGAGATTTAAGTCACATTTATTAAAAAGTTATGATATTTTAGGCATGCACAAGAATAAAAGAATCTATGATAAATTAGATGGTAGAAGGTGACAACGGGAAAAAGAAATGTGATTTCTTACCAGAGCTTATGAAAACAAGCCCTGCTTCTGTAACTATCAGCTGTGTAGGGAAAAAAAAGTCAAAAAATGGGACAAGAGAAGCAAGAAAGAAGTGCTGTGAAAAGCTGTCAGGCTAGGTTTGAGTGATGTAGATTTTATTTGTGTAAATTACATTTTGATGCTTGACTTGCAGAATCACTACAACTGCATTTACAACCACATACGAGTACATCCATTGGTGAGAGAGTTATTGTTAAGTGCTATTGAGTTGGTTCTGATTCATAACAACTCCGTCTTAGTGTGATGCTGTTGGATAAGCACTGAACTGCTAACCACAAAGTTGGTGGTTCAAATCTTCCAGTCACCCCTTAGAAACCCAGGACAGAGTTGCCGTAAGTCAGAACCGATTGACAGCACTTAGCTACAATAGCATAGGATTTCCAAGGAGCAGCTGGGGTGCTTGCACTGCCGAACCTGAGGTTAGCAGTTCAGTGAGTATACTTCAGCACCAAATTAGTATTCCTTGATAAGAGAAAGGGGTGTCTAAATCCTGAAACGATTCCCAACTTAGTACCAATACAAAGGATACGATGAATGTCTACTATACTCATATTAATAAATTTCTACTTTAAGATCTGGGGTCCTGGGTGTAAGATGGTTTAATGTGATTAGCCCAAGATTTAGAATTGGAGATGACAGAGAAAAATCTCCTCTCTTTCCTGAGAAAAGTATGTCTTCTTGATTTCTAGTCCAGGATATAAATTCTGATAATATTTCCTAGATAAGTCAAAGATATGTGTCTTGAGCTCAAGTTAAAGCAGGTAAGGACAGTGGAGTCCTTCAGCTTTAGAAAAACAGCATCACATACAAGATTCTGTGCCTTAACCCAGGCAACACTGATGTTGATGCAAAAGAAAGATCTTTAGGAGGAATTCTGTTTACTGTTAGACTTAAATATTTTGTCTCCTTAGCCATAAATCTGGTTCACACCCTCTTGTGACTTTTATAACCCTGGATAACTTGAGAGAAATGTGATAAGAGTCAAGAGAAATGACAGGAGATTTACATATTAATTACATATTATTATATATAATTGTATTTTGTTGTTGTTGTGAAGTGCAGTAAAGTAGTCGAGTAGGTAGGTTCCAATCCTCTCTAGGGTTTTTGAGGAATGACTGGTTAGCATAAGCACCAGTAACTCAGTTTCAGCTCATAGTTACACTATATAGGGTTTCCTAGGAGTAGCTGGTGGTGTGAACCACCAAGCTGGGGTTCCCAGGCCAGCGCTTATCCTAGAGTACACAGCAGTTCATTTAGCTCAATGAGATATATTAGTTAGCAATCTTTATTTCAATACTGTGACATAGGTATTTTCTCCTTATTTCTCAGGTAAGAAATTTAAAGCATAGGAAATATGAGTAATGCACCCAGGTCATACAGTGAGTAAGCACAGATTCTGTATTAGAAACAAAGATTATTTGGCTAGAAAGACTGGACACAAGTTATGTCAGGGATCCTGATGTTGTGCTGTGGGTTAATGTGCCAGACGGCAAAGCCGCTTGAACTGCAAGGTTGGTGGTTCAAGCTCACCAGCTGTTCCTCGGAAACCCTATACAGGGTCGCTATTGGTCGGAATCGACTCAACGTCACTTAACAACAACAAGAGTCTTCCTGTAACTCTTACTATAAGGCTGTTCCAGTTTTTACCTCTAAAGTGACTCTCAAATGAAAACAATGAGATTAAGGTTAAAAAAAAAAAAAAATCTGCATCACATAGAGATATGATGTATATTTGCTTTATTTATAGGCATCCATGCTGGAATGCAAGGTGGGTTTGAACCACAAAGTAGGTGGTTCAAAGTAGGTGGAAACCCTAAAATGGATTGATATGAATTGGAACCGACTTGTCAGCACTTAAAAACAATAACAATAACCCTAGCTAAGGATGTGGCAATGTAGGATAAATACTGGACTGCTGATAGCAAGGTTGGCAGTTCAAACTCCCTAGCTGCTCCTTGGAAACCCTATACAGGGTGGCTGTGAGCTGGATCCGCCTTGATAGCACTTAACAACAACAAAAACCCCAGTTAATGTACAGGTCTGCACCTAATGTTGTCAGGATCACACTCAGAGGTTTAAGAAGGGTTGCATTCAAGCACATTATTTTCTTGGGAAATGTACATAATTACCTATTGCCTGTAGTTTTGTTCATGATGACACCGCTATCCTGACATCTAGAAAATGTTCTTTAGATTATTTGTTGCTATAGAAGAATAAAAGGTACTTAGTGAGTAATGCTAGTGTGTTCAATTGCAGAACACAATGGCCCAGAAAGTAAAAAGCACTTATTTGACTTAAATCTATGTCAAGAAGCTGGCAGTCTTAGAGACAAGTGCATTTAAAACGTACATTATTTTCTGATACTATCACAGGCACTTCTAAAATGGGCTTCTATTTCAAACTTTCCATTACCTCCAGTTGTTAAATATCTACATGTTTCAATATTGCCATTTACTTTCTAAGACAATCATCTGAAATGTCAGGGAGATGCTATATGTTTTGAGCCATTCAAATGCATTCAAACCTTAGAGTTTACATTGAAGTTACAAGTGAGTGACTTCTGGTCTTTTAGTAACCTGTGATCTTGAAAAGAAAATAGTCTATGACTTGTATTTGTCCTTGTCTCTTCAAAATGGAGACAATGTTGGAATCAACAGCTATTTTGTAGCAAGCATCATAATGTTCCCCAAATATGTATATTTACCCAACTGGGAACCTGTTAATCCTTATCAAGATTCTCACTCTCTGGTCATTATGGAACGAGTCAAACATTACCTACGGCTTGCTAGAATGCAAATTCTTGACAAAATCAGAAGATCTGTTCAAACCCACAAATCCATTTTTAAATAAGCCTCGTAGACAATTCTAATGTATACTGAAGTTTCAGCACAATTTCCTTCTTCTTTGAGGTTCAACATACAAATAATACCTTCTAAATTACACATTTATCTGGGTTAATCTCAGCAACACCATCAATCATGAACTCAGTCATAACAACAGCATCACAGCCATTTTACAAATTCCTGTGACAGTAAACATGAAACTGGCAAGATCTTGTTCAGAAATGAGATGATGAAAGCTTTAGAGATTAAAGAAAAATGCTACTGGACAGGGACAGAAGGTAAGTATACTGAGTAGAAAGGCAGAAAGAAAGAGCTTGAAAAATGTCTGTTTGGGGATTGTTAATATATGTCCTCCTTATATATGGGAAGGAGCCCTCGGAAATCCTATACAAGCTTGCCTTGAGTCAGAACTGACTTGATGGCACTTAACAATAACAATATATGGGCAAGAAAAAATCCATTTTCTAAACGTGCCAGTTAACTTTTTGAGGAGAAAATAGTTCTTTCTTACTTCTAACTTTAAAAGGCTAGTATATGTCTGATAAGGAAACAAACTAAATGTAATATTAGTAGTGAAGACAAGTCCTATTTTTCATAAATGTATCTTCACCATTTCACGATCTTAGCTAACAACCATGCTTAAATAATTTCATTTTAAAAGAAAAAAGTGAATAAGCAGCAGAAGTATTACTTTCTTCAATTATCATATCTCTTTTATATACTTCCTCCTACCTCTGACATTCCCATGGCTAAGTATCTTGGAAAATAGGAATCAGTGTTCATACTGTCAATTCCTCAGCTCCTGCTCCTTCACAAAATGCTGCAATTGACTTTTTGATTACTTCCTACTGACCATGCACTCACCAAGTGATATTTTATTGGCTCAATTTGATGGGTCATTTCAACCACTATCTTTTTACCTTCTTCAATCTTCACAAATAATAAACCACAAATAAGGAGCTCTGGTAGCATAGTAGCTACAAATCAGTCTGTGAACCTTAAGGCCAGCAGTTCGAAACTACCAGGTGCTCCATGGGAGAAAGATGAGGCGTTCTGCTCCCATAAAGATTTATAGCCTTGGAAACACTGTACAGGGTCACTATGGGTCAAAACCAACTCGATGGCACTCAACAACATAGTATTTCACATTTATAACTCTTTCTTCTTTTTTTTAAAACTTTCTACTCCTTTTACTTCTTCCATGTTCCATTCCTTTCTCAGTATGCAATGACTCCTTTGTGGTTCATCATAAATGTATTTTCCTCTAATGACCTCTTAATTTTCAGAGATCTTGGATCTTTTTCTTGACTTACTATATTCTCATTGGTTGAACTGGCTCAACTATTCTTCAGTTAAGGATCCCTGGTGGCACTGTGGATTAGGCATTGAGCTGCTAATGGAAAGGTCAGCCATTCGAATTCACCAGCTGCTCTTAGAGAGAAAGATGAAGCTATGTGCACCCATAAAGATTTACAGTCTCAGAAGCCCTGCATAGGGTTGTTATCAGTCAGAATCAATTCAAGGGCAATAAGCTTTGTTTTGTGTTTTTGCTTTATTCTTTAATTACCATTTTTGGTGGTGGTGATTATGTGCCCTATAGTTGGTTCTGACTCACAGCAACCCTGTATAGGGTTTCCGAGGCTGTACATTTTTATGGGAACAGAAAGCCTCATCTTTCTCCCACAGAATCCCTGGTAGTTTCAAATTGCGGGTTGTGAAATTAGCAGCTCCTTTAAATATCCATTGTTGTTGTTGTTATTAAGTGCCTTTGAGTCCAGTCGGTTCTGACCTATAATGATCCTATATAGGGTTTCCGAGGAGCAGCTGGTGAAGCTTCAACCACAGGCCTTGCAGCTCAAGCAACTTTGGAGTCCAGCACATTAACCAACAGTGCCATACCAGGACCCCTACATATCCATTGTTGTTGTTATGTGCCATCGAGTCAGTATCAACTCATAGTGACCTAATGTACAACAGAATGAAACATTGCCTGTTCTTGGGCCAACCTCACAATTGTTGCCATGCTTGACCCCACTGATGCTGCCATATTACCAATCCATCTCACTGGGGGTTTTCCTCTTTTTCTCTGACTATCCACCTTACCAAACATGATATCCTTCTCCAGCGACTGTTCCCTCCTGACAAGATGTCCGAAATATGAGAGACGAAGTTTGTCCATCCTGGCCTCCAAAAGCACTCTGGCTGTACTTCTTCCAACACAAATATGTTTGTTCTTTTGACAGTCCATGGTACTTTCAATATTCTCCTCCAACACCATAACTCAAAAGCATCAATTCTTCTATTGTTTTCCTTATTCACTGTCCAGCTTTTGCATGCATATGAGGTTACTGAAGATACTATGGCTCGGGTCAGGCAAACCTTAGTCCTCAAGATGACATCTTTGCTCTTCAACACTTTTAAAAGGTCTTGTGCAGTAGATTTCCCCAATGTAATTTGTCGTTTGATTTCTTGACTGCTGCTTCCATGAGTATTGATAGTTGATCCAAGAAGAATGAAGTCCTTGACAACTTTAATCTTTTCTCCACTGATAAGAATGTTATTTATTGGTCCAGTGGTGAGGGTTTTTGTTTTCTTTACATTGAGATGCAATCCATACCAAAGACTGTGCTCTTTGATCTTCATCAGTAAATATTTTAAGTCTTCTTCACTTTCAGCAAGCAAGATTTTATCATACGCGTATTGCAGGTTGTTAATGAATTTTCCTCCAATCCTGATGCCACATTTTTCTTCATATAACCCACCTTCTCGTATTATTTGCTCAGCATACAGGTTAAATAAGTATGGTGAAAGAATACAACCCTGTCACACACCTCTCTTAATTTTAAACCATTCAGTGTTTCCATATTCTGTTCGAACAACTGCCTCTTGGTCCAAGTACAGATTCCTCGTGAACATAATTAAGTGTTCAGGAATACCCATACTTTGCAATGTTGTCCATAGCTTGTCATGATCCACACAATTGAAAACCTTTGTGTAGTCAATAAAGACAGATAAACATTTTTCTGGTATTCTCTGCTTTCAGCCAAGATCTGTCAGACATCACCTATGATATCCTTCATTCCACATCCTCTTCTGAATCTGGCTAGAACCTCTGGAAGTTCTCTGTTAATATATGCTTGCAGCTGTTTCTGTATTACCTTTGGTAAAACTTTACTCACATGGGATATCAAAGATACTGTCCAGCGATTTCCGCATTCTGTTGAGTCACCTCTCTTTACATCCCCAAATTTCCCAATTGCTATAAGATAAACACTACACCACAAGATCAGTTTGAACCTCAAGGTTGGAAGTTAAAACTCACCAGCTTCTCCTCAGAAACCCTATATAGGCTCTCTATGAGTCAGAACCAACGCAATGGCACTTAACCACAACAAACTGCATGCCAGACCTACCTACCTAGTTCTAGAACCATATCTATTTTTGGTTATTTAGTAGAAGAATCCAAATTCTTAGGCATCATAAACTCAAAATATACCAAAATTATTTTATTTTCTATTCTGTGTACAACAGATCCACTTTTTCTTCTATAATACCGGTTTTTTCCCCTCTGACAAGAAGCATACAGTCAAGAAATCTCAAAGCTTTCCTAGAATCTTCTCTTTTCTTGAACATTTACTTTCAGAGTCATTTCTTCCAAAATATTTAGGGTGATTTAAGTCTTCCTGCTTAGCCTTGTTTGTCCTTATCTTATAAACGTCTCTATAAAATATGTAGCATGATGAGTTTAGCACTGAAAAAAAGAGTCCCTGATCCATGAGGAGGCTGGAGAGCTGGATGTGGACAGTGGGAAAGGCAAAGAAAATAGATTGAAAATAGCTTGAAAAGGCCTATATAAGGGCAGGACAAAAGTATTGCTACAAAGTAATAGAAACAAAACATCAAAACTGAAGCTACTGTTACCTGACAATTACCACCTAGTTCTAGATGGCTTCTGTTTCCATCTCTACTCTTCCCTGAAGAATTCTGTACTGTTTGATTTAAACCACATCAAAATGGTAATTTTGGCATTCTCCATGGATTGAAATCATGTTCCTTAAAGATGTTCTTACTGTTCTAGGAACAAAAAGAATTCGGAAGGTACACTTGTGCTCTAGGATGGATGGGGTAAGGTTTCCTATTGAAAAACTCATAGGGCAACCCTTTCTACCCTCAAAGAATAAGCAGGTACATTGTTCTTATGGTGGTGGAAAAAAAAACTTCCTCCGCACAACCATCCTGGCCTTTTTCTAACAAATGCAGTTTTCGATTTTCCTAAAAGTTCTTCAAAATTAGTCACATAATTGTGTGTGTTTTGTGAAAATCTATTAAGATTACCCCTTTCTCATTTAACAAAACAGCTTCTAAGGAGCACTCTGGTTTTACTTCTTCCAACACAGATGTATTTGTTTTTTTTGGCAGTCTATGATACATTCAATATTCTCCTCCAGCACCATAACCCAAATGCATCAATTTTTCTATGGTCTTCTTTATCCATTGTACAATTTTCAATAACCTCATATGCATATGAAAGTCAAAAGAATTAAATTAATACATATAAAATCCTTTGCATGTTACTTGTCACATATTGAGAACTCAGTAAATGTTTGCTATCATTATTGTTTTCATCATTATTCATTCTGTTTAGAGATCAGAAGGGAATGGTGGTGGGGTAGTGTGTCATCAAATTAATTCCAGCCCATAATTACCCTGTATAGGGCTGCCAAGGCTGTAAATCTTTAGAGGAGCAGAACGCCCCTTCTTTCTCCTGAGGAGTGGCTAGTAGATTGGAACTGCTGACTCTGAAGTTAGCAGCCCAACTCACAACCCATTATGGTACCAGAGCTCCTTTGGAAGGGAATGTGGCGCTGTGGGTTAATGTGCCAGACTGCAAAGCCTTTCCAAATGCAATGTCTGAGGTTGAATCTCACCAGCTGCTCCTCAGAAACCC
Source organism: Chrysochloris asiatica (assembly GCF_000296735.1). NCBI lineage: Eukaryota > Metazoa > Chordata > Mammalia > Afrosoricida > Chrysochloridae > Chrysochloris > Chrysochloris asiatica. The sequence goes on along the minus strand of NW_006408521.1, from coordinate 3,465,052 downwards.
TATACAGGGTTGCTGTGGGTCGGAACTGACTTGACAGTACTTAACAACAACAATAATAGTTATACAGAGTCAAATTTAAGAAACCAGTGTAATGATCAAATGAAATTAATCATGCTACGTACTACTTATCCATGGCTCCATGTAAAATGCACTTCTTCCTTCTATGAACAGAAATCATTTATGTCACATTCTAGTGACATGCTTTTGTGTTCTAGCAACTACAGAGCTATATGTATATCATCACTTACATTAAAGCTTTCATCTTCAGAAAATGTCAAAATCACTAAACCAACAGAAGATTTTAAGACTCCCCTGTAACTAGTAATTCTTCCTGTGTCCAAGATATTAAACTTATTATAGAAACCTTGATCCCCTAGTAATACTATTAATGAAATTCAAAATTCTATCCTGCAGTCAAATTCTTCCTGCTGAGAGGTTGAATTTGATTGAAGTCAATGGGAGCTGGGTATGAGTAAATGATATCAGTCTTTGGTCTTGAATAAAGTTTCTTCTATAACATCTACACCTAAGGAGACGTCTTCCTTGCTTTCATCTTAGGACAGAGATGCTGAGTACTGAGGAACAAATCTTCAACCCACCTTAGTGACTGATATTTGGACAAATTATTTGGATTTCATACACACAATACAGTCTGTACTTCCTACTGGGTCATATCGGCTAAAAGAAACACTTTGTTTACTTTCCAAAGATATAGCAAGTCAGAGAATGGCCCTTGCCACTTACCTCAATGTCATAAGGCATCTCGTTTTTACTACTACAAGGGACAAACAAATATTATTGAAGAAAACATAAAACACAAAAATCGGGGACTGTTAAAAATTCTAACACTTCAATTTTGACTCAGGCTTTTATTCATACATTCTAGTGAGCTTTTAAAATATATATATATACACAGTCGCCTACCTTTCTTTCTGATTTGGTGTCAAAGACATTCATTTGTTGGTTTATTGGCTTCTAATTTAAATAGATTTACCACCTTTCTACTCCCGTAAAGATTTACACCCTCG
>NW_006408521.1:3457818-3463654 GCF_000296735.1 Chrysochloris asiatica | reverse complement strand
ACTTAGTGGCTCAAACTGACCTTGCCGTCCTGTGCTTATCCTATAGTGCCACACCCAGAAAAGCTTAGGTTAAGTAGTATCCTGGGGGGTATCACCATCTTATTAAAATTTTTATGTGATTAAATAAAACTGTTCCTCAATACCATTTTTTCCTATGTATATCTTTATCATTTTTCAAAGCTAAATTCAAATGCTATCTCTCTCAAGAATCACTTTCTCAAGTTTTCAAAACTGAATGTGACTGTCCTCATCTAAATGCCCTGCCACTAACATTCTACTTACTTTTGAACACTTACTATTCCTGCAACATATTTATATGTGTATTTATCTTCTTCTAAAATTAAACCTTTATTGCCTGCTAATTTATGATTTGGAGTCCTGGTGTGGTGTTGTGGAATAACGTGCTAGATTGCAAAGTTAGTTTGAACTGCAAGGTCAGAGGTTCAAGCTTACCAGTTGCTTCTTAGAACCCTTTAAAGGGTCGCTATGGGTCGGAACCAACTCAATGAAACCTAACAACAGTAGCAATTTATCTTTTAATTCCAAGCAGAGATGTTAGAGTCTTGCTGGCAATAGCTACTCAACAACTTTTTTGAAATGAAAAGATAGATAAACTAAAAATAGCATCTTGAATTCTAATTATTCTAATTTGACTACTAGATTACTATTATTTTACCTATCAGAAGCATTTTCTAGTATATTTTTAGGGACATGAACACTGCTTTATTTGAAGGGTTACAGATCAGACCAATTTTCCATTCAACAATTCATGTACATTTTGTTTCATGTCATTGATTGCAGTCCCTGAAAAGAAATCTCACTTATCCTACTTGTTCATTTTGTTTCTTATTCCCCTTCCACCTTCTGTTCTAACATTTCTTAACTTTGTCAATGGGTAAATGCTGCTCATTTTATATCGAATGGTTGATTGTTCTAAGGTTTATGTACCTCCCTAGTGTTGTTTCTTTTATAGACTTGTCCATTGTTTGACTGAAAATTGAGTCACGTGGGTAAGTTCATTTACAAACGTAGAAACTAAGGAATACATATGTTGCTGTTAGTTGTTGTTGAGTGGACTTGAACCACCAGCCTTTTGGTGAGCAGTTTAGCATTTAACCATTTTGCTTCCAAGGCTGCTTCAATGGTATATTCTGATGTTCATACATGTTTGACATTCTTTCCCATATAGAGTAGGGATGGGCTTTGTAATCAGTAGAATATTTCAGAAATGACAATATGAGACTTTTTAGGTTAGGTTAAAAGAGACGCTTTTACCTTGCTATTCCTTTAATCATGATACTACCTGTCCTGTGGGAGGGCACTTATATACTCTAAGGAGACACCAGGTGGGAAGAACTTAACAGGCTAAGAATATGCTCCCCCTCCACCCAACACTGTGGACTCTTTGTGTAGTACTGCAGGATCAGCACTGGACTGCAAATCATAAGGTTAACAGTTCAAACCCACCATGTGCTCCTCAGAAACCATATGCAGGGTCACTGTGAGTCTGACTCAATGGCACTTAATAACAACAACCTCCCAACACTGTAATATTCTTCAGGAGACATAATCGTGTGTCATACACACTCTTCTGAAGACCCAAGCCATGAGTCACTTCTCAGAAACCTTATACAGGGTCAATCTGAGCCAGAATCAAATCGCTGGCTCTCAACAACAACAACAAACATATTTCTAGTATTCTCTTTTAGCTAAGATCCATCTGACATCAGCAATGATATCGCTAGTTACAGGTCCTTGTCTGAATCCAGCTTGAACCTCTGTCATTTCCCTGTCAATGTACTGTTGTTGCCATTTTTGAATTCTCTTAAGCAAAATTTTACTTGCATGCATTGTTAATGATATTATCCAATGATTTCCACACTCCACTGGATCATCTCTCTTTGGAGTGGGCACAAATCTAGATCTCCTCCAGTCAGTTGGCCAGGTAGCTGTCTTCCAAATTTCTTGGCATAGATGAGTGAGTCACTGCAGTGCTGCATAAGTTTGAAGAAAGATTTCTGTTTGTCTTCCATCAATTCCCAGAGCTATGCTCTTTGCTAATATCTTCAGTGCACCTTGGACTTCTTCCTTTATTATCATTAGTTCTTGATCATATATTATCTGTAGAACTGTTTGAACACTAACCACTTCTTTTTGGTACAATGACTCTATGTATTCCTTCCATCTTCTTATGATGCTATCTGCATCATTCAATACTATACTCATTGTTATTGTTGTTGTTAAGTGCCATAGAGTTGATTCCGACCCAGAGCGACACTGTGTAGGGTTTCCAAGGAGCAGCTGGTAAGCTTAAACCACGGACCTTGCAGTTCAAATGACTTTGCAGTCTGACCCATTAGCCCACAGTGCCACACCAGGTTATAACAATAGAAGCTGTCCATTTGAAATATTGAAGGATTATACCCATAGAATCCTTCAAAATTTCAAATTGAGGCTTTATTTTATTTATTTATTTTTTTATTTCTTCAGTTTCAGAAGTGCTTAGCATTGTAGTCTTCCCTTCCGGTTTTCCAACTCCAAGTCTTTGAACATTTATTATAATATTTGACTTTCTCTTTTCACGCTGTACTTTGAATTTTCTATTCAGGACTTTTACCTCCTCATTTCTTCTATTTGTTTTACCATCTCTCCCCTGTAGAACAAGTTTCCAAGTCTATTCTGACATCTACTTTGGTCTTTTCCTTCTTTCTTGTCTTCTTAATGACCTTTTGCTTTCTTTCTGTATGATGTTCTTGAGGTCATCCTACAACTCATGTGGTCTTCAGCCACTAATGTATAACTCATCAATTCTGTTACTGAAATTATTTCTAAATTCAGGTGGGATACATTCATATTTTGGCTCTTCTGGACCGATTATAATTTTCTTCAGCTTCAGCATAATCTTGTACATGACCAATTTATGGTTCCTTCCACAGTCTGTCCCTAGACTTGTTTTGGCTGATGGTATACAACCTTTCCGTCTCTTTCCACAGTTGTAGTCAGTATTTCTGTGTAATCCATCTGGTGAGGTCCATGTGTATACCAGTCTTTTACATTGTTTAAAAAAGATATTAGCAATGACAAAGTCATAGATTTTCCAAAATTGTATCATACAATTTCCAGAAACTTTTTAGTCACCATGGCCATATTTTGCAATGACTGATCCTTCTTCTTTGTTTCCAATCTTTGCATTCCAATTACCAGTAATTATCAATTATCTTGATGACATGTTTGATCAATTTCAGCTCGAAGAAGTTTGTTGCTGTTGTTTTTAATTGCAGTCGAGTTAGTTCCTGTTCATAGCAACCCAGTATAGGGTTTCTGAGGAGCAACTGGTGAATTTGATCTGCCAACCTTGTGGTTCAAACACACTTTGTGGTCCTAAGTTTATCCTACAGCACTATACACACAAGGACTCTGAAGAAGGTGGTAAAATTCTTCAGTTTCATTATCAATGGCTTTAGTGGTTTGTATGTAAATTTGAATAATAGTTGTATTAACTGGTCTTCCTTTTAGGCATATGGATAGTATCTTATTTCAGACAGTGTTGTATTTCAAGATAGATCTTGAAATGCTCTTTTAGATGATGAATGCAACACTACTCCTTTTCAATTTGTCATTCCCAGCATAGTAAACCATGTGATTATCAGATTCAAAATGTCCAAAGCAGTCCATTTCAGCTCACTAATGCCTAAGATATTGATGTTTATGCATTCCACTTCATTTTTGACAAGTTCCAACTTTCCTACATTCATACTTTATACATTCCATATTCCAATTATTAATGGATGTTTACAGCTGTTTATCCTCTTTTTCAGTAGTGCCCCATCAGCAAATGAAGGTCCATAATGCTTACTCCAATTGCATCATCACAGTCAATGTACCTTCCAACCTGAAGGGCTCATTTCCTGGCAGTGTATCTGACAATATTCTGGTCAGATACACTGATGTTCTGACCAGATACACTGGTTTCAATACTTATTATTCTGGTGCTATTTGACAGTGTTCCACTATTCAAAATGTTTTCAGTGACTAAATATACAGAAGTTGTCAGTCACTCTTTCTTCCTAGCCTATCTTAGTCTGGAAGCTCAGCTGAAACCTGTCCACCACGAGTGACCCTGCTGGTATTTAAAAATGCTGGTATCATAACTTCCAGAATCACAGCCACATGTAAGCCACTTTCATCCAGCAAACTGACAGACAAATGGTAGAAGGAGTATTTTTTATGATATAAGAAAATAAACAAAAATCTACTCAGTTTAGGAAGATATGACTGAATAGAAATAGCCTCTCCTCTTTCACAGAATAGGACTAGCAAAGTTAGAAATATAGGAGTCACTCATTATGACTGGCACCAATGATTGTCTAAATATATTGTGTCTACATTCTAATTATCCCTGCATCCATCTTCTTTGTGGGTCTTGGAGCCATCCTTTCTATACATATGCATTTTAACAGATTCAAAACTGGATTCTATACAGTTACTCCAGTTCACTTCAAATCATTTTCCACATTAAAGCCAAATGTCTTATTAAATTGCTACCATACAAATTCTTGCTATGCATAAAATAATCTAATATCTTCCCATCCAAAAAGAAAATACAAAGTCCTTGATCTACCATAACGGTACTAATATGATGTTGTTGTTGTTAAGTGCCGTCAAGTTGATTCCGACCCATAGCAACCCTGCATAAGGTTTCCAAGGAGTAGCTGGTGAGCTTGAACTGACAACCTTGCAATTCAATGGCTTTGCAGTCTGGTGTATGAACCCCACAGCACCACACTAGGGCTCCTAACCAATATGATATGACTCCATTAATCAGGCTTATATGGAATCAAGTTTTCCCTTCCTTTATACTCACCAACTATAGGAGCCTTCATTTTTGCAACTCAAAAATACTCTCTACTGTAATGCATGCTCTAATGTTCTAGGTTTCACAGTTTCCATGACTAATGCTGTGACAGAATTCAGGGTCAAACAATTTCAACTCCAACCTCACTAATCCTTTCCTTGTGTAGCCTCAAAGGTTAATTACCTGCAGTGCAGAGCCCAGACTTCTGATGCAGGAAGTGCAAATAAAAGTTTCCCATCTAGACTAAACCACAGAGGCAGTCTTTTTTTAAATTATTACACTAAAAGCAAGGAGCTCTGGTAGCGTAGTGGTTATGAATCAGGCTGCGAACCTCAAGGTTAGCAGTTCAAAACTACCAGCTGCTCCGTGGGAGAAAGATGAGGCTTTCTGCTCCCGTTAAGATTTATAGCCTCGGAAACCCTGTACTGGGTCGCTATGAGTCGGAACTGACTCCATGGCACATAACAACACTAAAAGCAAACATTTTCTCAAAATGAATATTCACGAGTTAAAAGGAACACCAAGAAACAATCATTCAAACAGATTGGTTTAAAATAAATGGTTTAAAATCAGAAAAGGTATGTATCAGGGTTATATCCTTTTACCATACTTATTCAATCTACATGCTGACCAAAAGATCTGAGACGCTAGATTACATGATGAGAAATGAAGCATCGAGATTGGAGGAAGACTCATTAACAACTTGCAATATGCAGATGACACAACCTTACTTGCTTTAAGTGAAGAGGACTTGAAATACTTGAGATGAAAATTAAAGACTACAGGCTTCAATGAGGATTACAAATCAGTGTAGAGGATACAAAAATTCTCACAACTGGACCAATAAACTGCATCATGATAAATGGAGAAAAGATTGAAGTTGCTAAGGATTTCATTTTACTGTATCTACAACCAAGGCTTATTCACAAGAAAATAAATAACACATTGCATTGGACAAACCTGTTGCAAAAACTCTCTTTA